>NC_060240.1:35143773-35448217 GCF_021155785.1 Neodiprion fabricii
TTAGATCTTCTCGTCGGAAACGCACATGCATCCCTATGATATATGCATCCGGCCACCACGCCCCCCGACTCACCTGCCTCGTGCTGATAATAACGTTGCTCCTCATGCGCATTCACACACGCACGCTGCACGCATCGGACGGACGGACATACCCTCCTCGCCTCGAGTCCTGCGGTGGATCGGATGGGTCAAATGGCGACACTTCTCTGCCGGCTTTATTACATTCATCATTTGCGAAAAAAGAACACGGTTTTCAATTGTATCGATATCTTTCGAACATTTTTTGGGATCGTCGAGGGTTTTATTGGGAGGATTTTTTATACTGTACTTGATTTCGAATCGCGACACTTGACCGATCTCTTCGTCAAGAATGATTCGAGATCGTTGTTGAATCGTTTTTTTGTAATTCAATGAGCAGTGGTAAATTAATCAAGGTTTTGGATAAATAGCGAGGTGGAAGATATTGAAAAAACTGGTAATCGGCTCCAGCTCAGGACATGTATAAATCGTGACTTGGATGTCTTCGGGAGGGTAACGGTAACGCTGATGAAATCTTTTTGTTTTTCTTTCCCTCAAGCCTACGACCGTACAACCTATCCGAAAACCGGAAGATAAATTTTTGTGTGAAAATCGCACGGTTCCCGACTACACGTTTTAACGGGATAAATTAGCGATTCGTGATTTAATATTAACCACACACACGGACTGGCGTAAAAGATCCTGCAGGGGTTACGAGGACGATCGTTCACACCGAATCCCTTCCACCGTTTTTTCTCGCTCCTTTTTCCTTTTCTCGATTCCCTCTCTCCCTCCCGCCAGGGGCACATAACGTTTTCTCGCCGAGGCGCTCGCAGGCCTCCTAGAAGATCCTCTCCTCGGAAGACAATCGCTCGCGGTGAAACCCGTAATTGTGGAGGAGGTCTTGCTGGTCCCACGCGTGCTACGCCCGTCACGTACCTTATACACGAGCGCATCGCGACCCTTGCGCTGCGCACGTCGAGGGCAGGATCACGCGATGCACTTGTTAGCGCGATGCGCGAGGAGGATCCATTATGTCGTCAAAGCATTGTCTCCCAAGTCGCTGGCTCATTACCTTTGGCCTTCGCCAAAAACACGCGGCGAAGGAAGCGCAAAAAAGGGCTCAGGGGCCAATCGCGGGATCATCATCGTGCATCGCGGTGCGATCGGAGAAACGATTCGTCATTATTTCATGCACCGAACTCGTATCGCAGATTGCGGTGTATTTTAACCGGGGGAGCCGTTGCATGCAAACGGAAAACAGTTACGGTTAACGGAGACGCGATGTTACGTGTACAAATAGCATGCACGACCCGGTCTCGGCGCAAATACACCACCGGCGATAATTATAACAAATACCTACCTCGCAAAAAATCCCTCAGATTCTTCGTGCCTCTTCTCCACGTACGCAACCCCGTCTTCCTGCACGGCCAGCAGAACCCGGGTAAGAAGAGCACCCCGACCGATCCGTTGTATTGCCCCGTAATAACGCTGACGCGATTCGTGTACGGCGGTGTATTAATGTCATTCACTAGCGGTGTAATGAAATTTACAGGTCCCTAGGTATCGGAGATGAGCCATGTGCCTCGAAGCCGCGCTGCGTCGCTGAGCATCTTTTCCTTCTACGCGATCCTGGCTCGGGAGTGGAAAGGGAGGAAGTATTTCCTGGAGGCGATGTAAAGGCGCGAGGTTTAGCGGCCCTTCCTTCACCTCCTCTAAATTACTTTCCTCTTCCTTTGTATCCCATGCGGACAGTTGCGTTAATTCTCGATTTAAACTAGAACGCCTGCAGGCGAATTAACCGCTGTAATAGCCCCGGTTTGTTACACCTTATAGAGACACCAGCGTCTGGATGGTGAAAAGCCGGTGAATGAAAGGAAGCCGTGATACCAGTTCACACGCACACTACCGCCCATCCGGACTCACACGTCGGACGAAACCTGGGCTATTGTACCTCGGCGGATTGTACCGTTCGCCGTAAATATACGTGATCTGTACGCCGGTCGAAGAACAACGCTGCGCAGGATTCGACTTAATTCAAGAACAAACTCGACTCGTCTACCTGGGCAATTAACGTTATCACGGTAGCTTCGAGCTCTCAGATCCGGCGGACGGTCCTTGCAGAAGACTATCGATATATCCGAAATACGAATTCGCCAACCCCTCGTCCCTGTAGAGGCATCGCTGAAGATTGTCCATTTCCATCTGAGGCAACCCTTCGAGTGTTTATTCTCCACGCTTTCTGCACACAAAACTGTAGCGCTGTTGAGAAGAGTAAATGGCATGATATAACGCCATATTCATTTCAGTGCAACGGGTTGGCTCAAGCATAACGCGCAGCGGCATTTGTAATAAATTTGTATCGCTGAATAAATGAGACGCAGGTTACGTGTGTAGTATTCGCATTATGCCAACGGAAACATGTGTTAACACAAGGGTAATCAGCAACATTGTTATCGTTGCCGAGAGGAAACTCTGTACTCATGCACGCGCAGTCTCATCTCCTCCGTTTCACATGCGACTCGGATCGGCGTATATCGGACTGGCAAACATTACTTATTCAATAGGCGTACTGATTTATTGCTGACAAAATAGCAAAGTTCGCGTCTACGATAAAACCGCGGCGATGCTATTGCTCTTGCTTATTACACGTGTATAGCTGACGACGATTCGAATACCCGGACTTGTCTGCGTTTATCTTACAAGAGTTGACGTTTTTCGAACGATATACGACCAGCGTTATTACGACGAGCCGGCCAAGGCCTCGTGTTCATTGGCACTTTCGAGATTTCGTTTAATATACGTTGCAGTATAAATTTGCCACACGAAAATACAGGTTTTAAACACGACGAGCAGAGGGAATAGAGCCGTAAAAATCAACGGATCTACGTTGAGAATTCACATGCAAAATATGTAACCTCCATCTCTTCTTACCGTTCGGCACATTACCGCGATACATCGGACTTTCGTGTAATTCAGAGATACAACAACGTGTATGAAAAATAGATTTATGCCTACATAGGCTACATTTATTGCTACGGCGTATCTTTTATTAGAGATCGGTTACAACTTACACTTGGCAGGCCATAAGTTTAGTCGATTCGGTCTCCATTTTATGCTTATTTTTTTTTTTTTTGATGATGGATAATGGATCGAAATTTGTGAGAGTGTGCGTGAAAATCAGTCACCGTCCCGGGTAACTGCGCGTAACTTGCATAAAGAGTCTACGACTAGCCACCGCGATGATTTTCTGATGTCTTGATGCCTTCGCTCCGTGATTTAATTATGAGTAAGAGCGTCTTGCACTTGTCATTGTTACGTGAGATGCCTTCAGCCACGTCAGCGCCGATTTCGAAGTGCACATCCACAATGCCGTTCGGAGGAAAAACGCTTTTTACCTTCTGCTTGGTGCATTAACAAATGAGCAATAGCTAATTCTTGTGGCTCGCGAGTTCAATGTAGTTTATTGTCAGCGCAAGGTGTTCCAATTTTTGCTCCCAACGGTAGGTTGATTAATTTTCGAGGAGGACTTGGCCCGACTTTGTCCTTTTCCTCTTCGTCAACTGCTCCTACTTCTTCTCGTGTATTCTTCTCCGGTGTGAAGGCAACCTTGCAGGGAGTGTGCTTACACGATGGACTCACCGACGTACCTGTAAGAGTTCGGAAGCACTTTGCCTCCCAGCCGACAGCGGCACGCTATCCGTAGGATCTTTATTACCGAAGGAGCATTAGGAAATATGGCGTGTAACCCGAGCGTATGCTGGTGTAAAAGCATCCAACCTTCGCGGCCGCCTACCTATCGCTTAGATATGTGCATTTTTATTGCACACAGGCATGTACATTGCAGAGCTCGGAACTCAAAACGTAGCCAGGCTCGCGTTGGCGTTCTTTGTGCGGAATTAAAACTCGCTCCCACGATGCGAGCAATTTGTACGTACAAGCGGTTGCGAGGCAAGGGATTAGGATCATCCGGATTAACCTTATCGATTCATCATTCCTAACGAATACGTGTTTCATAAACCACAGAGTCCCAATTCTCCGATAATTTTCTTCTGCCAATTGCGCGCTTTGTGCATCTACACCTTATACGCAACTGTCAGATATTACATTAAATAAGTTTTTTTTTTTTTTCCAACTTTTTCTCTACACACTTCTTATAATTATAATTCATTACGTTTCTCGGCCGCCGTCTCCTCGTTACTCTATCATGTTTACAACATCACCAATATGTAGGGGATCAAGGTTCCGACTCCTGTTCAACAACGTGTAATAATAATTACCGAATCGGTTCTCGGACAATCAGTTATTCTCCGAACCCAATGCGCGTCAAGCGTTAACTACTGCACTCTGTTTAAAATCAGAATAACAACCCCGGATGTGATTGTAAAATATTTCTCCGCATCGACCATTGGCGTGCATTTTAAAAGGACCGACCGGTCTGTTGCTCTGTCTCAATGAAGGCTCATTCTTTGAATCAGCTGATCAGAGCCAAGTCGTTCCAGAAAACGGAACCCCAATCATAAAATTATTGAGAATTTGTATAATTGGAATGACCGCACGGAACGAAAGAAACTTCCTATTAATCTCTAGGGATTTTATCGTATCTCGTATCTTTAGATATGCTAATTGGTGGGAGTTCGAATTATTTTCGGTATACGAATGTAACGGGACTTGGATGACCAATCGGTCTTGAGACGAAAACCAAGGTTAACCCCTTTTGATTTTTTACCGAGGTTCGTACGGATTTTCAAAAACGCCAGAATCAAGTTCAGTTTAAATTATAGCGGTTCATTTTTTCGAAAGATCAATGGTTCAAGAGTAACAAATCGAAGAAATCTAGTAGAAATCTAGGCGTGGCTCAAGTTTCAGTCGTTGATCCTACGATCGTTTGGCTTCCTTTTTTCGAATTTCACACAGCAGCACACAACATAATACGTGGGTACGTATTCCAGGCGTCCGATCAACAATCCGCCAACTCCTTATTACGATGTTATAATGACTAATTAGATTTGTTATACAGCGAATGCTCACCCGGCGTCTCTCTGCTCCGTTTGTTCTCCCTGCCTCTTTCTACACCGCCGTTTTCCCCGAGGTTCCGTCCCGTTCTCGGAATCCTCGGTACCTATATGGTCTATTCGGTGTTGTATGAATAATAATCCGTTTCCTCCCCGTTGACATGCGGTGAATTCGGTGAACCGAAGATTCATGAATTTATGAAAGGTAGAGGAGTACCTAACCGGATTATGTGAAACAGTTTGCAGGTTTGAATTATAGAGGCGATATTTTCTCATCGTCGGATAGACGCAAGTAGGTAGTATAATCGTGTATGATCGTACATATCGTATAGAATAGTTCAGAAAGGGGCCTAATATTTATAACATTTAGTATGCGTAGATGAGTATCGACCGCGGAAATGGTACGTGTAAGGTGGTATTTCCCGGTCTGCAATTAAGAGGGTATAAAATAATCACCGCGCGATCTTACATAGTTAATTTGAACAAAAAATTATAATCAGTACAACTGCTGTGC
The DNA here is from genome assembly GCF_021155785.1 of Neodiprion fabricii. Classification (NCBI taxonomy): domain Eukaryota; kingdom Metazoa; phylum Arthropoda; class Insecta; order Hymenoptera; family Diprionidae; genus Neodiprion; species Neodiprion fabricii. Next base: position 35,149,321 of record NC_060240.1, read on the forward strand.
ATAGACGCAGATTGTTGCTTTAGAAAACTCATGCCACGGATTCTAATTTCTAAAAACATTTTAATAATATCTAATGAATATTTGTCATGACAGCGAATTTTATCGCGTATTTAACTACAATATCTTTAACAACTTTATTACCTCGTTATTCGGTCTAGTTTTACACGTCTTCGTCGTAATTAACCGAAAGGAAATGAATTACAGGTACAGATGTACGTGCGTGTGTGGCATACGCGAGATAATCGAGTATCGCGCATTGTTTGTTACGTATACGTACGTAATCCGATAATTTCGCCAATTCGTACATTAGAACCGTGACGCGTTTGCGTATTCACATTCGTCACAATTTCTGTTACGTGTATGCATACGTAATACGCACCTTGCACACGTCGGTCGGTTTTATCTTGATGCACTTCGTCTTGTATGCCATCTGAACCTGAACTCGTATATGGAATGAGTTGCGCACACAATACGCACAGGAGGCAAAACGAGCCAATTAATTGTTCAAGTAAACACGAACGGTAGAAGACCGTATTTGGCTAATGTAAGTCCTGTTGGGAAAAGTAAAGCGAGTCTTGTCGAAAAAACATTTGACAATAACGGCAACCTTACGCCATTCGAGTCTAGGTATATACGTAGATAAGATAGAGACAAAGAGGTGGTGAGGATGGATTCTAACCGTCGCAGGAATCACCCTTGAATCTAGTTTACGCACGGAGACAGGCGGGTAAAAATTATGCGAACTTCATTGTAATACACGTTGCGTGCACGGTAAAAGTTAAACGCAGTCTTCATCTCCTGACTTAGCTATAATAAAATGCAAATCGATTTTTCTTCAACATGTTTGCGTACAAGATGTATTATATACATATATGTTATATGTATATAGGTATGTATTTGTGTATCAGGTGATTTTAATCAATTCGAGAGTTTGACGTATGCACTGCGCGCAGAAGCGTATTACAGGAGAATATATTGTTAGAATTGCGCTCTGATTGTTTTTCAGATATTACATGTCCGTCGTTACGCTACATGATGGTTTTTTAAAAAATGAATATTTTGTGAATATTTGGTTGTTATTTGTATAAGAGAAACCTAAATTCAAATTACCGTTCACATACGAGTTGCCACTTCTGTCATCGTAGCGTAAACTACGCGATGAATTCACTCGTTGCATAGCCTCAAACTTCGTAGCAGAAACGTAAAATCTAATGTACTGAAAAATTTGAATTTGAATTGAGAAAGAAAATGTACATACCATTATATGAGCAAGTTTGATGAAGAAATATTGCGCGATGAAGATGTTATCCTCTTTATTAATACCACCAAGCTTGATTCTGAGACAGAAATTTTTTACCAAATTCTGGTAAACACGACTTAGCCGACTGTGCAGAAAGGCAAAAATTTGTCATTTTCAACGGGCAGCCGACGACGTCAGGAACAAACTGCCTAGAACCATCGCGAGAGTAGTTTTCGACTGATTGACGAGTGTCATTCAAGTAAACGTGTTTAATTCGTAAGAGGCGGAGCTGACTCAAAAGTATAAGAGCTGTAAGCGCCGACCGTGGCGTGCGCTCGACGTTAAAATTCAATGGTAAGCGGTATTACGCTGTGGTTGAAGCGAACGCTACAGCAACGCTTGTGACGGAAACCTTATAAGGCGATTTCTCAAGATTTTCGAAATAATTTACAACGGCGGTTAAATTTTAAGTGACAATGACAACTCAGTTTCATGAATACCTACATGAGTGTACGTATGTGTATGTTGGCTACCGGGCCCACGGGGCATCTCCTAGGTGACACAAATGACGTTTTCGAGATATTTTTGTTTCTCATTTAACGTATAAATACCTAGACGTGCGTGCGCGTGTGTGTAAGCGTATCTTTTCCTACTCCTTTTTTGGGGCCGAAAGGTTGAACCGCGCTAACGAGACTGTCGCGTAAATAAAAGTTCATTTTCACCAAGACGTTTGCTACTGCAAATTCATTAGAAGATGACGAATGGGAGCAATTATCTAAATTGGCCGTTGAGCCGAGGTGGGTAATTGCCCCAGGTAATGATTATGTCTAGCCGCGGGGTCGTCGACCAATTTAACTTAAAATTTGTCAGACCCGGAGAGCAATGTGTAAGTATGAAGGTAGGTATACGCAACGGAGGAAAGAAGCTGAGGAAAAGGAGATGAAAAAATCAAAAAACTGGTGATTTATTTCAATCTACGGGTATACCTGTGTACATCTCACGTTTACCTGCCCGGGTACCGACCAACCTACCTACCTACCTTATGACTTCGTGACAAATAACCACGTCCCACGATACACAGGGATAACGCCTCTCTCGAAAGAGCTTGGACACCTCGTTCGTAAAAAAAACCCGCCTCCTCTCAACCCCAGCTTAAGGCGTGGGCGTCAGCTACTGAATCCACTCTCCGTTATCTTCGGCAATGTTCGAGATAACCGACGCGCATCTCGCTTATTTCCCTTTTTCTCCTGCACCGCTCGGTAAACGGGCTACCGTTAACTCGAGGTGCACCATGCATCAGCTACGACGGAATCGACGCTCTCGGTTTATGCGTAAACGAATGGGTATTTGTTATCGAATGGTGGAAAAAAATCAACGACGAAGGAACGCGTTATTTCCGTCGTATTGTCGGTCTGCCTGTTACATCGCGCGGAATTCTCCCAATTCAGGGACCAAATTCATATTTTCGTGGAAAAGAAACCTTACGTAACGCGAAATCAGCTTGTCGAACATTCGCAAACTATCGAACCCAATTCTGGAAGATGGAAAAAAAAAAAACTATCGACTCAAAAATCTATTTCAGTACCTCCGACTCGATTGATGATTACGCGATGTTGTTAAGGGTGGGAAACGGCTTCCGGAGTGAGAAGTGAATCCCACATGAAGCTGGAAACGCGTGGCGGATGGAGGGGAGGGGTGGATGATTATTTTTATTAATTGCGTCAATTAATTCTCTCCGAGTTGGAGTAAATCAGCGAGCCTTGTAGAGGACAGAGACACATGGATGGCGTGTTACGGAGAAGATGCTGCGGGTCGTGGAGCACTGGATCACCTGGAAACGTACGACGTTGGGTGCGACGGTGCTGCCGGCGCGCTACTGGGAGGCTTTGGGCTCCGGTGCCGGACGGCGGGTCTTGCGGTATTCAAATTCCTTACCCACCGCCTGCATCCTCGGGTCCTACAATTTCGTGAGGGAGAGGGATAGGAGAGACCGCTTAATCTCGATTAGTGATGTCGCGATAACACCTCTAAACGGCTTTTGTCTTTCTCTTCGAAAATATTTCAGGCCTGAGACCGTCACGAGGGACCGACTCCAACCTCGTTCCACGAAACCCAACTGAAATTTCTGGCATTTAACCGGCTCAAAAAACCGACACCGTTAAAAAGGAATCAAATAATTTCAACCTCACTCGGAGAGGAAAATAAACAATTAAACGAGCGGAATGAAGGAGCGTTCATTTTTAGATCTTACGGATAAATACTCTCTTCATCGTCATGTTTCGTGACTCGCATATCCGTTTTCCAACATTCTTTATAACCCTATGAACAATCTCTGCAGGCCATTTTTTACGTACCCCGAAACTTGTGAAAATTACGCGAACGAATTACTGCGAGGTACGCAGTCAAGATGGTACAGCGCATTTTTGTAAATCCTTCGTGGTTATACCGTCCATAAAATGACGCTGAGTCGAATTTTCCCACAAATAAATAACACTGTAAAACTTTTCATTGAGCTTGATAGAATTTGATACTCGAGCTGATTTCTGTGCTTTCCAAAAGCTGAGCGTAACCACGATTCAGAAGGGTGACGCGATTTTGTAACAGCAATTTGAGCGTACATCGAATGTAAATCATATGCTGACTCGTTCCCCTTGAGCCTAATTTTTTGTATAATATAGCTATAGATACGCTCAATCTTGTACCTACCGTTGATAAAATCTTCACGAAGAAAATTCGGCTACACCTGCACGAGGGAAGACGATTTCTATCCATCGATGCGAAGGCTTTCCTGGATTTTCGACTGATCCTGAAGCACGAGCGAGGAAATTCGATACACTCAGCGGCACCGAGCTGTGATTTCTTGAGCTCGCGTCGTCGTCGTCGTCGTCGTCGTGGTCGGCGCGAAGGCCTCCGATGATGTCTCCAGCGCCGAAGTTGTCACCGCGTCGAATATCGGTGCGTCGAGAAGCCGGGAAGGGCGTTGACTCGCGAAGGTCGTCGGCTGCACCGTGACTCCGGAATTATTTCACACGGTTTCTCTCCTGCTAGGATCACGGCGTTCCTCGGAACGTTGCACAGTCGATCGGTACCGTCGATTCTGGCAAAAATGCTGTGTAAGATTGGGGGAAGTAAAGAAGTCCGAAGAATCGTAGCTGTAAGAAGAAACAAGAGAGAAAAAAAAAAATTCCAATGAAAAACCGAGGTGACGGATGACGGAGTATAGCTGTATCACCTGCACGATCGATCCCACCGATCATCGCCGCTTTATTGAGAGATTTATTCGATCGGCGATAGCATCTGGAGAACCCGCCGTTTTCCCTATACCTACTGGAAGGGAAGCCTCGATTACGTTCGACACTCTCTCACCCAATGATCCACGTACCCGGGTTTCGTAATTGCCCACTTCGATCGCCGGGGCCGGTAGACGCATCGCCGATCGTCCGATCCTCCTCCAGGCATCCGGCTGACGATGCAGCGATGGTACCTGACGGACTTACGGCTGGCCGAGACCACCGTGCCCCGTCAAACCCGTGACACTGCGAGTCGCCTCTGAGCCAGCTGGACTCGAAACTCTCTTCAGCAGGCCCTAATAAATATTTGGGCCCCGTCATGAAACGATCGACTCGATAAAGGACTCCGGCTACTCCGAGGAATCGTAAAACCTGCGGGATCTTATCCCGAACACAGTATTCCACCTTGATAGAATACGAACGATGCACCACTCCGACTTTGTACCTATTCCAAGAGTTTTTTATTTGTTTCTCTTCTTCAATTACCGTACACAAAATAAAATAAAATAAAATAAAAAAAATAACAATGTTGAAACACATCTTTTCTTTTTTGTTTCTTCTGTTCTTGCTCTGTATTAGAAAGTTGTACTTATTAGTCAACCGTCGGGGAAACAGCTGTGCACAGCGAGGAAGCCTTTACCTGTCCGCTGCCGTGAGTTTTCCCGCTGTCCAAGCCTTCGTAGAGCTAGTCCTGTATTTCTTTCAGCCTCTGCCGGAGCCTTTGGATCCTCAGGCCACGTGACTGCTCGAGATCGCAGCTAGCCATTAACCCCATGACGTAGTAAACCAATAAACCATCCACACACAGATTTATGTCGAGGCATAAACAGGCGCGCCGCATGTCTTAACGGGGAGAAGGAAGACTCACTGTGTTACATTTACACCGGTCACCAATCTCGACGTACGGCAAACAACTTGTTTGTAAGAGTGTATTGCCGGTGTGAGGCTTGATACTCTACCATCGAATCGACGTTACGCGGTCGAGTTTGTGGATATCATACAGTAAAATGAACTGTTTTATATCTGAGGCGATTAGACGGGCGCATTACGCTACGGCTAATCGTAAGTTGATTGTTTCTCGTGTTTCGTTGTGTTTTCGTCAACCGTGCGCCTGCCGCGTAAAAATCGTTACCTGTCAGGATACGTTTTAGTGTCTTTACGTGCAATAAATAAATGGGCTTCTGCCTCTGGCCGGCAACGAGAGTGCGTCTGGCCAGCGAGATTACTATACACGACGGTGGATGTCGTGCCATGGATTGAGAAGTTCCTCTATAGGGTCACACAAACGTCAACTCTGATATATTTAGGGGCATTCACTTAAATAGTTAGCGCAGACGTAGAAACTACCGAAAGCAATTTCTTACTTTTGGGATATTACACTATTAACTTTTTAAAGTTTTCTTAACAGAAGTATTTATGATCGCAACCCTGGCTTAGCGAAGTTTACTGTCCGAGCCAACGAATTCTTACACCAGTCGTATATCATCGTGTTATAAATAATATAATATACGCGATTCCGCATTCATGAAACATACAAACTCGTCGGACTGGATAAGCGATCGTTAATTCTTTGCAGCTTTGCGGTAAAGAATTTACGAAAAAGTGCCGGCCATTCTTCCGAGTGGAATCGAAAAATTTGTACAACAGCAATGACGATGAAAACAGCCTTTAAAAATGTCAAACTAGTTTCAGATGCACAAAGAATTGTTCTGGCGATGTTTGAAAAATATTCGACAAGACAAGTCAGTCTGTTTCTCTCATTCACCGCGCGCGTGGTCGAATCCTCCTCTGGACAAGAAATGATAATCGATAATCGCTCGGTGCGCCCCGTGTGTCTTGGTTCAACACACGAAATATCCACCCACGACGAGAGGCTATTAAATCAAACTATTAAACACGGTTGCGTGGGCCGTGTGAGATTCTGCGTAAATCACGAGGCAGCAACGCCTCGGGACGCCCGCACATCTTTCACGACATTGCGCCGAGTACCATGTGTGGAAAGGGGCAGGGGGAACACGCCAAAGGTGTCAACGAACACCTCCGGCTTCTCTCTCGGCTGCGAAGTACGGACTCTGATAGTCCCGAGCCGTGATTGCAAGGGTATGAAATGGATCGCGAATGTGAAACCGTGAATACGGTGACCTCATTTTTTGGGTCCAATATTTCCGCGGTCCGTAAGGGCGGCTGAGAAGTCACGGCTGAGGATGAGAGTAGCCGAGAAATGCAGGAATTCGCGGGGAATATACAGACGTGGGCGATGAAAAGGCACCCGAGAGTGTCGCGTCCGCTACGCGACAAGCGGTTCTTCTCTCTCGGATGTCCTCCCTCGCTCATCTGTGTTTTTTACTCTCATGACGATTCCTCGCGCTCATGTAGGCAGTGCATCGTTATCTCTGGAACAAACTCCTCGGCACTACCGGAGCGCATCGGCAGCGACGAGTTCCGATCGCGAGTGGCGAGGCGGACGATGGGACGCCGGAGAAATCGGAGGCTCGTCAAGTGCCAGCCGGAGAAGCTGCGGGAGATAAAAACTGTAGTAAATAGGTTTAATTTGTCGGGTACATTCGGCGAGATAACCACAACGCCCGGCAAACAGGTTGCGTACCATACGTATTTAACATAACGCAGACACGTCGGTCGGTTTACGTAGGCAGTGGACGAAGAAGAAAGGGCGGAGGTGGTCGAGGGACAGAAATATACGGTTATCTTCGGGGTACGGAGTTGAATGTGGGAAGAAGTGATTCTGTTTAGAGACGAGGAGGTGTAATCGCGCAGCCAGATCACGTCCGGCGAACCACTCATCGATCCAGGGATCTGTCATCACCTCGCTCCGAGGAGTAATATCTACCTCCCAAGATCTGTGCGCGGCGAGAGATGGCTGGCTGGCTACAGGCAGGCCAACGCACCTGCGATCGCCTGGCGTTGAATTAAATTGTCTCTCTTTCATCCAGGCGATAGACCGGGTACAGTGGACCTTGAAAGTTTTTGTCCCGACCCGCGAGTGACGGCTAATGGATCGGTTGCCCATGGCGAATCTCTTCGAAACGTTCGGGGAAAACTGTGGAAAATCACTTCGTACAGTCGAGATGAAGATACGAAGCGAGACTAGAAATATTGAAGATGCAAAGGATCTTTCTTACCGTCGCAACGCGGCTTCGAACCAGCTCTCGATGATTTTTGTAACCAGGTGTAGAATTCTTTTCGAGCGCACGTGAGTTCGTAAGGTTGCGCCGGTGGATCCCGTCCGTCCGCATCTCCGTGCAGGATTCGACCGACGTGTTCCCGATGGATGCTTAAAGAGAGCCAGAGCACGGACGTTGGTCCTTCTTTTCAGAGACCGCCGCACCCATAAACGCCGACCGTTCGAAGTGGTCGGGATCCACGACGCACGGCGCTGGATCCCGAGGCTGTAAATCGACTTCTGCAGCTCATCCCGATAACGGATAGCGGGTATAAAATATTCCCGAAGTTCTGTTCTCTCCCGTTTCTTAAAAGCCGCGATAGCTGATTATTGGGAGTGAATTTTCCCGGACCGCTACATTATTGCTCAGTCTTGTAATGCCGCAGAGGCAGGAGCTCGCGGATCGAATAAGGAGGTGAGACATTCGCCGCGGTCTCCATAAATAAAGATAAAAATCGGCAACACGCGAACGGGAGGTTCGAGAGGAAGGATTCTTCCTAATCCAGGGCATATAAATTTTCAACTCGCTAAATCCAACCGGCGTTGTCGCAATCCTTCTCCGAGCAACAAGTTCTATCTAACCAACGCTGCGCGCTTCCAGCGCTCGCCTTATTCCCATCTAAACCTGAACTATAACCGTTCCGGTTGACAAATGAGCCGAATTTCATTCGGCCCCGCGATTCCGAGTCACGTGCAAACCGTTTCCAAACCAGGCGGTAGCAGGTTGCTCAGAGTGTTCAGGTTGGCTGGTTCCGGAAAAGCTTCCACGTTGGTTTTGCGGAAACTCGAGACTTTGCTTGAAGCCAAATTGTTTTTCCAGCAACCCTGTTCTGGAAACGGCTCGTACGCAGAAACAAGCAAAGGGGCAGGTTTTCGGATGATTTTACAAGACCCGGCAGGCAGGTTTTGTAAAAGAGGCGTCGCTCCGTGGGGCTTTTCGGGCCGTGACTCGGGGTTGCAAGCATATATAACTTGTTTCCCACAGGTACGGACTCGTCACAAATCTCCGGCGGGTCCTGGGCGACATCTTCCCACTGCACTAGAGCGAATGCGACGCCGCAGGACGGAACGATATTCTCAGGCTTCGAGAGCCCAATGACGGCTCTATCCCCGAGGACCCCTTCTTTTCCTTCGCCTTCTTCAGGTGCTGCTCCAAGGATGGGCGAGATCTCGCGCAGATACGTGCCGCAGCATCGCCGCGGTCCAGCTCGTGTTAACAACCGAAACTCATAAAGACGTTTTTAGTGGCTTAAGAGTCGAGAGATTCGAGATCTGGGAACTGGGGACCGGGATCAACCGAAGCGCCGACTTCGACTCAAGGCTGAAGGACCATCCTGCGGGGCGGAGGGACGGCCGGTTGTGTATTTCCTCGTTTAGGAACCGCGGTCCATGCGGGACTGAATGAGCCGCGAAGGATGCGATAAATTTCTACCGATCCTTGAAACTAGAATGAAGTCATCCTCTCGCTGCTCCGCCGGAGTCGAGCATGCGGCAAACTTGTCCAAGATAATGTCGTTGTATTTCACCTACCGATCGCATTTTAAACTCACCGGCAAACCTCAAGCCCGATTCTTCGCCTTTTCAGATCCTACCGTCTCGATAAGATAATCACCCTGTACTGTGGGACAAAAATTTTTCTACGAACGTCTCGCCTCAACGATCGATCGGTTCATTTGTCTGCCGCGGGTCCTGCAGGACGCGTCTAATAAATTGGGATAACCTGCTCAATAGTGTCGAAGAAGACAACGCAAACTGCGAAAAGGTATCACCCGTGGACTCTTGAAAATTGTAAGACTCAACAGCACATTTGGCGAATGCTGTACCCGATTCACTCGGCACTTTTCTACCCCACTGAAACAATCCTTTCGCCGCACGACGATCTGGTTTGCTGGAAAAACGGGTTGCCGCGATTCGATGTCGTTATAGGCATAAGTATCGGTTACAACGGACGGAGGATCCGCGTGAAGCGATTGTCCCGGGTCTTAATTTCGTGCGGCGGCAGGCGCGACGCGTTGCCTATAAATCGAACCGGCTAGATCAAAGGGATCGCATCAATTCCAGGTTCACCCGTTCGAGAGCAGCATCCCTTTCCCTCGGAGAGAGCCGGCTATCTCAACCCCCGGTTTCGTCGACCGCGCGCTATCTCCAAACTGTCCTGTCGACATAAAGTGGGGAGTCCTGTCCAGGAAGCGACCGAAAGCTTTCCGATCTTGTCTCAATCAATTCCGAATGCCTGAGAAAGCGGGTTCGGTAGATCCGAGATACAGAGTCCTCCTGACCATTCGTAGAATTATTTCAAGTTACAGGAGAATTCGTAAGGCGATACGGTGTTTCCTTCTCCGCGTTTCAATTCCAGGCGAGCGAGTCGACCGGGCCGAAGGCCTGCGGCCGGCAGGATCGTGATATCGCTTAGGCATTAAGTCCGGGCAGATGCCGAGCAGAGGAGTGAGGCATGCCCGGTATATATAGCGCATTATATACGCGCACTAAATTTATTATGCATATTTTTATTGAGAGAGCCAGTATTATGAAAATGAGGGGGAGAAAGAGAGTGAAAAAAATAAGGAGGAGAATTATTCAAGGATATACCCGCGGCACTCGAGCCGTGCTCGCTTCGTGCGGTAATCTGAGTTCCTGCAGCGGGAGGATAAAGAACAGGAAACAAGCAACAGGTCTAGGTGGTTGCTCTAATTTTCACTAATTAGCAATTATTACCATTCTTTTGACACCTCGCATGATCGTATATCAAAACCAGCCCTAAAATTAAACTACTCAATGATTCCACCTGCATAGAAATAGGTTTATTTTACGCTTCCGAGACATGCGATATGCCCGACACGCCGACGCGAAATCCCAAAGTTCAGTGTAAAAAGTTAATTTTTACACCAGCTAGCGGGCGTGTACATGCACAATGATACAACGATAATTGTCACTATAAATCATAAGCCTAATTTTATGACGACCAACGAAAATTGAATTGCGTTCACGTTATTATACAACACGCACGAGTACTGCATAATACCGAATATAGGTATCCATAAATCAGAGATGTTGGAAAATACGCGGTTATGCAACTCAGGGATGCTCGTGTCTAACTTCGCTTCCGGTTCTCCTGTATCAAATATCTCGAAATTGTACGTGAATTTTTTCAGGACAAACCGGAAGTGATAAAGTATATTTCGAGACTCGAGATTCTGCACGGTGGATCCGAAGTAGTGCAGTAATAAAAGTGAGAGTCGTGCCTTGCGCGTTTACGTCGCATGTAACATGCGCTGTATGTATATATATGTATGTACATTATTTATTATACACAAAATACACATTATGCGCAGATCGTTTGATAACGCGAGCCACGGAGCCTCGAAAGTGGAATACGATTTGACGGAGGAGCAATAAAGGCTGGTTCACTGCCGATAATTGAATCTTGGAAGGTGTTATCCGTACAGAGTTGGCTCGTTACTCAAAACTTGGTTCTCCGTACGCGTGCCCCGCTATCTGCGTACAATTGACGCACGCGGACGGTGATTGTTTAGTGAGAAATCGATAATACGGCGCCCGCCAATGAGAAAGAAGAAAAAAAAAGAAAAATACAAAGAGGTATAATTAATCAATTGCATTCAAATCAGTTCTTAGACATTTCTCCACAAGTCACTCAGAGTAATTCAATTTCCCCCGAGTAATAAATCGCCTTCTACGAATCACTGCACGAGCCGCTGCCCACGCACTGCACTCTCCACCCCCATCCAAGTGCCGTACTAAATTACACCTATACTCTATGTCATTTACAAGACTCGCGTATCTCACGCCGCAGCTGTGTCTGTAAAATATCGAACTATGTACAAGATTGGCCCGCGTTTGCCGCGTATCGAAACGGCTCGACCGCCGACCGCTACCGTATGCTAATGCGGCCTTCTCCTACATCGGGGATTCCGAACACGTAACTGATAAACCTAGAGTCCGAATGTCGGCTCTAGAATCCTGGTGTTTCTCAATTAGTAACTAGGACACGCGTATATACGCGTTCTTGTCCGCAGGACGACGTTTGATAAAAATAAAAGTATAGGTATTTATACCCCAACTGCTTACAATTACCCTGAATCAATGTCCACATACGATGATCCGATCCGATCTTAAAATCACGGAACTCTTTCGTTTCTTCAATTTTCATTCACTTCCAAGCATAATCGAGCCGTTTCCGAATCAAAAGTCACGATACGAATGTAAATCAATAGTATGTAAATTACGTAAGTATATAATTCACGGAAAATCCATGAAATGATTTGTTTGAAAAAAATGGCAGCACGCGTAACGTTGAGCAAACTTAAAGGCCGTCCGTTTTTTCCCATAGCAAAATAATCGTGCGCCGCACCCTCGGGCAGGGATGCAGATGGCCGACGCGAAGTGAATCGATGGTTCTCACATCAATTGGTAGAAACACACGATCTCTGTACCTATGGTTATCTCAGCGGGAGTAAGTGTGCACGTATATGGTATACTATGAGGTATAAGTGTGTGTGTGTGTGTGGCGCGTAGGTAAAGGCAACGAGCCTCTGCATACGGTTCGCGTCCCGCCGCGTCCTCGAGGCATTGTGTCCTGTGTGAATTTTAGACACCGTCCGCCACCCCACCGAAATTAAAAAAGGCAACCAAGGGCTTTACGACAGAGATCCCTTGTAAAGCTGCGGGAGAATGAAACTCGGATTCGGTGTATCCTAGGAATTTGACGTAGAGTAAAAGTATAAAATAAATAATGAAAATAATACTCTGACAACATTCCCATTTTCTTAACCCCTCGATTTTTCTACCAATTAATTAATCTAATTAATCACCAATTGTAATGGCCATTGACGGCTGGAGGACATCGACGCGAACCCTAATTAAAATTGTCTTACGTGTGACTGAATTTTTAGGCGGCTCGACAGATTCCTGCTAACGCTCTAAACAGCAGGTGGATTGTTCCCTCATAGATATAAGCAAGGGTAAAACTGAAGACCAAAGATTAGACGGCAGTAAGAGAAAAAACACTAACAAGTTTTCCCAATCAGTGGCTACATTGCGGATTACTTACCGTTTCCTTGAAATAAAAGACGCTCCGCCTCATCAGCACAGGCGGACTACGGAATTGTTCACTTGTGATTAGACTTTTTACAATTTACAATTACAATCGGTTGAACTTTCATGAACTGGAAAATAAATTTTACGCAACCCAAAATCTTTGACAACAGCACGTGGCTTGTACGCAACGAAATGAATAAACCTTTGAGTCGATGTATCGTTTGCAAAATAAAAAAAAAAAAAAAACACATTTGTGAGAAGGCGGCAGAAAACGTGCCTCATGCGTGGCGTTCATAATAGACAATAAGCAATTGTTGAGAAAATTCTGTTTCATTATTTCGTATTTAGCTCATGTAACTTACGTATGGTTTAGTTGGTGAGAAAACTAGAAACGAAGAGCAAAGGGGAGAGTGCGAGGGAGAGAAAGAGGGACTGAAAACAGGTAAAAAGATGCGCGTCAGCTTTGTTCGGTGGTGAGGCAACGTAACGGGCGTTCGTTCACAGATCATTAACGGTAAAATGCAAAATGGTGAAACCCGCGGACAATGAGACCAGACCGCGGTCGGTGACAACTAAGGATTACCCTAAAGGGGTCGAAGGGCGTGCTTCTGAAAAACATCCCCTCTCAACGGCAAACAAGGGGATTGTTACACGATCGTCTCGCGGAGCTGTAAAATTCCCTGCCCCGTACCGGACCATTTCATTAGTCTATGAAATTCAAATACCAAGAATCCCCGTCTTATCTCTCGGAAATTCGCTCGAAAATAACGGAACGTTCCGAAACAGTCGAATCGAATTTCACTTTCGCGTCGCAATTTCCCCCGTGCAGCTTTTTGAGCCATACAATCATAAATACAAATCGTAACACACGGCGTGTGACATGCCTACGTTGTATTTTCCCGGCATACGCAGTGTCTGTGATCCGGTTCATCGTGGGCGGTATAAATTATCTCGTTCGAGGCATACACTGCTAAAATTGCTGGAAACAGAACACCACGAGTGTTGTTCGCTCTATGGATATAACGAAGTGGCGGTGGATATTCGATTTTTCAGCACCGCCGAATGGTAACGCGAAGCTGAAAATCACACGTATCGTAAAAACACGTCGAAATCAGTGCTCTCGGATCAGCGGCATGCGTTCATTGGTGACATTTTCCTAAATAAAAAAAAAAACAAACACAAAAACCGGTGTAGCAGAGGGTAAATTAACCGCACTTAGGCACTTACGGCGAAGAAAGGTAACACGCTTACGGGTTCTTTACGATCACTCGTGGAGGAAATCGACGCCCTTGTTATAAACGCGGGGATATAAATTTGGGGGTGCGTTTATAGCGGAGTGCCGGGACGCGCGGGGACGGCGACAGCTGTACGGGCGCACGACCGGCTAATCATATACGGTAGGCCTCGAGGTATTACCCGTTAGATAAGAATCGTGGTTCGTGGAATGCACCGGTTGGTCGGAGGGTCACCGAGGGTACAGCCCTCGTCCTCGTCCGCAGCTTCGGGGAGCAAGCGGAGCAACCGGAGGTCCAACCCCGCCGACGACGTCCGGACTTGACTACCTGCCGCCGCTGCCGGTGGCAATTAAATTTTAGGTGTTCGATCGGCGTCGTTCGGAGCTTCCCTCGCCTCGCCCCCTGCTTCTTCGACTCCTGGATATCCTAACGTCCCGGCGTTCGTTTCGACCTCCTCCTGTCTCTCCATCTTCCGTCTGTGATTGCCTACCCACCGAGTCCGAGGTCTCGAAGCTTGGAAGATATCGGAAGGCGCGTTAATCGCAATGAAGGGAAGACGGGGAGGATATTCGGTTTTTGCAACGACTCGAGGAATCGGCTTTGCCAACCGAGGCTCGAGATGTCGGAGGAGAGAGAGTCGGTGCCGTGCCTCTGCGAATCTATAATTATTGACCGTCCGCTTGGAGGAACTTTTCTTCCCTTCATTTTTTATCCTATAAAAATAGGGCCGAGGGTAGGTATTATCGTCTTAAATCAACAGTGGCTCTGTCCGTCGGTTCTCCGACTCTCGGGCCGTTAATAGCAGGTCTCGTTTAATAATCCTCGTCCGAAAAACGAACCACTAAACCAAATGTCATTGCTGTAGATTCGATTCATCTCGTATCACGGCTGTCAGCGGTCGAGAGAGGCTCCCACCGGCAATCATCCCTTGACTCTCGGTAATCAGCTATTATATCCCTCCTGCAATTCGGAAATAAATTGTACAAGAGAGCCGAACGCCGATCGTTGGGTACCTTCCGAGGATGCGGAGGAGAGGAGAGGAGAGAGTGAGAGGGCGAGGTAGAGGGAGAAAGGGGAGAGAGGACGTGGGGAGAAAAGGAGCTGCAACCGGCAGGAATCGACGAGTAATCTTATCGTGCATTCGTGCCGTTACTTTAATTTCGACAAGTATAATATAATGCGTATGGGACGCAGTACGTTTGAATGAACGAAACGTATTTTCACAGGGGCAAAAAACAGGTAATAATAATTAGCCTTATCACCGACGAAGCGATAAATCTGAAATTAGTTCTACGGACAAAAAATCTGTATTTACGATCCTCGTCCCGAACCTGCATCGCTCGGCCTTCGCCCTTCCGCGTCCCAAGTACTCGATGCACACGAGCTTTTCTATCTTCGGTGTTAAAAATTGATACACCGTGTAACGGTTGGCTGTCCAGCGATACTGCATTTTTACAAGTAAATCGGAGTTTTTTAATCTACATAATATCATTGTGCGAGTCGAAGCTGAGGGTTATCACGGCCGAAAAATTATGTCCGGCACTTCGTCGCTGGGTCTCATCTTTTTACACGGGTATCATCGGTGTCTTTACGACTGTCGCTGGGCGGGTATAATATACAACGAAATGGAATTATGATAATTTGGAGTAAGCTAGCCCAAATCCTTTTTTACTTGCTTGCCTCTAGAAATAAAAACGCCGCGCGATTCGACAGCGACTATAAAGTTGCGCAGCACGTTTACGAAGAAAAAAAGGAGAAACGGAAAGACGAGAAAAAAAATAAGGAAACAAATATGTAACTTGTCTCAATATTTATGGGCAATAAATAATTTAATTGTTTCACTCCGAAGGTTCGATTGGCTCGGAATCGTCGATTCAATCGCGTATGTTAATGAAATAAAGTTCGTTGATGGGCTCTGTTCGAGATGTTATCGTAAGCACCGGCGCTGCCCGGCACTCCGCGGCAAATTGCATTATTATAATACCATGCGGTACTCTTCGTTATTATATCCCCGAGTAGGCACTTGCTGCCACCAACTTTTCCCTCCACCGCCACCCAGCAACCCTGACGATGCCCTAGCGTTGAAGACCTCCTCATTTTTCCGTCATACATTATCCGATACGCCTCGATATTGCACATTTCTACGATTAGTTATTTTCCCAGAGCACCAGAGATCGGGATTCGTTATTTGTTGTTTAAAAAATCTGGGTCAAAGTAATGAAACGGGAACGTTTCAAACGAGGGTTAGAGGTATCGGACTAATCTGGAATACACAACCAAGTGCATCGAGTCGACGTAATTATGATATGAAGATAAATCGCTCAGTGAAAGCGCATCGGGTTGTGCTCCTTTATATAATTTCAGAGAACAATACGAGCAATCGTGCCGATTCATTCGTATGATGTTACAACGGTATTAAAAGGAAGAAGAAAACAACGGAATGCACACAGGCATGTATAGGTATGTTATATGCATATGCGCATGTATGTAAGCGTGGGTCTCGCGGAGAGTGTGCAGAATATAAAAAGTAGCGCAGCTTTAACGTGTACACATTATACAGCTCAAAATTATGACATAGCGCTGAAGAGAAAATCGAGAATAAAAATAAACGACGTTCTTTGACGTTAGCACGCTGACTGGTATACGCGTTGATTATGTAGATCGTCCAATTAGCCGATGCCCGGAGAAGATGAGTGGTTAATTTCGTACAGAGGTGCGGCTAGAATATACCGCGGAAGGAAGGGGAGTAATCGGTCTTATCTTAATCACCCGGGAGAACAGTCTCGCTAAATTTCGTATCATTCTGGTATCAAGTATGCAAATTTTAGCGCATCGCCGCGCCGTTTATTCAATTGTCCGCGATAATTGTAAAAGCGGTGCCGGCGGTTTTCTTCGAGGAGGTAAAAAATCGGAACGCCGCGAAAAGCTTCCCTGCGAGGTAAATAATTAGGCGAAAAAATGTGCAAGGATTACAGACGAGATCCTGCCGCCTTCAACCCGGCTGTCGAGCTCTACAATTTGCCCCCAAAAATAAGACTCATCTTATTGGCGTTGCCGTCTTACCGGTCAGCCGGTTATTATACATCCCCGTCAATAATAATTATATTCATTAGGAAATGAAGCGCGGAAGCCCCGGCTCTCCGAATTACCGGTTCAAAGAATTCTCGATAGAACCGATCCTCGCTCTATAGCCTCGGAACCTCCGATGTTACGATCGAGGAGGTTCCTTCCCGTCGACCTGATTATTGTTATTCATCAGTCGACGGCCGTGAAGGAGGTTGAGAAAAAATGAGAAAAAATTAGACGAAATTTGAGAAAAAAATCAACCCCTCGATCCGCCGGCGACTCGCTTAGAACGAGCGAACAAGTCGACGCCACGCGTGAAACGAAAAACGAAAAATGGAAGTGAAATCGGCCCTGCACCGGTTCGATTGTCCTGGCGAACGGCGGAGGCAACACTTTGCAACTCGCTGCGGTACGGTAGAGTTCCTCTTTACCGACGCCCACTCGAGTCAGAAGTTGCTGATCGTGGCGTCGGTACAAACTAGGAACCTACAGCAGGTCGTGCACCGGTCTGTGACCAGTAGTCGAATACTCCTGTAAATCAAGTGATACCGGAAGAGTCCTGTAATTGAAACGGAAGTTGACTATCCGAATTTTTAGTTCTTAACACATCGGAACGGAGAGGTGAACTTTTAAAAAATGGGTTACTTATTCAACGTTCGTTACCGTTACGTCATTGTTATTTTTCGCTGATGCAAACGAATAAATTACCTTGTAACATCGTGAGATGAAACGATCTCGTTACCGTAAGAATTCGGCTGAGTCGTGTCTCTTCCGGTTTGCTCACTGTGAAGAAAAAAATTGTACTTTCGTCACCGACGTTCCGCTAGTTTCCCACGACATTTTTCCACGCCATCTGCAGAAGCCCAAACATCGAGATAAGCGGCAGCTTTCTTTTCCTGTTGCGTAACTCTGAAAAAATCTGTGCATGTATAAGTCTGAAATATAGTTTTCTTTTCGTTACATGTACCGAATATTTCCGCGCGTGGTAAAATTTTCCGAATATGCGAATTGAACAAACGTGATTCAACGCTGCAGTTAATTGAATAATTGCTTCAAGTATTCGAAGCGAAAATTCCTCAGCGCAAACCTGGAGACGTTGGTCGTTTTACGCAGGCGTTCTTTTACAACAGAGCGGTGACACGCCGAGTTTAATCGAGTAATTGTAATCGCGTTACTTTCATCTTCAATTTATCCTTGCGAGCGGGAGTAACAGCCCGGTTTATCGTATAATGTCGCGTTGCATATTCCTCAATTAAATTTCCAAGCTTTCCCCGTCTTGAGGATAGCGATTTTGCAACTGTAGTCTGGTTTGCTGCTTGAGATGCAGAGCGACGCGTCTTCGCTGCTCACCCTGACTATTTAAACCCAGGACCAACAAGGACGCGCACTAGTTCCACCGTAACTGCAAAACGCGTATAGTTAGAGACAATTGACTAGGAGAATCTGATCGTTCGATTAAAAAATCTGAAGGTGAATAAAAAGAATCTCAACCTCAACAGCAGCCCTCATCCGCAAGTCCATCCCGGTCGGTTTTTCTCACAAATTTCTGCGCGCCTGTTTTTCTTTCTTCCAGAAGAACATGTTGCGACCATTATTCTTCGCCGCGTTGACCTGCGTCTGCTTCGTCTCGACTTATTCGGATGGTGAAAAGTGGAATACGAGGGGCAGAAACTGGGGCAGATCTCCTGCGAGAAATCGTGGCTGGCAACATGGAGAAAGACGTCAACAAGTAGCGGAGCCCCCGACGAACCAGGCATCGGGATACGGGTCCAGTTTCCGAGATCGAAGATGTAAGCGAGATCGATGCATCCGAGTTGAGCCTTTCGCCCAACCCGGCGTCAAACTCGGCCTAATCACGCCACAAAATTAACCCCGCAGTTCTCTCGCTTTTCACCCTCGTCCAATTCGACAACAGCCTTTGCTCAGGGATGAACGGCGAGAACGGCACCTGCATATCGGCCGCGGAATGCTCGACGAGAGGCGGCGTTTCCGGCGGACCTTGCGCTAACGGCTACGGCGTCTGTTGCGCTTGTAAGTTGCACCGTAGGTTTGATATCAGGGGGCTTTCAAAGCGGGGCGTGTAATCGTTTCATCACGTTTAGTGACGGCAATGTGCGGCCAGACGACGAGCACGAACAACACTTACTTCGTGAACATGAACTACCCGTCGACCTTTGACGGGACGGATTCCTGTCAGCTGACGATCCTCAAGTCGCATCCGGACGTCTGTCAGTTTCGGTGAGCGAGCGACTCCACCGATCATTGAATTTCCGCCGGCTTCTTACGCGTCTCTCGGCTTCTTTGACAGGCTCGATTTCGACCAGTTCAACATCCGGGGACCCGAGCCTACGAATAACGCTTGTACGAACGACCAGTTCATCGTCTCCGGGGGAAATCCGATCCCTCCGATTTGCGGCAGCAACAACGGCAACCACATGTACGTCGACGCCGGAGTTGGACAGGTGAATCCCGTGATGCTGACGTTCGTAACGAGCGGCGGATCCTTCGCGCGATCCTGGAAAGTCAGGATCATCCACGTTCCCTGCAGCAGTATCTACAGGGCGGAGGAAGGGTGCCTCCAGTACTTCACCGGCGTTTCCGGGAAGATAAAGTCCTTCAACTACGAGCCTAACACCGGGCTACAGCTGTCCAATCAGGACTACAGCATCTGCATCAGGATGGAGAGGAACTTTTGCGGGGTGCAGTACATGCCCTGCAGCGACGCGGACGGTGAGTGACGATTCTCAGGGATTTCGAGTCCCGAATTTTCTCGCCCTTCGACCCTTCGAGGTCTTCGGATAAGATAATCCCCGTTCTCCGTTATCCCGCAAGCTATGGTAATGCCAGCCGCAACCCCCCAAGGCGGCCGCCCTCAACCCTCTAGAAGCAACGCGTTCACCCTGACGGGAAACACCCAGGGCACGCAGATCTCGTCGATGACGGGGGCCGCCTGCCAAACTGACTGGCTGATGATCCCCTGCGCGTCGAACATGGGCCGACAACCGAACACCGGGGTTCAGTGCACCGACAGGATATGCGGAGGGACGTTCAACGCCGAGAATCAGGTGCTGAACTCCTCGAACGTTATAAGTGAGTATCGTCCGACGTCCGATGGTTTCGCTCGATTTTCGGACCCCGTTATTCACGGGCAAGGCGCTTCATCGCTGATAAACGTACTTTTCAGGCACGGTCAAGCCCTTCAGACTCGTCTTTCACACCGACAGCGTCGAGGCGCCGAACGACGTGGGCAACAGGGGATTTTGCCTCGACTACATCCAGCAGCCATGCACGAACGGCATGAAATGAGATGGTGCGGATAATTATAAGTCGGCGAAATATGCGTATCAATGTGCAATTTATGTATATCGTAGGTGTACCAAAGTGATTCGCCTGCAGCGACTGCCTGATATTTGTATATCAATATTCTTCGCCGCCTCGTAAACACGAAGATGGATGCGTGCATAGTTTGACGGAGATTTCGAGAGATTGCACGGCTTGTGACCACCGGATTATTCTAGTTTCATGCTGACTCTGTAACGAGGAGAGTTGCGGTCTGGAAAGGTGTTGTATTATCGCGAATCGCAAAGCGTGACGAAGTCCAACCTGTCGAGACTCTCTCGAATTCTAATTCTAGATTTCGCTATCACATGCCTTTCGTATTTGCAGGCAATTATAAGAGGGTATAGTTTATTTAACGAATTAACGTAATCAAGGTCTCGGATCGTTTAGGCTTCGGAATAACTTTGTGCAAGCTCGAAACACACATATTTATTTCAATCAAACGGTTTTACAAATCACACACTGGGCACTAACAGCACAGTTTTCTTTTCCTCTTTCAATATCATTTTTTATTTTTATACCTGAACGCGTGGTTTAACTACGGTTCGATTCGTTAAATGCTACGTCGTATTTATATGATATAATATACATCGTACGCGGTTTGTGAATCTGTAAAATTGTCCGAAGGTCTCGTGTATATATTTATTATACATGCCTATAATGTAAACGATCGATAAAATACACATAAACTACATACATGTACAATCTCGGTATCGATTTAAAGAGATAAGAATATCAATTTTAAAAACACCTATAAGGAATATAAGTAACACGCTCGATTCGGTAGAGTTTTCAAAAAATTATTAAACTTATTTTCTCACAGTCGCGGCGGGTATAAAATTCTATTTCTAGATTCTATAGGGATAGACGTATAAAATGCGGTTTTAGTTTATCGCGTTTGAGTCACGTTTCCCCGCTTTTTAGCCTCGCCGCTAATTCAATATGCAATGAACGATATCTCGTACATCACAAAGTTTTTAGCATCAGTTTATGTAACAATTAGACGTATCGGAACGTTCAGAATCGATTTCGATTACAACATTATTATTATATCTCTTTCTTTCGCACAATACGAATATTTCCATCTAGAAATAAGTGTCTGAGATAATGCCTGACTGACGTATTAATCAGAACTAATTGTTTGCATGTAAGTTCACGCTTAAGATGCACAATTATCAACGTATTATTTGATATTAATTGGGATATATTATTCGGGCAATCGTGATTAAAATTATAATCCTATCACGTGTCAATCGCGTTGTGTTGTATTACAGCTCCAGGCGTTTAAGCCTCGATCACCGTATGATTGTTGAAATAAACTTCACTTGTTTTCATATATTTTTTTGTTATTAAGATTATCGTTTTTTCTAACACAGCCACTTAAATGAGTATGAATTTAGGACGCTTAAACCTACTGATAGGTCTGTTATTATACACGAAGTTTACACCACATTTACTTATAATGCGAGATGCTTAACGCTACGGCCTTTTCTTTTTTTTTTTTTTTTTGTTTGTTATCGACAAAATAAATTTCGTGCAAGTGTCAAATTCTCGCGTGCGAAAAATTCCGTTTATAGAGATACAACGAGCGTAGTAAAATGAGTAATCGATTGATGGGCCATAAAACACCCTCTGCAAAGTAATATCGAGTCGCGTTATTGAGGGTAAGAAAATATGATGGCTATGCATCAACTTGTATAATTTATTCGCCGTATATTCTACGCAAATGATGCGTCAAAATTATATATCACGACTGGCGGTTATATAATCGCGAAATATTACATAATGAGATTTTAATTGCAGGGTAATGTGATTCTTTTTTTCAATTTTGTATGTTCGTCATAAAGATTCTAACCAAATCTTATCTGCAACGTATGCTATGGAAATAACTAAAAATCGAAGAGATTGGAGTGAATATATCATTATATTTAACTTTCAACATCCTCTACCCAGGATGCGAATGACAAGTGTTTCGAACGCTGAGAGATAGAAAGACGCATCTTTGCGATCGATACTTCACACAACGTCTAATGGTATGATAACGTATGCGCCATAATACGAATTTTTCCACACGTAAAGGTAAGAAGGCGTGCCCTATTTGTATTTACGCGACAAAATATGAGGATACATTCAAAAATGTCGAAATTGAAAAATGGGTCAATTGAGAGTAAAAAGACGGTAAGCGCTGTCGGTGATGCCCTTTCGTAACAAGCTTAATCAAAAATAATCACATCAACTTCTTCAAATTACGTCCGATATTATTATTCGATAATATAAAATTTTTTAAATTCTCCTCTGCTACTTTATACCATTTACAAATGTGATGAATAAAAATTATTTTTCTTGCTAAAAGGGCGTGTACATCAAACGTAAGTCTTTTTACCTTTATTTATTTTTCGGTTAATTTTAGTGTAGAGATGCGTTTAGAGAGCTTTTGTAGCGAATACGGCGAAATACCATCGAATTTGCCTTTTTGTCACATTACATCCTTATACCATTAGACACGCGATATCCGTTTATAAATAACGCTTGACGATTTCGAATAAATGATGCCCATACGAAATACATAGGAACCTCGTTATCCCTCGTATGTGGTTATATGTAGGTACTGTACATGATTGCGAATAAATATTTCCTGTTTCCTTCAGGTGTATAGTTCAGTCGAGCGTTCTTTGTGCGGTTCGTCGAGAAACGTACAATTCCTTAAAATTCCATCACCAAGCTCGGCGATCCGTTTCACGAGTGGATAGCAGAGTTGACCAAATTCGTCAGGGGTGTTTCGGATGAAATAATTCATTATTAAGCTATTTAATGTCCGCCTGCTTTGCGATTTCCACTTTTTAAAGGTTATAGGTCAAGTACAACAGTGTCGCCAAATAAATCCTTCAACGTATCCGTCTAGCTCGAGGAGTACAATTTTACTCGAATCGTGAAAATTCGTCAGCATCGTTACGCTCGTCAGGGCGACCCGGACTTAAAATATGTGAAAACTTACTATAGCGCTTCTTTTGCCTTCATGAAATAAGTTATCATGTCGATGGGCAATGGGAATACGATAGTTGAATTCTTCTCCGCGGAAATCGTGTTCAAAGTCTAGAAATCAAATTTCAGGACCGTGAATACACGTGCGGCAAATAGTGTGAAAATATAAGTTTCTGTTAAATAAAAAAAAAAAAAAAGTTACACACCTGAAGATACCGAAGCTGCAGGGCTGCGGGTGAATCTCCGATAACTTCAGAAGCCTCGCGCAGCGCTCTGCTGGCCTTTTGTTCTCCCTCGGCGGCGATCACCTTAATTTCCAAAAATAGTCGAGGAGTTAATTACCTCTAGATAAGATTTGTCAACTGAGATTTTGATTTACCTTAGCTCGTGCTTCACGGGCAGCTTCGGCCTCGGCGGCCATAGCTCTCTGAAGTTGAACTGGGAGACGGACGTCCTTGCTGTAAATTTAATAAAAATAATTACGCGGTCGAAATTCGAGGTGAATGAATAAGTCCTAACTGCCTTTATCAATTTACAAAAATTGGCAGAGTAAAATCAGACGAACGATAGTGCGTATTTGTCAACCTGCGACAGATTGACTGTAGTGTCGTATTAATGCTGTCACGATAATCACTCACATTTCAACCCGTTCTACTTTAATCCCCCAGGTATCTGTAGCCTCGTCCAATGATATCTGCGTGAAAAAGATACATCCCGAATTATTTACGTGAAATGAACGAAATGGAATTAATCAAGCTTCCTGGCGTGAAAAGCTTTCCGAAAATAAAGCTGCTGTTCAATTTCAAGCTAATGCAAGTGAAAGAATCCGTTGAACACTGTCTTTGAAAGCACGGATTGAAAATCGGAAAAGATCGTCGTCGATCCATCGTAAGGACCAGGACTCCAACTGATTCGCGGATAAATGAAAATTGCAGGAGAATAAAATTACCGACCTGCATATTCCCCGAAATAGTCTCCCTCTCGCTGAGAATCTCGTGAAGTGGTCTTGTGCCCATGGTATTCCTGAGGGTTGTCTGAGCCAGGAGCCTGGTGCTGTGGTGGGCATTTTCAACGTTGGCTATGGATATCGTCGCGTTGTTCACTCGGTAGTAAACGACGGCGTCTACGGACACCGTAACACTGTCCTTCGTTAGGACCTGCGGAGTAAATAATTTCAATCGAATAATCGCTTCGAAATCAAGCAGAACTAATTATGAGTACTCGGAGAAGGATGGATCCACCAATCGATGGAACGTCACCGAATATTTCAATCGAGTGTTTTGCGATCGGAGAAGATTAAATAAAACCACCCTTTGCCAGTCGCTGATTAAACATTTTTGAATTATTTGCGGTGCGGTCGTAATTGTGAATCAATTACGGAGCGATTCGTGAAAACGTAAATTGGAGATTTTCTGTGATTGAATTTGTTTTCGAAATGGATCGTTTTTTTTCTTTGAATTCTCTTTTATGGTTCTCAAGTGCTTTTGAACGTTAGAGATTTTAGAAAATTAGGTCCCTGAAGCTAGAGTGTATTATTGAATGACTAAAAACAAGAGGATGGCGTGAATTGTTCTGATATATTTGAACTCACCTCCTGGGGTGGAACATCGTAGGTCCGGGTTCGTAGATCGACGCGTGCGTAGCAATCAATGCAGGGTAGAATGAAAAATATTCCTACAACAAAAGTGTAGCCGTTAATTTTTTTCCAAGATAAAAGTTTCGACGTGATTTTCGGTTAAAGTTGGCGAGCTTTCATTCAAAGTCATTCAACGATCTGAAGGATTCGTTGTTCGTAGAAATGTCGTTAACGTAGTTGTGAATCACTAATTAGAAGATCTGCCAGGCTGAAAATAACGACAACAGTGCTTGATTATCCATATCATGAATTAATATTCAAATGCCGACGACACATCTCGGCTAGAGACGGAAAGCTTGTTCAATCCACGATACCAAGCAACCTAGTAAGGCGTATAGTTGGCTCACGATGGGCAAAGTTGTACGCCGACCGCCGTTAGTTTCATGGTGCATTAACTTCTCCTAATTAAAATGAAGGTAAAAGCAGTTCTGGGAAACACTGAATATTTCAGCTAAAATTCGGAATAACTAAAGATCATCACGGCAGAATTCTGAAATAGAAGACACGCTTCAGCCTGGCTGACGTCACACCAATACCTATAACAACGCGATTCGATTGCGAGCGTATACATATAATATTAGACACTTGAAAGCGAAACAGATCCGCGAGTCGAATAACAAAGAAACTTATTGAAATCACGGGAATAAATTCGGGTTGCCTTTGCCCGGTGCTATGCAGAATTATCGTTTGTGTGCCTATGTATATATCCATCAAACATTTTTTCCTCCTTCTATTGCGATAGAGCTAGCGGCTTACGTTTGAAGCGATTATTCCGCTCCTTGTCTTTGTAGCGTATCAGCTTATTTTGAAGTATCGTTAGCAACGTTATATCTCGTCCTCCTTTTACGAGGGACGCTGGAAAAGTGCCTTCCAAGAAAATTCCACATCGAATACACGTTACGCTTGCCTTTATTACTCTAGGAGCAATCTGAGAAGACATTGACTTTTATCGAAGCTTGCCGATAAATTTAACAAGAGGTAATTTTGTCGAAGGAACACAAAAATCGCAATCGGCTAACCCATCGAAGTCGATATTTACACTGTCGGTGAAACGAGGGTAAAAATAAACACCGAAGTCTCTTGAACAGAATGTGGAGTTGAAAGGGAAGTTAATTATGGATAGCTCAACCTCCCGCTCGTCAATAATTAATTATCAACCTGTTGTACATAAAACGCTTGTTTTAGATTGAGCGAGGGCTAAAATAGTACACCTAGACATCGATCGCGTACTGTAAAATTTCATATGCTCTGGGAATAATTTTCGACATTGAGAAGCTAAAATATTCAGGGGATTTCCGCCTACGATCAGACAACCGTATGAACAATGCTGCAGCTTGCGTAGACCCGGCCAAAACTCGGGCATTTGCGTGAAGAACGTTAATTCATTCTCAACCACAATCTCGAAACTAATTCCAATTTACACTCAGAATTAACAGTTCATTTTCAGCTGTTCCAAATCTGCGAACAAAGCTTCCAACTAGCAACGAGTCGGAAACAAATGAAAAAACTTGAAAGAAAAAGATGTGCCTGTGTACCATGATTCACATAACAGGTCAATCGAAAAATAGCAATTCCTCCATCACCATAAGTTAGTATCAATTGACGACGGTCGTCGATACACTAAAATCATTTTTTCCTACGAAAAGTTCAGTAATTCGAAAAATATCTACAATATATACAACATCAACGAAAGCGTATTTTCTCCATATTTTGCGCAAGCTAACTCATTGAACCCCCCTCAAACAAAGGTGCGCCCCATCAGGCGTGGCAAACACTCACGGCACGAGAATAAACAAGAAACAAGAACCGCTACGTGCAACAAAGTCGTTGGGGCATCGGCTGATCGTGAGCTATCGATATTCCATCATCCTTTCGGCGTATCGTGTATCAAGAACCTTCGCCGCGGAGTCAATTTTCAAAGGACGACAGTTTTTCCAGGACGAAAAGCTTGGCGTGGCTGCGGAATGACGTCACGGGTACTTCCAAAAGTCATTAGTCCAATTAATGTTAATCAACGACTCACCCGGTCCCTTCGCACCTCCAGAGAGAAGCCGACCCAGCCGGAATATCACCGCTCTCTCGTACTCCTGGACGACCTGCAACATTAACTAGATTAATCCCGGCTCACTCCGTGGGTTGCCAGAAGTAGTGGGCGCTTAAATTGCGCGTTGGACTACTCAAGCGTATGTATATTTTGCGTCGCTTAGCTTTTCACGGTTAGCCCGCTGCGCCGGGGACCAAATTTAATAGAGTCCATTTTACAAAGTAGATATACGTACAGGCGTACGAAGTCTTTGGAAATACTTGGAAGGCTTACGTCGGAAGACGAGTTCGTCGACGACCAATCGGTAAATGTTAACTATATTTTTAATCCACCGATTTCACGGATCCAAAGAAGGCCTACGACTTCTTTTGATTGCATATGTGTGGGTCCATAATGAATTCGTACCTTGAAACAGACGAAGAGGGAGAAGGGCATTGTCAGGACGACGACAACCCAGGACAATGCGACAAGGATGTTGCCGCACGTTGTCGCGTCGTCGGTCCTTCTCTCTTCCGCTGAAACATCGAATCCCTTTTATTGTCATTGTATTCGGAATTGCTTCTCCTGTCCGTCGAGATGACTGCGTTGGGTACAACAATACGTTGGAACACAAGAGGTGCTCTGCGTCGCAGGGTGATTTCTTATCTTTGTCAGGGGAAGTACCTACCCGGGTGTAACGTGTATTCTTATACTACGCTTTCAAATCAGACTTCGTGTCAGATACTCCGGCAAATACTGAATTGTATCAATGAAGACGACGAACCGTTTTCACGGGCGTTTATGCGTGAGTGGTTCAGATTTTTCCGGATTATCGTCATGGGTACTTTAGTTATACTAATTGTCAGAAAAAGAAAACACTGTTCCTTTTTCTCTGATTTACTCTGTCGGCAGTATTGACCTTTAAACTTTTGCCTGCAACGATCTCATTGATAAATCAACAAAAGTATAGAATACAAATGTAAATATAAGTTTTATTTGCGGAGGAATAAACGACACTGTACATACAAGAGCGGTTTTCTTCCCGTAGATACGAGCTTGATTTTTTCCCTGAAATATAAATAATCGAGCGACATGCAAAAAACTAGTATAGATGTAGAAACGTACTTGCAGATGAAATTTTAATCCGCACCTACTATAGTGATATACGTACCCTAGATGCATTATAGTAGTGGGAAATTGATGGGTGCAAAACACAACCCTAGCGCTTCCACCCCTCATCGGCGTAAAAAAATATTCTCTTCCGCACGCGAAACGGAAGGAATACCGTCGAAAATATAAAATATAGAGAAGCAACAACAATCTACCTGACTTTGATACTTCACCGTGCACACGCGTCTTGCGGAAAAGTAATGCGCAGATTTTCAACAGTTCACCCTGGACGATCGTACAATCCTCGAGTGCTTCACTTGCCACAGAGTCAAAATACAGGTCAGCGTGTCAAACCTACCCACTGGATTATATGGCTTTTGCTCGTCGTCGGCCATCTTCGGCTTTCTACCCTCCTTGGCGGATTCGCGTTTCCCTGGCCTAGACCGTCGCGATCGAGGACAACGGCGAGTAATGAACGTGGTTCGTCTAATCACGATTGAAACAAGGCGAGGGCGATGCGCTTGCCACAACACGGCACGGCGAATGCTAGCTAAAATTTTCCTCCCCTGGCCGCCTAACCAACCCTTAGAAACGGACATGCGCCGAGAGGGAAACTCGGCGGCACAAGCCACGCTGGATATTATCCTGGTGCTGGTTTTGGTACTTTACTGTTATATGCTCTATAATCATAATTACTTCAGCCAGTCGCTCGTTGGGGCTGAAATGGTTGATTGTTGTGGAACGATGCGTGGATATCAGTCTGCGCTCAATTTTATAGGCCCAAGATCGATATATCACGTGTAATCACATTTATGCGTGACGCCTCATCGCTGCAAGCTTCCTGGATTCTCGCACTGTTTAGAAATGATGATTTTTCCGTAGTTGACAGGACTGGCTGAGTCTTTAAACCACTGAAGAAAGCAGTCACTTTACAGCGGATATTAAAAGTCAGGGATTTGGGGAGTGATTCAATCGGTGCCATCGATCAAAGAGAAGGTACGGTAATTAGGAAGAAAAAGAAGCCGGGAATTCTCAGCGATTTATTAATTTATGTTCGGAATTATCAAATCGACATCACGCTGCGCAGTCACTTTTCATGCATTTATAAACTCAGGTTTGTTATATCGATTTAGAGAAACAGAGCATGCATGATACAGAACAATAGCCGCGAACTGCGCTTTGACTAACGTTGCATCGTATGTCGAAACTTTAGTCAGCTGATTGAGTTGCTCGTGATACGATTCTATGTTGCCCTGGTTGCAAATCACGAATACGTGACGAGCTATTGTTCCTTACTCTCCATTGAAAATTTTACTTGGCATAGTATAGATATGAAACTGAACAATTCTAAGATTACAGGATAAATGAAAATTTGCATCATCCCGCTCTCTTATATTATCTCCTTTAAGCTTAGCTAGCTGACTCTCGAGATTGCGACGTACAGAATCCGGAAAATGATTTTTCCTCCGTACTTCGAAACCCAGAAACGACGGCGCCGCTGGGTAAGGTAAACAGGGATGTCAAAATACTTTTAGCGGACAATTCAAAGTGCGATCGAATAACCCTCAAGAGAGAGAGAAAGAAAATCGTACGCGAGAGGCTTCTCTCTGATCTATTCAAACACCGTATAAACTGTACGACAGCCTTGAGGGAAGTGCCCGAGCCAAACATACATATATACATATATATGTATGTATGTATGTATGTATATGTACAATAGAGAGAGAGATACTTGACAAATGTAGATACACTCATGGTGGCTATTTAATGCTCCATGGTCTATAGTCAATCGGCAGAAGGTCGATGCAGCAATTTACTTAACCCCCTGTGAGCATCATCATGGCCGCCCTTCAAATATAGAATCGAGTATACCTTCCGAGCAATAATTCATACACTGGCTGTATACCGTTATATATTTATCTTCACAGTGGAAATTACCTGAGGGGTATAATTAAAGTTGATCTTGAAACCGCGCCACGGGAATTGTTCTATCGGATTAGTGTCGATTACCCATCTACAAAGTGAACCTTTGGTATTGGAAAGTTTCATTCTGCGTAAGTATTCGGTTTTCCGAAGCGAACAGCGAACTTGCAAAAGTGTCTAACTAGCTTTATAATGGGATGCGATTAGTTTGAGGTGGTAAATAAATGATAGAACCGAATGACAAAGAGACTCATTGGTGAATTGAAATTGGAAAATCGACATCGAATGAACTGATTCGAGGTCTACAACACAGAGTGAATTCCCGCTATTATATCTCGATACTGCGTATCAATGCACAACTTCAAGTCAAAGTAAAATTCGCTTAAATAACATCGTTCGTGGAACTACAATTATATGTAACATCTATACAGGTACCGAAATATGATTCTATCAATCTACCCGGCACGTCGCCCATACATTTTGCTTGAATAATAAATTTCGTTCCTCTGAATTCGATGTCTACAAATCATTCTACTGCCTTCGTATTGATGTCAAAAAAAGTGCCACCGATTAAATGGTTCTCGACAGTCTACTCGAAATGTCGCGCCATAACGACACCATTAGAAATCTGGTATTAGAGCCAACTAGATACACGCATTGAAACGGAGCTGATTGATCGCGTATCGGCATTGGCTGACCAAACGAGACTTGTAATACTGCCAAAATACTTATCAACTGCTTGAATTAGGGTCTATTTATTTTAACTCATATTCTGTTGCCTTCATTTAACGATATGCCTGGAACTGTCTGAAAGCTGAGTCTAGCAGTTGCTCTAAGCTTAAATAAATACATTGGTACGAGCACGAGTTAGTCAGTCGCGGCACAGTTTATCATCTGTAAAACTTCTACTCTGTTTCGTGTCTGAAATATCTCGTCTAAATTAAGTAGGCGAAAAGAAATTGTTTACTAGAATAAAAGACGGAGATATGGGAATACTTGGGCAAAACGAAGTACTGAAATATTTTCAGTTAACAATAAGTATATTATTCTTTCTTATTGGCTTCCAGTTTTACATCATTTTCATCGAAAATTTTAGTGATAATCAATTTTCATACGGTTAGAAATGTTAAGGACTCGGACCAAATCATTTCTTAACTGTATGAAGTCATTCCGTAAACGATTTTTTTTTTTTTGGCTCCTAGAAATAAATGGATTCGTTTTGCAATGGTGAATGAAACTGAATTCAACACTCGAGGAAATGCTTGTTACAGTAAAAATGTGTATAATATGATTTGTCGAGCATGTACGTGAGGGTTTGGAGCAAATTTGTTCATGGAACTGACGAATAAACCGATTGCCGTATCCTTTCGACTCAGTTATCTTACCTATTTTTCAGTACGACTGACTATTAGGATGTAAATAGTTGGGTGAGTGAAGAAGTGATAAAGGAAGATAGCTGACCTGATGAATCGAAAGGTAGAAATTTCGTCAACCTTCCTACCTTCTCCGTACATAGAAACTTGTCGCGATGTACCAGCTCGATTCGTCGACAGGGAAACTCTCGACGTTTGGCGGAAGAATCTCTCCGAACTGGATCGAGACATGATCGACACTACGCGTAGGAAGATGAAAAAAAAACCCCGGTGACTCGGACCCAAGCGCAGGCGTTGTTGGATTTGATATTTATACTTTGCTAAGTGAGTTGAGTTTCGTTTATAAATGTATGCGATTACCTGCGTATACGTTCACAGCTCGCGTGTTCGGCTGACCTCACTAACTAGCCATAATCATCACACGTATGGGAATTCCGATAGCATTACACCGCGGACCTGCTACTGCTGTCCGATCGAATCCATAACAATGAGCTATTCTTTTTTTAAACTGGAAAAATGCCAGTCTACTGGACTTGGTCGATAGAATTCAAATCTCATAGTCAGTCAAGTACAGGGATATGTGTGTACATTAGACGCAAAAAATATTAGCCGAATTCTTGACAAGTCGTTACCTCAGTGCTTCAGGCATCGATGCGCCGCTGTATTGTTATTATTATTATTGTTGTTATTGTTGTTATATATTTTGTTGTTTCCAGTACTTCTATCTATCGAGCACGAAAATTTGCGTAATTTCAACAATTTCAACGAGGCTTGAAGGCACGATAACCACAAGTGAATGCTATAAAAATAAAGATGGTCTAAAACTGATAATCAGCGAATAGTCATCTCATTATATAGATAATGATCCCGATCAAGACTCGCTATTTTTTTTCGCATCAAACAATTTACAATTTATCCGTCCAAGCTGTCGTACGAAATGGCGAGTTATGTTATCGATGGCCGCTTGTAAAATAGCTTTACAAAATTACTGCCCGTGCACCATTTCATTCAAAATTATTCTACCCCTACCAAACACGGCGAGTCGTTAAGGATTAATTTTTAATGAAGTTACCCATTCGAATGTATTTGTGCCTGTATTATGAACATAAGTGTGGCGAGTGGACTGGCCTAATCTCTCTTTGTTCCGAAAGTTATAATCGTGTACAATCCTGTACAAGAGAAAAATAAATAAATAACGCTTAAACGATTACAAAGGTCGTAGAGGAATGGGATTAAATTTTTAAGTACTCAGGTTCAATTCAAACAGCATATTGCAATACAAATCGATAGGATTTAGCAAGTATGTAAAAGAAAAAAAATTGTTTGCCAACCCGTAAAAAAATATGCACGCAGTATCCAGAGGCATCAAAAACAGATTTACTGGAAGACTGTATCTTCGGTCATCTCGGCTTAACGAGCGTGCTTTTTATCTTCAAAGTTGCATATTCTGGCATAAAAGACAGAGTCTTTTGACGCCGTCATATCGCGCGTTTCCTACAACACAAGCATATTAATTAACACTTACCGCCGATCACGTGCTTCCGAATGTCGTCGGGACGTCCGTTGACGCTGATTACAGCGTTGCTTGTATTATTCATGGTTGTCATAGGAAGCGCAATTTCAGCCGGATTGATACGAGCTTCGAAACCCGCCACCTGTCAAAAACAATGCTAGATTAATTCAAGTCCAAGTCCCACCGCAAGCGATGAGATACGTCAAGTATCCATTATAGACGCGATGTAACACGTCAATCAAGCTTCTCATTCCGGTTGACATTCGGTCACGTGTTCGTAAACAATCCCTGTCCTATCGATATTTTCAGTTCTGGCAGCGGCTAGAGGATCGACAAATACACGCATGATAATAGCTTTCGGCAAATTATTGGCGTACGTTGAACTAGTTCCGAGTTAAAAAACGCTACCGGGTAATTTTCAGCTGATTGCGAGTGACGTGCGTGACGACAGTTGTACGAGAGACACGTATCTTTCGTGGTAAAAGCTGTATCGATTGCGGTCATATTTACTTATAGGTATACCGAATGCGGCCTCAAGTCACCCTCGAAGACTTTTTTTGGTTTTCTCGTCAACTTCGAACCTTACTCAGAGCTTTTAAAGAACAATCGACCAGCAGACAGACATAATCGAATTTTCATCACGTCGCATGCATGATAATCAACGCAATTCACTTTGGAATCATATTCTAGACTAATCGATACTCACTGACGGTTGAATTCTCGTCTATGAAACACGAAGAAGACCATAATGTTATTGGATTTTACCAATATTTCCATTAAATTAAACCCCACTCACTTTCAGTTCCCCTTTTATTTTTAAGCTCACATCGCAAGGAGATCAGTGCGAATTTCCAAACCTGCACTTTCACACCGTTCTTTCCCAGTTAACTCAAATCGATTATCTCCAGATTTGATCATTCGACAGGGTGGTGTGTGCAAAGAGAAGAGAAGCTACCTCACGAATTAGAGTGTATTCTATCACCGTACGAAGATCGAAATAAGGGAGATCGGTATTTTCTTATTATTGGAATAAAAATACGACGCCTAACGGGGAAGTAATGCGGCCATCAAAACTCCGTTAGAACCCATACACACGCAAATTATACCTACACCTATTCCGGAGGGCTCAGAAAAGGCAGGTAATTGTTTTTTCTGCATGACCAAGTTTTATCCACTCGTACAACTTTGCCGGATAAAAGGCTTCTCGCGAATGACTGACTCTCGAATTTCGTTCGCCGTGCGATATTAACTACTGTAGGTTGAATCGAGCCCCGGAGAGAACTTCGTTTTGGAAGAACAACCGTATTCGTTCGTAAAATTCGACGCAGTCGCTCCCCGGTTTCACTTTCATTGTCAGTGTTCGATACGAAGTGAGGATCCCGAATTGAATCTACCGGATCTGGTGCTTCAACATTCGTTACCGATACGAAATTTTTCCCAAAACCAAACTCAAAGCGGAGAATAGTTGAATCTGTTGAACTTCGAACGAAACGCCAAGAGAACTGGAGAATTATGCGATCGTGGAACGATAGTTGGGTTGACTTGCCGACGATAAAGAGGGACAGGGAAAAATAGTAATTGTCGAGTCAATATCCCGATTAACGATCACTCGTCCAACAGGCCGGGGGTTTGAAACGTCGCGCACATAGGTTGATGGGTATTCATTAGGGGACAAAAATATCCCCCAATCGATGTGGGTACTCATGGGGTAAAAACAGACGGTCTTGGGTTTATATAAAGTTGAAACAATACACGCAATGCACATATGCATGTACGCGTGATCTGTTTGCTTATGGTTTCGAAGCGTACAAGGGAAAACAAAAGCAGGAACGATGAAGAATTGTTTGAATAATTAACAATTAGCTTATTTTACGCAGAAAATAACAAAGTTGCGATTACTAGTATAGCACGAAAAGCTGAAGCCTACGTTCGATTGCATAAAAAAGAAAATTGCCAAGCAGCTACGCACAGACAATATCGCCTGAGAAGCTATTTCAAACTTCCATGTAACGACAGGTTTTATTAGAGTGACCTAAGACAATCGAGATGCGTATGTCGCCTAGGTACTTTACGAAGCACAACTTACCATTTGACGTGAAAATTCGTAATTCGTAATTCTTTAACAAAATGACACGTGAATTTATTTCAAAAATATCTAGGAACGATTGAGACAGAAGTAATCACAAATATGAAAAAAATTACATAATCGCAATTGAAAGTCGGAGACCACGCCGAGTTTAAACTGACTAGTTTTCATCAACGTGCACAGCCAAGTGCGAGCAATACTAGGGGTGGGAAAAAAAACTCTAGTCACCTTGACTGATGTATCGTCGACGGAGCCAACGCGATGAATGCCACCGACGCCGAGGCGTCGCGGCGCTCAGGTACGAGCGCCGTTCGAACTAAGGGTAAACACCGAAGCCGCGCAGTTAATACCTCGAATATTACTTATCGGATGGCCCGGCGCGATAATCTGTAGGACTGCCCTGTCGCAGTACTTTGTTTTTCTATTCAGCCGAAATCACTTCCGGTTTCGATCGACACCCCTCAAACAGATGTAGAATCAATTTTCCCACGAAATTCTAGCCGGGATGAAATTTCGACGATTTCAAAGGTTCGCCGGAATTATGATTACTTTTTTTTTTTGGAAAACTCTCAACATTATAAGAATATAGCTGCAGCGCATTTATATGAAGACATTGATACATGGTAATTTTTACACGCATCACGTGCCGAATCTTCGTAAACAAGGTTTTAAAAAGCTTTGTATTTGGAAAGTAGATTCATTTTCAAACGGGAAATAGATACCTATTCTAATATTTTTGTACGTAAGCAGGGATGCGGTTCGAAATTTTTCCACGTACAAATGACTGATGAGAAATTGTCGTATGAAACTTGTGTGATGGAAACCCGATGTGCGAAGAAATCCTACGTGAAGTGCGAACAAAGATCCAACGATCAATGATGTATGCTGGCAGACTGTGACAACCAATTTTTATATTAAATATCTGTATCTACTTACAAAGAAAAACAAATATATATTTCAGACCCCATTTCCTCCTACTCTTCGTTATCAGATAATAACTAACCGGATGCGACAATACGACAATTATTTAGAATAGCATTAATGTCAGGGTGGCGTATAAATACGCATTGACAATAACATGTTGAATAATTGATACGTAGCGTTTTCGAGTTGTAGCGGAACAGTTGTGCTTCTGGATGGACGGAGGGTTTGAAAAACCTATGATAATCGAAAATCAAACGTAACCCGCCCACTTCCGTACACATCTCGTATCGCGATTGCATTTATTCCTGTATCGCTTCTGCACCTTATATCCTGACAATGTAGATATCGATTTGACTTTTACGAACGAGGTCGGGTGTCGAGATCGACTCCCGGATATATTATGAAGGGGTGAATATCCAGCGCCGTCACGACAAGTTTCCATGGTGAGGCTATTATTTCCACCATTTCTATTTTTAGTACAGCAGTAAAAGTGCGCCGATTGCCACATTGTCGGGTCTGAATAAACGATTTTTCGTAAAAAATACTCGGCAACCGATCGCGAGCGATTCTCTAGATCAGGACGGCAAACAAACATGTCACGATCGGGATATGGATCGAATGCTTCAAGACTGGTTGTAGGGAATAAACCATCGTAGGTTAATTATTTACCGCAATAATTTAATGGCAGGTGGATAATGGATTGAATTTTAACCGAAAATGCCATTCGTAAAAAGCTCTGTTTCAACCTGTGCCGCAATCCAGATAAAAGTAAAAAGCAAGGGTTGTAGGTCTTACGTTGCAATGAAAATACAACATATTCAGTGAAAAAGCTGTGCCTGTTTATTTTTTAATAAATTGTCGAATCGTGGTTGTATTTTTTAGACGCAAATAATGAAATCATTTTTTAATTAAAGCTTACTTCTCTTCTTAGTTTTTGTGTTTACCATTGGAAATTGAACGCGTCGTTTTCGAAGTCACTGACATACCTAGTTTTATTATGGACTTGGGGGACCGCCAGATTTTTATTACTTGCAAAGGAATCGCGAATTCAAGAACGTTGAAAAACACTGCTATAAGCTATCCAACATTCGTCACGCACCGTGAAACATGTCAGGATTGTACATATAAGATATGAGTGCTTATGTAGTTCTGGGAAGGGTTAATATTACATATGAGAAAATGGCAGTTGGGGCAACGGGTAATTCTGACCTCTACACCATTCTGCGACCGTGGCTTACTTGTCGGCCCAAAGACACGTGGCACCTCGTCGACAAGGTATGAATTACCACGTCATCAAAATGTGCTATATACCTGCACTATACGTGGCGTTTTTTAAATCTCGTTCACGTCTATCACGTCTTACCTAATTAAGCAACATTCGCGTCAATTCTGAGAACATAAGCATCGAGTATGACTGGATTTCCCCGAGCAACGATGCTATATATGTACGTATCAAAACTAACACCAAGCTAACTCAAGAATCGGCGGTGTGTGGAAACTGATTGCACAAAGTAATTGAGCTGGCAGACACTGGAAGACTTGAATACGTGTTTGTTTGTGGAAATTTTTATTGCGTCATGATGTTACATAATTTTTTTTCAAGCGATACGATTCTTCCAATTCTCGCTGAGCAGCAACGACTGGAAATTTTGTCCAAAAATTATCAGATTTGACTGTGAAATACAAATTTTTAACGTATGAAAATTATGTTCCTTTTTTTATTGCAAAGTTCATCGTTTTGTTGATTTCGTATAAGAACACTGAGATGTTGTCTACGCCTGAATCAAATCTTGGGTCGAAAGTGATCACATCCGATTCATCACACCACGAACAATCGCCGGGTACCAAATCCTTCAAAGCCCGTCAGAGATGTTAGGATGAGTTTCATACCACGGGTGTCTTAAACCAAAAGCTTTTTTTATACAAGCATATATTCTGATAACGGTCAAAATATAACAACAATTATTTTTTATTGTCTTGTAGGACAAACGTTCAACCTTCATCGCTTCCGTGAAAACTTTCACCATTCATCCGAACAGACGAATGCTTTACCACGAACGACAGAATCAGTCTGCGACGGATGCTGTACCTCAGGGCACAATTGCAGATTTGAGCGGAAAAAAGCGATTGAACACACATCCATCTAGACTCGGGTATTAATGCTACAAGTCCTGACTCTCTTCGTCGCTTCTTTTGCCTCACCTGCGAAACCCAGCTTCAAGTGCACATATGTATACCATGGGTTATATTTCTAATGTGTTTATGCTGTAAGGTATCAGGAGTTGCCTAATGACATGAAAACTAATTTCGATGCGAGCGAATGTCTGTAGAAAAAGTTTTATGGGTAGAGAGACGGACGTCGAAATAATCAAGATCACCATGATTAACATTGAAGCTTAGTTTCTTCTGGATGAAATGCGCTCGCTTAAGACCTGAGACTCTACTGAGTTTCTGTGCCGACTTCATTTTCACTCAAATATATATATATATATATTTTTATTTTTTCTCTTGTACCCAAGCTGATTGAAAAGAAGTTGTTCACGATCTCCGAAAAATCTTGAGCTATTTTTGTACCCCGAGAGCTTAACTTTCCCGATTCTGCAGAGCTCGCGATGATAGCTGGAAGCTACTGCGACCTGGTGAACGTAGCACAAACTGCTGCGAGCTCGAGAATTTCAGCTACGGTATAATCGAGCTCTACATTGGACACGCACGAATCGATTCGACCTCTTCCAAATAGGAACGATTGCGTGGCCTTACACTAGCGCCTTGTTAAAGTAATTTAAACATTCTCTGAAGATTCCATGAATTCGATTGCTTAACTGTAATACTTCCTAGGGAGTTCAGTTCTGGAAATCAAAATCATGAGCTAAAAATTAATTTATAACGATTTTATTTCGTTTCCAAATCCTTGTCTCATCAACGAGGCTCAATAGAAACCTGTTTTTCACTTGTTCAGACGCTTTAGCAATTCATTCGCATATTTTGGCTAAGCACCGAAATAAAATAAGAAAACTTAAACGTCTTCATTAGTCTGCACAGCATGAATATTGCAAATAGAGTTTGCTCACAGTCTTAGCGATTCGTAAACTTGCTCATGAATATTTAAAAGTCACGTTCGATTCTATTTTGAGACCAAAACTGAGCAACTTATTCTATACACCGGTAAACAAAAATACGGCGATACTAATTACCTTAAAATTGACCATTTTTCGATTGAAATTAGCTCTCCCAGTCCACTGATAGCTTGTTACGAGGCGGCTGAAAAACATACCTTTCGATATCGGCCAAGTTGAAGTTGAAGCGACACAAACGAACTGTTCGAGGTTAATTCTCGCCTCGACACTGTGTTGAAAAAAAAAAAAAAAATTGTCACGCGTTCCTAATTCCGACAACGTACACTCGTGTAGAAGTAACGACGGTGCGAATTGTTCGGCGTCAAAGGCAATACAAGAGGCGCGAGCGTTGACAACACAAAGCTGTTTGTCGCTAGGCCGGATCGATCAGCCAGAGTTTTGCCTCAAGTTTTGTTCGCGATTAATACGAGATAGGTACGACCTAGGCAGAAGTCTACAGTCTCTATACCTTGGGCTTGTCACTAGCTGACAAGAGACGCCAAGCGTTATACGCCGTGGATGGCGCGTATACAGAGGCTTCGACGTGCAGAGGGTGCAGGATGAAAGAAACGCGCGGCATCATCGCGTCAGAAATTTGATTTCAGAGTGGCTTCCGCCGT
Organism: Neodiprion fabricii; assembly: GCF_021155785.1. Taxonomy (NCBI): domain Eukaryota; kingdom Metazoa; phylum Arthropoda; class Insecta; order Hymenoptera; family Diprionidae; genus Neodiprion; species Neodiprion fabricii. The sequence continues at coordinate 35,189,033 of NC_060240.1, forward strand.
TCAACGGGACGACAAAGAGCTTTTCGTATAAAAACGAGGGTAAAAGATCCACGGCGATTCATGCCGGGATCGTATTAAGACGCGTACAGGGGTGTTGGGGGAAATAATCCATAACGCGGACCACGCAACGAGGGCGGTTTGAAAGCTCGTAAAATTGCTGCCACGCCGGGGATTTCATCCCCGTCGGATACGTTTCTCGGCATTTACGAGTCGTGGACCTCGCTGGCGCCGGTCTGACGATTCTGCGTTGGTCGCGATGCCAAGGCCTCTGGCCTTCTCCTCTCCGCCTCGTGTCGACGAGTGACGTCAGTGGCTGAAGCTCCGTGACTCTCGTTGCGTCGTACCCTTTCGGACGGCTATTATTACGCCGCGTACACAGGCCTTTCGGATTTCACCATTTCTTGTCAGGCGGAGCGGGCGAGGACCTTCTTTTGTCGAAAACAACCCCTGGGGAGCAGCCGGCTAAATACCTGCACCATTGGGGAAATTTACGGTCAGTTTCTCGAGGGCTGCGCCGACAAGATCAAACGACTGATCAAATTCTCCAGTCGGGTTGGTTTATCCCTGATCAGCAATCAATTTCTGATCCAACTATGCGTGCACGTTGGAGACATAATCGGATGTGCTTTAGGGGATCAGGAAAGGACGTCCAATTAGTTCAAAAATCAATATATCTGAACAAACGGCGCTCGAGTCTGATCAGGTAGTGCCCTCAACCTGCCCTGATAAACGCCAGTTCTCATCGTGTCTAAACTCAGCCTGATCAGGGCATTTTAGAACGACGCGTATACTTCTCGTCAGGCCCTGATCAGGTGGTACGGCAAGCTTGATAACGGCCTCGTTTGAGCCTGCTGAAAACTTACATTCGGGAAGATAGGCATAATTTGAAACGAGCAAACTTTTATGTAAGCCAGAACGGAGTTCACTTCTCGTTTGAATGCAAGTTCTTTCTGGCTTAAATTATACAGCTTCTCGAATACGCGGTTAATTTTTGAATAAAAACATTCGGTAAATTCGTGGAGCTTCGGTTCACCCCGCTTTAAAGTTCCACAAAGAGCTTAGGCAGTTCCCGAGCGCTGTATACATACAGGGTCACGAAGTCTCCAGCCGCACCCTCTTTCCCTGTAATAGAGTCTACATTATTAAAGGTCATTTACGTGCTTGCACGGCACACCTCGATCCCACCCGCCACCTAATTCAAGAAATGGACACAATATGCCGTGTTCGCGTGGCCGAGCTTTTATGCCGAAGAACTAAATCACTCTCCTTAATTTGCTTGGACGTTGTCCGCATGAGGCTTCTGCTTTCTTACTGCGTTCGACATCGGATGGCTCGAAGCGAAATTTTTCACACCACTTACCGTTTTGTTCATCCTAATTTCTTCACTTTTATTTTCGTATTGAAGCAAAACGTGACACGAAATTCAAGTCACTCTTGTCGAGCTCTAGTTTTTACTCGCCGGACGAATTCCCCTTCATCCCCTCCACCTGCCGATGGAACTCAGTTTACCTTGCGTCTACGACTCTTTTTACGACTTACGCGTAACGTAAATTTGGATAATGAAGAAATTCGACGCTCTACCGACACAAGTTCATGTACAAATTGTCGAGCTTATTGTTAGTTAAACTGCTAAGTAGATGCGTTGCTAATCTTACTATGTATATGCCGCCAAAACACTTTTAGCGCAGAAAAATTTTGACGTAATAATTAAACAGCACTTAACCTCGTGCCAAATGCATATTATAAATTTGCTCACGAAGGCGGTGATGTACATGTTATTTCGATTTTTCAATTCACAAAATTTCATTTAAGGTAAAGGTTCGAAACACATGTAATATTTTTATCAATTTCAAATCATTCCAGTGTAATATGATTTCGCAAATGAATTCTATTTCGTAGCATCCGATTGAGTATTATAATACTGATTACTGAGAATAAACCTGATTAATATACAAATGAGCGTGTGCTATATCTACCATTAATTTCGTACCGAGTCGGCCTAGCGAGACGTACCTATTCAACGATTCCCTCAGACATTTTTTCACTGTCGAGCCTTCATTAATACTATAATTAAAATAGAACCAGAGTTTTCTATTGTTTCTTCCTTTTTCTTCCCCCACTCTTCTTTTCATTAATTTTCTTACCTTTTCACTTTTTCTAGTTATTCGGAAAGTTTTAACGAGATGCACACACCGACGATCACTACACTTTGCAGTGCTGGTGTAAAAATTTTACCGACGACGCGGGAAGTTGTCGGCAAGGATCGCACGTTGCAAAAATGTAAAAAAAAAAAGAAATAAAAGGAAAAAAAACAAAAGAACCGTCACGGCGTTAACGAGCTTCAAGCTATCCTACTACCACATAACGCAGTTTGAATAACGCGTCCAACCTCGTAATCATCCCGTAATCAACTCGCAATTACACTGACTGTGACTCACCCCCACGCAAATGACCCGGTGCAGCCACTTAATTGAAATCGGATAAATTTATTTTTTACTTATCGATTCATTTCACATTTGACGTTTGCGAACGACGCGACGGTACGCTGAAGAAAAGTCCCGTCGAGACCCGGAAAAACAACGCCAAGGCGCAAAACATGCATCACGATTAATTCGAAAGTAATTCTCTCCCACGAACTGCAGAACGGGTTACACTGTGTTTTTAAGTTACATCTGCGCGGTTAGAGTTTTGAGAAATTAGTTCTACAGTTGTTAGCAGAAACGCAACAAATACTGCAGGCTTTTCGACGTATTAATCAGCGACTAGAGTCACTTTCACGTACCGCCCAAACCCTGAGATGAGTAAGCGAGCAAAGTTCTGATCCCCGCTTATCGTTAATTACACCTGAAACACATGTTTGTGAGTGCGAAGTTCTACCTCCCTCGAGAAAACGGTAACAGACCGAGAACAATTACCGTAGATATTATAATCGCAATAACGTTTAATACACGCGAGAGATAACGATCACAGGCGAGCGATAAAGCATGTGAAATTCGCCCATGACCTTTTTTCGTCACGGGAATCTTTTTCTTGTGTTAGCCGGATAGCCGACCAGATCAAGCCTGGTATGAAAGGATTCCCCTAACTCTTAACCTCCGCGGTTTAACCTTGAATCTTAACCTTTTATGCGTGCATTAGAAAACAGTTCCACGACTTGGGTCTGACCCTCCTCACGCTGCACGCACTGAATCCACAGAAACGGACCCGCGGATTTGCGATGGTCACACAACGGCACGAAGTCCGTCCAAAATCCAGACCTATACCCACAATCAACGTCCCATGAATATTCACATGGTTACGTGACGTTTGCCAATGTAACAGCGTCTCGGGTCCAGCGGAGTTTAGCGTCTGCAGTGAAGTTTGAGGTTCTTCTTCTTTCGTTCAGAGTTGAGCTTCTGTAATCCGTAATATCTTGTCCACTATATTCGCAAAGAGCAATGTTCTACAATTTTAAGACAGCAGTTGCATTCGGTAATTCGTTTGTTACGAAATTTTGGGAATCAACTTACGAACGTATCTGCACACCAGCGTTATCCTACGATCCTGCAACCGGAGTATTTATCTCAGTGGCCACGGTGAATTGTTTCTTCCATTTTGTAGGTGATGTAACAAATGCCTGCACATATAATGAGAAAATGAATTATTTTTATTTACTAATACCATAAAAGAATTAATGACTACTTTTGTGTTTTACGCTCAGTCTAATCGTTGGCACTGTTCATTACTAACAGTGCAGCAAAATTGTGCTGTGACTGTGAGATAAGTTCTAAAGAATAAAATCAGCTTGTAAAGATTGTAAAATAATTTTTCAATCATTGTATTTAAAAATTATGGTTTCAGTACAGTTCACGCTACATGAATTCAACGCAACATCAAACGACGGCAGAAGAATGCACTAAGAATCAATTTTGAGACAAAAATTACCGTTAAAAAAGCTCCAGTCAAAGGAATACGTGTATATTGTCGTACAGGAATAATAGTAATTTAACGAGTACAAATTGCATCTAGTTTCACGTGCCTGGAGTTGCCACGTTTTGCCCAGACTAATTACAGATAGCCTGCCCGACGTCAAGGCACTATTTCTTGTACACGCGGATTCTCACGCTCAATTAAGAACGAATGATCCCATACACATATCTTTCCCTTTGTGGTGAATGCTGTCGTGTATGTAACTCTTTCACCGGCATGTCAGACTAATTGTAAGCTAGAGTCAAGGCGACCGCCGTCCACAGCGCCCTAATGTCAGCCTGAACCACTCGTTGTGTCCGACAATCAGAAAATTGACGGCAGAACTCGAAGACTAGTCAGAATCCAGTGGCTCTCTTCGGTGAATTCGTTGGGAGTTCAGAATTGCGAGCACCGCGACCGTTCGGGCGATGGCTTCGTCGACAAGCTTCAGGACGTGCTTGGCACCTGCGGCGTCGAGATGAAACGCGTTACTTTCAATTTCATTGGCTTACGATAGGGAGATAAGAAAGTAAAACTCTACACTTACAAGTAGTAAAAATTTCAAGTGTTCAGAGGAAAATACATTGAAATATCGTAATTTTTTTTTTATTCTTTTGTTACCATACTATAGATAGAACTTTATAAAACCGTTCGTAACCGTGCCCACGGTTACTTAGGTCACTGAAATAAAAATACTTATTCTAAATACTCCACCACATGGTGGTAAAAATCAGTAAGAATATTCAATCAAATTTACTCTAATTGCTACGATGGCAAAAAATGGAAAGTTAGATTTGCAGCTTCGGCTGGCGTGACTAATTCTTACGACGTTATCGAGGATCATCTTTCGCAATCACACCGGCAAATAAATCAAGAAGCCTTTACTACCTGGACAATGATACTTGGCCCACTTGAGCGCCATTACGTGTTTGTAGGTCAAGTTCCTGTAAGCGTCCCGAAAGCTTCCCTGAATCGTGTCGCCGGGAATATTGTCCTCTTCCTGAAGCTGAAGCTTACTCTGGAGTTTGGGACAAGTTCCAGTGTAGAAAAGTACGATTACTTCAAACTTCTTCCGTCCCCGTATCTCTCGAATGACAATTCTGCCAGCAGGGTTTGCCGGGGCAAAATGGATCAACGTCGGCAACAAGGGATGGCGCACTTGCAGAGATCATAGGTCATGGTGAATCGGAAGTTCTTCGAGACGATCAAGGTCGTCTCGTCATAGGGCGGGAGGTCGATACTAGACGAGGACGTCTTTTCAGATGACACCGTCTTGTAACTCGGTTGCGAATCTATGACAAGCACCGGTCTCAAGGGATGCAAGCATCTGTTAAGTGACCCGTGAAAAGAACGCACGGATATTGCTAGAGTGACGGCGAGAATAAATATCCATGACGGTGGGCGAACATGTCGTCGCATCGTAGCGATGGATCCTAGAATTTGGATAGAAAAAAAAAGGAGCTGGTCGTTCAATCTGATAGAAAGAGCTGTTTTCATCGAAAATGCGACTTTGTCGATAGATTTTTCTCGGTGGTTGAAGCCAAGTAAGAATCTCTTATTATTACCGTTTTATCACTGTTATTTACTCATTCAAAGAGCACGTCCAGAAAATTGACTGACGTACATATATTAAACCTGTTTGATACCACTGTATTAACCAGATAGCAGTTGATATTACAACCCAGTATTTCTATTAAAGTTGTGATAAGGCTCCCGAGTGTTTACCGGAATATTCGCTGTGATAACCTGACACTCCAATGGCCAGTTAGTAATACCATAATTTTTTCCCGGGATTGGTTCAAAGCGACATGATCACGTCCCGTGAAAAGAGAATGAACTCGATGACGTTCTCTAAAGTTTCTTGACATTTTAATGCTCTCTGTAGCACCGAAATTTACGAATTTCCGAGTAAAACGAATCGCACGATATCTCAGTTCTGAGTAATGATCTGACCTCTGACGATAAGTAATTATAAATTTCCCATGACGCATTACACAGCACACTGGATTCAACTTGATAGAAGTGACGCATTCTATGCAACAATTTATACCAACTTATCACTCGTTGATTAAAAAACTCCACACGCGATTTATGAGCGAGCACGTAGCTGCGGAAAAAAATATTTCAAATATAGTGCAATTGTTCCAGATAATTTGTCTTGTTACGTTTTTGAGATTGATAATGATGCGAAGCGGACTGATAAAATACGTACACAGATTCTGCAGAAGTCTTACCTTACTTACCTTACTCTCCCACCTTATTCGCCTCCCATATTCAGTATTTTTATTGGATTTAGCACAGCTTGGTAGCACGATGTACTTTGGGACGAAGAACAAGCTTTGGACGAATCAACGGTCGAGCGAATAAGTTAAACATCCCAGTTGCCGACCTCTTGAGGCATTCAACCTCACTAGTCTCAATAACGCGTTCAATCCTCACCTTGTACGTTCGTGCCCAAGGTAGCCCAACGCGAAAAAATGATGAGTAACTCATCCACGCTAACGATGTTACAATCACTCCGGTGAAGTTGAGTATTCTTTCTTCTTTTTTCGTGTTTTTCTTGCATAATTTATGGCTTCAAATAGCATTGTGCTCGAAGTTAATCAGATCAAGGCAAGTTAACCGGGTAGAAACAAAGCTTTCACGGCACTTGGAAGGTACACAACGGAATTTGCTTAATCTTAGTTGTAAATTCAAAGTACAAGTTCTATTCAGGGTCCGGCACAATTTACCGTTGTTTTCAAATACATAGCAAACTTTCAGTTACAGCGGTGACGGGGGATTCATTTTCGTCATGATCACAGACGTAATTACTAGTCGCGCCAAAGTATTGATTGGCAACAATTGTCACACCCACGATACATCCGAGCCTTGAGTTGGGTAAGCCGGAAAAACTTCGATTCTAGTTCACCAATGTCTGGGTGATTGAGGTGAGTTTCGTCGATTGTTGGTCAAGGATTTACAAAGTTATAGGTCAGTCGTAGATCTTTCGCTACGCGCATAAAGCCTAGTGCAGCACAATAATGTTCGAAATTGAAAAGTACAATATTTTAAATGATGAAATGCTACGGTGTTACTTAGGGTATAAACCATTGTCACTGATTTGTATTTGAATATAAACCTGAGAAATTAAGTATAATACAAACATCTTCACACCGAAGATACTGAATTAAATATTTTAGACTTCAAATTAAAACGGTGAAATATTTCTCTCGTCACTTAGCACAGAACAATTTCATTACTTTCGACCTCTGCGCGGTTATATCTATCTATCAAAATTGGTACCTCTGAACCTAAGGCCACGATCACAGACAGAAGAAATTCAATTTCAGATTAATATTAGATCAGGCGGATTCCATTCTCGGTAATGTCACTGTGAACCAATATACGCTGAATATCACTGTAACTCCTCGTCAATGTTTACAGGAGCACTACAACACGTGGACCTAGGTCAGAGTGGAGACGATCGCCTTCCACAGTGCCCTCGAATCAGCCTCGCTCAATTCCGGTCCAGCGATCAGGAAGTCAACCGTAGCCTTCGGAGACTTGATGAAGTCTGCGAGCCTTTTACCCCTTAGAATTTGCGAGTTCAGCGACGTATAAGTTAAGTTGACCTTATTTGCGACAATGCCGGTTACGTGCACGTCGTCTATCCAAAAGTAAGGAGTACGCTGCGCCTCTTCGTACAAAAAAATGGCAGTATCTATCGTGTATATTATCACCCAACCCAAACAGTATTCGGGGTACATTTTTTCAGGATATTCATCCTGCGTGACCGTCCATTTCAAGCCGGCTTTGCGCTGCGGCGTTCTGTAAAATGCCGGGCTGCAATGCATCACTCGATTCGTACCCCAAAGTGACATGTTGCGAGCCATGGACCCAAGCATTGCGGGTGTATTAACGAAGACGTCGTCATCCAGCTTGAGCACGTATTTGACGTCTGAAAAATAAAAATCACCTAATTACTTTAGATCCTTGTACATTGGCGAAAACGAAAAACAACAACTATGCGATCCAACTATTTCAGCTCAAGTGAATAAAATTTGTCTACGTGAATTATCTAATGAAGCAGTTAATGAGTTTGCAGTAAACGCGATGATATTTCACTCAATGCCGGCAAGCTGCCGTGGGTGATGACAAGCATTCTGCGAAGTGCAAGCTTTGTGAAAATTTGTAACTTTTTAGTATGACGTCGATGCGAGAGTGAGCCTTAAAGCCTCACTTACTCGGACAGTGGTACTTGGCCCATTTGAGCAACATCACATGTTTATAGGTCAAGTTTCTGTAAGAGTCCACAAAATTCCCTTGAACGATGTCTCCGTAAGTCTTGTCCTCTTCCTCCAGCTTGCTTTGCAAGTCAGACGTCATACCGACGAAGAAAAGTGCCACGATTCCGTGAACCTTGTTTCCCCACGTCTCGCGGATAGTCATTCTCTTCGCGTAATTCCTTGGGGCGGAATGAATTAAACCCACTATCAAGGGCTGGCTGTTCTTGCAGGGATCGTGGTTAATCGTGAACTGGAAGTTCGTCAAGTTGATCAACGTTGTTTCGTCGTTGGACGGGTGAGTGACGGGAAAATCGTCCTTGGTAGACAAGGGCGAGTTTACAGTGTTTGTCAAACTGTAAGCCGGCGATAAATTTGTACTTGAAGTATACTGTTTGAAGTCAGGAGTGTGAACGTTCAGTAACAATATTGTACAGATCGGACACATTATGAAGCAGACCGTGACAAATATCCTCTTGGAAGATGGTCTTCCGTTTATACAAAGGTTGTAGCGATGCCCTGTCATCACACCGGAGCTGAAATTCATTCAGGATGAAATTTTATGCATTCAGCGTAACCAGGACAACTAAATTTACCGGAAATAAGAATTTACCGATAAGTTTTTTCTCGCTATCGACTCGTGCAAAGATCAGCGTAGAAGGGTGAATACAAGAAAAATCTGCAATATTATTTTTGCCGAGAAAACGATTTTTAAATAAATTTCGTTACACGATACTCCCAATTTACATTATGCGTAACTTTGAGAAGAATAAGTCTCCACGTGCAGATACACACAGGTACGTTATACACATTAGGCTTCGGGTCTCCAAAAATTTTTGCGCTTACAATATTTTTTACTTCACTGCTTATTTTTTACTCGAATTTTTTACAAGGAATGCTCGAAAACATCTTCCACTGATTATTTTGTTGTCACGCAGGAGAACTGTTTCTTCTGAAACAAGCCGGAGAAACCGTTTGATCGCGACACTTTTCATCGCCATGCAAAAGGAACAGTCCGTTGGTGTTTGCGCTCGGCATCGATGGCGGTAAGAGATTTTTTACCAACGAGGGTTGTAAATCCTCGTCAAACCAATCGGGAAAGATTTTCGATGCACTGGCTTCCTTGAGACAATCGGGTTTGACTCAAAGATGATTCAATGTTATAAGGTTTAGTCAACAAATATATTTATTAACAGACTTGAAATAATTTGAATACACTGTTGAGTTTGGTTGTATGAGATTCACGCGGGGTAGTGAGAAGAAGTTGTAGCAGTAGAGTTCGTTGGTCTTCTCTTCGCGTTGGTCGAAACGAATCTGATCTTGAAGGTAGGTTTTGAAAATTAGCTAAGTTCCGATGGCCAAAAAACTACTGGAAGGGGTAGGATTGTCCCTTGAGAGAGGGGATGAATTTTGCTTGGGAGTGGGAGTGAGCACGTGAGCCAGAAGCAGAAACGTACATTCCCAATGTGCGATGCACGTGCGGGCGTTTTAGGATACACGTCATAAAAAAACAAGGAACGAAAGTGAAGATTAGAGGATTGGTAGATAGGCAAAGGTATTTACGAGTAGAAAGTAGAGAATTTGTCGAGATTGCAAGGCTGGCTGCCAGATGTGGCACACCGGCGTAAGGAGTATCCTTTTTTGCAAATCAGTCGACGCAATTCGTCCATAAGGGATGGGAACTTCCAGCAGTTGAATAGTTTATGACCTTAAGACGTGACTAAAATGTCCACGCAGAGATTAGGATTAAAGACGGTAAAACGGGAAAAAGAATGCCGCTAATTTACAGCGCAGATTCAACAGTTGGTCTGTTCGACAAACTTCCACGATGATCTCGAAAACGGCCGATCGCAAAATATTTATGAAAAGTAAAATTCATCTGAAAGAAAAAAGGTGATAGTTTGTTCTATGGCGCTATTTGAATGCATTTATGAATGCACGGTAAATTTTTATTCGTGATCATAATCGGATTCCTTGACCTTAAAAATACTTGAAACCCATGCTTTCAAAAGTAAATATTCACCTGGGACACCAAAAACCATCAATTACTTTATGACGGTATTTCGCGATTTTTGGCAATTACAGCATGGGCGCGCTTGAGGCTACATATTTGAGGTTTCATGACCTTAAGTAGTTAGCTACGAAAATGAAATTAAAAAAAGTCATCGACCTTTGATACTACGCAGAAGATACAAGACCACATTTAATCGACGAATATCAGTCACCACGAGGGAGACATCGATGACCATCTTCGATCATCGTGGTCAATTTTCATCTCATCTCGCATCGAATCAACAATATGCAATGAAAGTTGAATTGATCGATAATTTCGTTCTCATATTTCTTTCTTCATAACGAAAACAAGAACAATCAAAACGTCGCATTCTCCGCTTAACATAACTGATAAAAATAAAACATTTAATGCTTTTCCAAGAGGGACTGTTTGTATTTTGTCTCCGCAGATGTATGTGTGAATGTTCGTTTAATTAAATATAAAAAGAACTAACAATGAACGATCACGAAAAATAAATTATTGATGAAATATTTATCTCCATGAAGTTATATTGTCAGTATTATTTAAAGATACCTGTTTGCACCTTGGCAAAATAACAGTAATAAAAGATGTCATGTGTAATAAAATAGTTAAGAGAATTTCACAAGTGGATATATGTGACAGTAAAAAAATGCTTTCTTTCGTTCGATTTTGAAAACATTTAGGTTCGTATTTTAGACAGTAGAGTACGGAAAATCTGCATCCAATTTTGTCGATATCAGTTGTTTCGTTTTTTAGCTATCTGTGACGCCAGAAAAAAAACCAGTTCTGAAAGTGGAGTTTTAAGGAAAGCGAGCTTAAAATTTCATTGCGACCCTCGGGTGACGAAAACGGTCACTGAAAAAGTATAATCAGTCCTTCCGAGAACTTTTTCACGAATCCTTCTTTCAAAACATCCGCTTTGCTTCAGTAGCGCAGCTTGGAGTGGGGGGCAGCAAAATTTGACAATAAATGATAATAATATCTTGTATCTAATCTTAACTAAAAATTTGAACTATTTCTTTTCATATATTTCATATTATTTTTTTTAGTCATCTCGCTCGTTCCAGCGACTGGCAAAACCGACTGTACTAACCGGTTGCCATAATTCTACGTGTTTATTATATCATAAATCATACGTATATGACTTCTTTATTTGCATCCTGTAAAATACACAGTAACGAATTTATTCTTACCGAAAAGTTCTTTAGAACTTCTGTAAATTTCGGGTCGTTTTGGATTTAAATACCTAAACAAGGGGGTGGCGAATTTGGCTTACGCCCAGGGCGACTGAAACCCACGCTCCGCCACTGCTTTGTCTAGTATATTGCTACAAAACATAACAGATCCGATTGTGAAAAAGACGGATTATAGAAGGGGGCATGCTCCGCTCTCGGTCGGAACACTTTTGACTATCATTCACAATAACATCGAAAGTACTTGTAATTTCGATCTGGGTATTCGATATAGAATTCTTAACATGTTTAGATATCATTTTATGAACAGAAAAACGTTTACGATTTTTCATAACCGATAAAGGTATCTCAGCCCCTTGATTTTTTTCGTTACAATTTCGAAATCCGTTACCTAAAAAATCATCGGCAATCGAGTCTTACGGTCATCGTATGACGTATTGAAATCTGCGTCTACATTTTGAACTGCGAACTTCCAAACTCGAACGTGAATATCAGCGACACGAATAAAATTCGAAAACTAAATATGTAAGCGCAACACTTTTTGGAACCTGTTCAATTTTTCAACTCTAACTTATTTTTACCTCAGACTTAAGTGGGGAGGACGAAAAATTATAAGACGGAGATTATCGGGTAAATCGATCGGAAAGCTTCTAATGCAAACAGTGACGGCCGAAAACATATTGAGGGTTGAAAATGAACCAACGATTATCATCTTTTAATCCTGGGAGAAATTGGTGTTTAGGAGGTAAACCGGTGTGAAGTCAAGAAATGAAACCTCACGAGCTTTATAACAGGAAACCTGTTTTTTTAAATGTCCGCACACCGAATAGATAATTCATATTTCCGGTATTTGAAACTTTCCACAAGTAGTAGTAAATCTGTAACTATACCTATAAATCTACGATAATATCTTACCTTACTTTTCTGGAAGAATGAATTTGGCCGTGGCAGAATTGATGGTGAATGTGTTAAACTCGAGACGATTCATTAGCACAAAAAACATTTCCACACACTGGAACGAGGAAAAACATAATGACCCGCAGCGAACGTGCAAGAATCGAACAACCGCACGCGAGCTGCACGATCCGACTTTTTTTCTCTCATATCTGAATGCACTGATTAACACTTCCGCTAATGTGAAGCGAGCGTAAGTTCCTGAGAAACAATTCTTTCTACCGATTGTCACGCCATCCAAAGGAGTAAAACAACATTAAAATCCGACGGTGATGTTCAGCATTCATTTGCAAACCGAACACGACCAGTAATCATCGCACTTGAATGGCAGAGTATCGCGAAGAAGATTTGACGGCGCCGGCTGAGCTGCGAAACTGGCTCACTGACGGTCAGGCAACTTCTACGCTTCGTGCAAAAACAGCACGTGGACACTCCCACTCACGATCGGTAAAAAAGAGAGTGCGATAAACGAAAGCGAGAGACAGACAGAGCGCGTTACACTATCTTTAGCATTCGCCGTGTCTGAACGCATCCCGCTGTAGCCGAGAGAATATCAAAGGATTAGGATTCCGCGAAGCGAGAAAAAGATTTCGACAATTCGCTCCGGCCCCTCTGACCTATAGCGACGACTATGTCAGCGCGTTCGTTTTCCTCCTTCGGATTCTATCGCCGTACGACCGATGCATCGCATCGACGACTCTTTTTCCCCACTTATTTACGTCGCAGTGGGTGCTCACAATCAGACAGGCTCCAATTCCGAGATACGTTGCGACTTACGAATCGGCTGTTCCCGCTACACCCGTTCGTTTGGTTCGTTCGGTGCCTGAACGAAAAATTGACCCTGAACATGAGAGGCCGAATTCGCAGATCTGCGCGTGCGGATTTCAAGGTCAACTGCGAAGTTCGCGTCTTGATCGGTCCAGAGCAGTCTGACGGTCCGAGTGATTCAGGCTTAAAGGTCCTCTTCGTTACAATGTTACCTCGGGAAAAGGAACTTATGAATACTGGATTCCAAGTGATAAAGCATTGTTTGAATTGCGTTATCGCGTTGCTGACAGCGAGTAAAGGCGATTGAGACACGCGTTCGGAATCAGCGATAAACAACACGTTGATGAAACGTGCCTTAGGTGAAGTGAATGATAAATTTGGCATAAAGAAAATTAGTCACCAACTAGGCTGAAAACATCGGATTCAAATAACGTATCTTTGATGAATTGGTTGAATATCTATGGTGGTTCATCGCACGACTAGATTACATGCCTAACGGTATAATAAGTGTGCGAATTAACAAAAATTTGCCACATTTCGCAAGTTATTTATAACTTTGGACCAGGGGGCTGGACCGTTTCGTTTGAAATATACACTTCCAAGATCACGTACCTAATCGTAAAAAAACCGTGATATGACTTTTCGCCTGTTCTACATAACCGCACATGGCTCCTATGGTATTACGTATGTATCGTTTATGAAACTGTGATGCGTTCCAGTACAGAGTGTGATACGCGTGATGACACAGAGCCCTACGTTAAGGTAATTAAACTTCTGATCCTGGAGTTCGAACAATGGACGCCAGATATTTATATGCAAAAATTTGTTACACCGATTCTTTGCCAGAGTCTGTATGAAATTTTGTACGATTTGATATCTTCGTACTTACATTTTGATTACGTGACGGCGACCAGTCCTTTCGAATAACAAGGAAAGTGTTATTTTCAAATTGATAAAGATAAAAATAAAAGAAAGGGGAAATAAAATTTGCGCATTTGCGGTTAACAATTTCAACGATCTTTCGACGGATGCGTGTCAAGGCGCTTCTACTACTGTACGCTATGCCCGAATACTCTAAAAACATTTTTATTCTCAGTTCCGTCCGTGAACTATTTCAATCATATTGTTTGCTGTCGTACAACTGAAACACAATGTGATGGTCTAGACGCGCCATTCTGTTGCTTGGTTGTAGCGTGTGCTGCATGAAAATAATACTTAATTAAACCAGTCAGCAACCAAGGAATTTCGAGCAGTAACAGTATTTATCGTTTGAATTTTTAACCGAATACATCGATAACGTTGAAAGAAGAGTAAAAATAAACGTAACATATCACTTAAACATACAGATAACCGCGATCAAGACAAACATTGGTCATAGTCTTACATAAATAACATTTACTTATTCGCAATGATTCGTACAAACGATTCTCGACCACCCGATACAGGCATAGTAAAATTACCATTGTATAAATTCAAGCGGGAATATTCTCGCGTTATGTCCATGCCTGTCGAAGTGAATCGCGATTAGCATTCAATAACCCAGAACACACTAGAATCGGACTAGGCACATACAATATTTTCAGCGAGACATGGATCACCGGCGTTTGATAATTGAATTCGGTGGATACAGGGCACAAGTCCTACCTTTAAGCGCTCAGTTGCGCCCTTCTGAAACGCAGCCACAGAATTCTGCATCGAGACGCAACGCCGAATCTCTGTATGCATATGCCACGGCCTTTGCGCCTGGGTCAACGATGACGTCAATGCCTAAAATTCCGAACATCCCAAAGCGTTACACCCGGTATATCAGCTATTATTAGATCGTATACACAACTGTTCGAGATATTCCCATTTCTCGAAGGAGAAACCAGGTCGGGACTTTCATGACGGAAAATATATACTCTGACCGACAATTCGAACACTGCACGATTAAGGAAATGTTCGGTTACGCGATTGAATGATCGATCAAATTCTAGACGAAGTAGTCTTCCTGTTCAGCAATAAATAGCTAGCTGAACTTGTGTTCTCGACGCTTATATTTCGGCTCCAGTTTACAACTGGAATACAAAATTCATATATTCAAGAGTCGTTCGAATTCTCCATCTTATATAATCTGGAAACAAACGCTGATGTACCCAGTAAAATCACCTCGCAATTTACTTTATCGCTTTTCGGAGCGGCTTCGCATGCCAAGCTCCCTCTGAGATCCTCCAGTGCCGTTACGCAAAAAATTCAGAAAAAAAACCGACATTGTTCGTCACTACGTGATTTTTACCAGCAGCTTGTCTCAGCGCCGCGTTGATCATTGATTTTGTGAGAATGTTAAATAAAGGGGAGAGGGAATGGATTTTCATCATAGAGTTTTGAGCTACATTCGGTCAGTTCAGCGAATCAAAAGAATTGGCGAATGTACAAGCAACCGAAGAGTTTGCGCTCAATCAACCCCCCCGACTTTCCGTGCGAATAAACAAACAAATCAAATGTTTGCGATTCTGCTGGAAGGGATTTCTCAACCACCCGGTAACTAAATTGATAGCTATCAGTCCATTTTCTATAAAGAAAACGAAATATTTCCTTTCTTTAATACTGTTTCGAATTAATTGCAGGTGATCCAATGATGAACGAATTTCGTCAAGGGGAGACGAAAAACTTCCCAAACCGACGCAAATTCTGTACCAAGAAATTCGGCGCATTTCAGAAATTCGAGCTTACCTCAGCTCCAAGCTCTCATATACATCCAGTCGGGCGTTCACCACACCGTGTAGTGTGCAGAGTCACGTCATCTCCGACCGCACCCTCTTCGCCTGTAATAGAATCTGGATTATTTAAGCCCATTTATTTGCTTGTACGGCGCACCTTCTCGAGCCACCCCTTGGCGAGGATGAGCTCTTGCTGCGGTTGATTATAAATATGCTGGTGTGATCAGCGCGGAGCTTTGTCTGTTAACCCTAGTCGTATAGATAACAGTCACGAAATTTTTGGTAACAAGAAGTAGCGTCCGTTTTTTCCATTTCGTTTTTACCATTTACGTAAGGAAAAACTGCACGGTTTCACGTTGCTGTGAGTTTAAAAAAATAGTTTACTCACTTATTCTGAAGAACAGATTTCCTCTTCATTGCGCAAAACCTCGAAGATTTTCCTTCGGCTCAAGATACTCAGTTTTTGGTATAATTTAGCAGGCGAATTATATTCCCTCAATTGTCGTCACGGAGTGAAATTTGAATAAATATTCAAATCTTTCACGGTTCTTCATAAGTTTCCACTGAATCTAATTCTACTTGTGTATTCTGCAGAGTTCATAAATATCCCTTCACTCATTTACCTCGAGCAATTAATAAGGTTTTTATTATTTCGTCGTTTTTAAATTAAACTTTGACAATTCTTCTTCATGTTCGATGTATTCGTAATTTTATGTCGTCTTCGGTAAAATTTTAGCGAAACGCGGAAAACCGCGAAGGTCCTACACCGTAGCACAGGTGTAAAAACATTGCAGAAAACGCGCTATCGGATAAATACTGCAATGTCTTCGCTAAGTACAAGAAAAGAAATTTACAGCCGAAAAGCACTCGCCTCCACTCTATAAGGCGTTAACGATCGTTGAGCAGTTACCTCTACCGTACCGGAGTCTCAATAACGCGTTCAACTTGCATTTTATAGATTCGTGCACTGACAATTAGTTGAACGGGAAAAGATGATGAGAAATTCATCCACGCCAACGACGTTACGGGTCGCGCTCCGGTAAAACTTTTCCTCTCCTTTTTATTCCTCGCTAATTTCTTGCATAACTGACGAGCTCGAAGAGCAGTGTAGTGCGCGAGTTTAATCAGCAAGGACCAAAGTTTCCGCGTCACTTCCGTAAGTGCACAACTCGATCTATTTAGTTTTAGTAATTCGGAAACACGAGTTCTATTCGTAGATTCGTACCGTCCGCTGTTCGTCTCTTAGTGCCTAAACTTAGTAACGATATAACGCTTTTATAGCCAGAGAGCTGATAACAGACCCCTCGTAGTTTTAATCAAAGATGCAATCAGAGCCAAGTCCGCCGCGGGGTAATAATCAACGACCATTGTCATTTCGATGGTACATACACCTGAGTTGGGTAACCCTCAACAAAGTTTTCACGAAACATATCTCGCGTTCAGGTATAATTCGTAAAAGTTTTTTCGAATCCTGATGACGGGTAACTGAATAAATCAATAGAACGTGTGAATCTGGTCCCGGGCTCAGTTTCATACGAAGGACCTCCTGTCCTGTCCTCGGTAATCCTTCATCTTTGACCTCGAACCTTGAGTTGGCCACCCACTCGTGAGTATACTTGCCCACAAAATCGTTCCAATTCCCGATTGAAACACCGGCTCGTCGCTGCACAAAACGCGCTGTTACGTTACGTATGAAGGATACTTGAAACGAGTATGCGTGCGCGTGTTTGCGGCGGGCACGGCGATACCAATTCTGTCCCTAATCCAGACCGAAACCCACAGCCAACATTCCATGAATATTCAAATGATTGCGCGACGTGTGCTAACACACCGGCATCCCGGGTCAAACGGGGTTGAAGGGTCTCCGGTAAAGCACGAGTTATTTTCCATCCGTTTAAAGTCCAGTTTCCGTTAGCGAGTGACTAAGGCTTTTCACCGCTGGGCAGAAAATTTCCCAGCAATTACACGGTAACTTTTTCTGTAAATTGGATTTACGCAACTGTTACTACAACCGATGCAGAACTCGTTTCGAAATTCTCCGCGTACGCGATTCAGTACGCGGTCAGTGGGTGATAATGCTTTTGTAAATCGTTGCCGTCAAAGAGTGACGCAAGTACATCCCTCAACGCCCCGCGACGTACCAGAGCTGATAACTTTTAACACGCTCTACAAACAGCGGAAATCCATTCGTCAACTCGAATGGATGTTTATGAACTGCGAATGTTTTAGCACAATTGCAACGCCTCAACGAGTCCCACTCGCTACGCACATCTACGTACCTGGTTTTCGGGGGTTGAAATTTCCAGCAGGATGTCGATGATCCGAAGCCCTCCACAAACTGCCACCAGTTTCTCAAGTGCAATACGACAGTGGCCGCAAACTGCTCACACGCTTATTATGGTGATTTCAGATCGTAATTGTCACAACGAGTACCGCCACACGGCGTAAAACCGACCGCATTGTCATACTTCGTCTCTTCGTTTCGTTATACCATTCATTCTTTCGCAACGCGACTGAACACTTTCTCAAATTAGTTTAACGATCAACGAACTCTTACAGCTGTAACAACGTTCCCGAGATTCGGTGGACTATCTTCTGGCACAAGTACGATGTAACAGCTTTGTGCTTTCGAAAAGAAAGAAACGGAAAAATCGAAATGGGAAATTGACTTGCAAAAAGCACACTTGTGGTCAGGATTTGACGCGTACAAGGCAAAGCCCCGGTGTCGTAAAAAATTTCCGGCCGTATAATAGTACGATGATACGCAATTTTATCGTCTATAACGGAAGCCAGGCATTGTACACACGTGGACTCAGGGTTGGCAGGCTCGCCGGTCGGCAAATGCATGAATACGCTTGCGAATGACACATTCAGGAAGTGCGTGCGGAACACGAGCCGTTACTCTGCCGTCTGGTGTTACAGGTGTGTAGGTGTGTACCTATTGCCAATGTGGGCAATCTCCTCGCAGGAAGAACCAGAACAGACCCTGGGTTGGAAATAGCGGGTGTCTCTCGCGGCGCAAAGTTATTACCCGCACTATCCGAATGATGACGTTGCCCGGGGTGTGCCGTGTAATCTGTGCCGTATCAGAAGGCAAAGTGTCCGATATGAAAGCTGATGGACATGGCTGCATTGCGTTCGAATAAATAATCGCGCCGACTATAAGCGTTGGAACGTTGTGGGGCAATTTATGAACATTCGTGAAGTCTCCTGTTCAAAAAGAAACGATCAAAGGCTAAGTTCGTTGTTGGTTCACAGTTGCAGGCAGTTGCAGGTGTACTTACGTCAGATTCGTTACACTGCGCAACGGCAACGGCAATGGTTGTCAAAGATGACGTATTCACGCCACGGGAAACATCCGTCTCTGAGACCGTTTCGCACGCGAGCCATTCGAGGATATACGGGTGGGGTCGATATCGAAGGATGGTCGAAAAAAAGATCGAGGAGTCTTCGATCGAGCCCGCTTGTCGGAAACCACCTACGTCAAGGTTTTACCGCCCACCTTTCTCACAGATAACACGATGCAAAGCCCGATCGAAACGGAGACTTGAATAACAGATAAGTAGAAACGTTGGACAGAGATGTAATTTTTTTTAATCATCCCACAAAGGTGCTCCGATTCTATCATGTACGCATTATGTGAATTGGAATGTAATGGAATAAAAACACGGGTTGAGTATATTAAATACTTGTATTCTTCTGTTTACGAACAATAATTGCATAATCACGTTTGTTCATTAGGTCATTAATCGTTTTCTTTTTTTCTTTTTTTTTTTCTTTTCTTTCTTCTCTTCTAGATTTACATAATTGTATATTTATCTAAGTACCTACGTCATATCTTTCCTCAGTTTTAAATTCATTCAACAATGACTACGTCAAGTGTGTCGTCAAATACGAAATTCCATGATACACATATTATTTGCGCAGCTGCAGTACAGCTGAATATTCGGATCTCCGCGGTATTTACATAGATTTCGAATATCATTTTTCCATAATTTCATCCTCCACCGCTTATATGCAGGCATGGCTCGACCTTTTTTCACGCAGTTCCGTTCTCCGGCCAGTAAAAAATCCTTCACCCTCCTCGAACGAAAGTATTGATCGGACTTTTATGCATACACTACATGATTATATACTCAATTGAAAATAAACTTTGAGTATCAGATTAGTCTTCGAGCGTATTTATAAAATTTCGAGTAAGCAATAAAAAAATATATATCCTTTCGAGCAGGCGAACCGAGAGGAAAATAAAAAAGAAAAAAGAAGAACAACAAATTCTCCCCCACGGAGACAAACACCCACGCGAATGTAACGACGAGGAGGAAAAAGTTTCGCTCGAAAGGTCAGAGAGAAATCCATTTCGTATCCAACAACATCTCCCCAGCTCCTCTTAGACGTTCTCATGAGGCGCTCCTTTTCCACACGATTTACAGCCCGACGAGTACTCGGCAAGATACGTGAAAATTCGCGCCTTGGTATCGCGGATACTCAAGGAGCGTACTACTCGCAAAGTTTCGTCATTCAAAAATTCTTTCGCCTTACTTCAGACAGTCCGCTATTTTCTCCGACCTTTGCCTGTCTCCATCGATTCTACGCAGCCATCAAAGAGGCTAGCCTGGCTGAAACCAAATGTTCTCTTGGCAACTCCCCAACCCTCTTGGCGCCTGCAGACAGACTGTAAAGGTGAATTTCCACAAGAGCAGGTCCAAGATTCGCGTGGGTGGAAAACATTATTTTCATGATTCGAGATTCTCGGTACAGTATTCAGTCTATCGTAATACATGAGTACGAACATACGCCGCGCGTGTATATTATGATTTCATTAAGAAAGAACCACTCGGGTTGAGTATTATGCGGACGTAGGTGGATACAACGTGCTTCAACGAAACTCGAAGTATTTAAAATTATCACCGCAGATAATATTAACATAAAGAAATAAAAGTAAAGCACGTAAAGAAAAAGATAACGAATAATAACAGTCTCACGTACGGCAATAAAAATCAGCGTACACATGTCATAGAGTTACTCCGAATCCGTGACTAAAAATCGTCACGTTCGTTATATATGTATAAGCTAATATCAGAGTTGAAAAAATCGTAAGATAATTTTTTGTAATTTATTTCCATATCTAAATCACTATCCTAAACTCTTTGCGAAGTTTCCAATTCGCGTAAAACGCACATTACTTTCTTCCCTAGAAATTTTTATTCTTTTTTTTTTTTTCCTAACAGCCTTTTGATCCGTTATTCTAACAATCTAGACTTTTTAGGCGCGTCTGCGGTCGATCGCGACTGTAACCTCGCGATTCCAAATACTTGTCACGTAGTTTTATGTAATATACATATACAGTTCGGTATACATGTATATACATACATGGATATGTATATATATATATCATGTATATGTACATATATATACACACACACACATACATATGTAATATTCGTAGTAATTTAAACTTACGCGGTACATACATACGACAACACATTACACAGATAAGGTACTTGATTTATTATTGGTCGCCTGATTAATAAGCTCCCTGAATTAAAACTTTCAGTTGTTTAATCTTCAAACGCCCGCACGATGGTTTGTCTATTATATGTATAAGATCGAACATCATCTAGCTACTATACGAATTATCACGCGGTATAATCCATATGCGGTATAAATATTACAGTTGGGTAATTGTGCCGATAGTCGCAACAGCGTGGATCGATTTGCCCTGCAGTTGAAAATTATAGGTATCGAATTGATTAATTCTCACTTATTATTCGCGTGCTCATTTTTTATTTCTATTTTTATTTTAATTGTTTTTTTAAATTTTATCAAGCAAGAAAATTCGTTAGTTTAATTTGATTATCTATACGTTGGTCTCTCCTCTGCAGGCAATAATATTTCCATCGAACGTACAATTTCACTAGTAATAACCTTACGATGACACACGTGACGTGTGGCCGTTCGACGCTTCACCAGAAATAACAATTTGTCAGGCGACATAATTTATGCATTCTTCTATATGATCCTATCGAGGTTATAAATTATATCGATTAAATTGAATGGGTCTTAATTTAGGGGAAAAAAATTCACTCTTCCTTACCCAGTCACCTCGGAGCTACGATAAAACATACATGTAAGTGTATGCATATTATACATGCACAGTAGGCTTAAGGCGGTGATTATTTACGTTCTTCAAGAAACTCGAAAGGCGAGCCACGACATCGCATCGGCCTGTGCCGACCGTAGGTATCGTCAGTCCGTGCCGTCGTCTAAGGATAACATGTACTAAGAAAATATAATTATACCGAAAAACCAATTAATGGATTTGTCTTACTGCCGAGGGAATGCTGGTCGTTGACCAACGATAAGGCTCAAATATACCTGGAGACGTGTCAATTTGCACTCGTACAACGGCTTGCACGAAGGGACTGTGCACCAAGAGACAGGGCAAAGTTGTTTTTGGTGCCTTGAGTGACAAGATCTACTCGCAAGTGACGCGATGTTACTTCAATCTTTCATACACGTCTCAGAACAATTATTCTTCCTGGCTCAGACTTTTCAAAAAAAGTTTTTTTCCGAGTTTCAACTATGTTCACACAACGGTTGTACGTAATGCGTTTGATTATGATACCGCGAAATTAGCCCACCTCGAGCGCACCGTACGTTCTACTCGAACTTGTTGATTGGTGAAAAATTTCACGACGCTTCAACGGTAGATGGTGGTAATACTACGAATTGAACAGAAAAAACGTAATTAGCTAATAACGGGTAATTATACTAGCGATAGGGGGCCGGGAAGCTAGTAACTCTTTCTATCTTTCCTTCCTTCCTTTAATTAGAAACGAGGTAATTGCTCGATCGCAGATACCGGCTACACGCCTTACCATTTTATCTGAATTGTGATAAACTTTAATTACCTACACAAGTACCGAACACCGATGATGATTCGACGATAAGATGTTAATCAACTATCGAATCTCCCACCCCGTGTTTACCTTTTCATTTCCATAGGTCCGAGAAACTAGCCCGCGGATATTCGTGTCCGTTACGGAGTAAGATTTCAATAACCAGCAGACCCGATTCGATCGCTTGAAAGACTCTCACATAGAAACCATCTGCGGGTTGTAATTTTAAAAAACGTTTCAGCGAATTAACAACCTGCGCATATTTCCCAAAAACGATTTACAGATGCCAACGAATCGAAGCAGACATCGCGCGCGAACGAAATTCGTATATCAATAACATACAGAATATATATACATCAATTTCCGCTTATATTTTGGCAAAGTTTTTGGCTGCCGCACCGGCAGCCCGGCACGTCTAACTAGGCCAGAGTCAAGGCCACGGCCTTCCAAAGCGCCCTGATGTCACCCTCGGCCATGTTCGCCGGACCGAAGAGAAAATCACCCGGTGAATACGGGGTGTCGATGAAGGCCTGCATCCTCTCCTGAGTCAGAATCAGCGAGTTCAACGGCGTGTGGGTCAGGTTGATCTTCTTCGCCAGGGTACCGGTTATGTGGACGTCGTCTATCCAGAAGTAGGAGCTCTTCTGCGCCTCCCTGTAGAGTAGAAATACGCTGTCCGGCGAGTACATTATCGCCCAACCGGCGCAGTACACGGGATAAGTTTTCCCGGGATACTCGAGCGGCGAGACTCTCCACTTAGATCGCCAGGAACGCTTCACCATAGCCATCGCCATCGAGTTGCAGAGGATCAGCCGCCTCGCGCCCCACGGCGACAGATCGTGGGCCAGGAACTCCAGTAGCGCCGGGGTGTGAACGAAGACGTCGTCGTCAAGCTTCAGCACGTATTTGGCACCTGCGACACGAAAGGTTAACCAAAAGTTACTTTAAGGTTCATTGGCCCACCTCGTCGAACGTCAGGTGAGAAAAATCGACCTACACGTTAATCGAACTTTAACTAAAACGCCGATGTCGGTAAATGTTGTCAACGCCGTAAGAGGGGGAGTCGGTTCGACACGACACACCTTTCTTTTAATTTCAAATAACGACACACTACGAACCATACTCGAGATCAAAAATTTTCCCATATTCGCGTGTCAGTGTGACGTGCAAAATATAAAAATTAAATGAAGAGCCACGCGACAGCAACAGGTTGTGCGCAGGAAAAAATGATCAACTTTTCGTAAACATACACAGAAGCGTATAAAGGAAGCCCCAATTCTCACCTGGACAGTGATAAGCGGCCCACTTTAGCGCCATCACGTGTTTGTAGGTCATGTTCCTATAGGCGTCCTGAAAATTCCCCTGAACAATGTCCCCGTAGATCCTATCCTCCTCCTCGATTTTCCCTTGCATACCAGGCATGGTGCCGACGAGGAAAAGCACCACGGCCCCGAATCGCTTTTGTCCCCAGGTTTCGCGGATCACCATTCTCTTGGGGAGGTTGGCCGGGGCAGAATGTATGAGCATCAGCAAGAGGGGCTGGGTCTTGTTGCACGGATCATGGTTGATGAGGAACCGGAAGTTCCTTAGATCAATCAAGCTCGTTTCGTCATCGGACGGCAGCTCGGCAAGGGAATAGGGCCTGGCTGGTGCCGATGTGTTTCGAGGCAGTATCAGCTCGTATGCTGGCGACGTAGCCACGATGGGTACCGGAATCGGAGGACCCGGACACCCGTTCAGTAACCAGAAGGATAAACATCCGGTTATCGTGAGGGCGACCACAAACAGAAGGGTGCATGGCGGCGACCCTGGAGCGTGGAGCCGCCGCTTATCCAGCATGCTAGTGAGGCCCTGTCATCTCAGAGATCCTGAAATCCGCAAATAGAGAAAGTATTCAGTAAAGCAAGTACATGAGAACGGGTTCAGTTGGGAGAAAATGACAGTTTCGCGGTATTCCTGTAGTTTCATGGCGAAAATCGGTAAACGCCGGCATCGGTTATTCTTACTACCATCGTACATCTTTATAATCAAGGTAAGAACACGCCCGCAGGATCCGCTCATCTTTCGTACACGAAAGAAGCGGTAGTCCTGTGAGACGTGGAGTGATCAATTACGGCTCGGTCATTCTTGGTGTTTGGACAAGGTGTGTTACGAACGAGCTGTGGAAATTACATTTATTTATAGCACATCCGTGGGACACACCGAAGGGTGTGTCTCTTCGAAACAACTCGACATTATACGTAACCGAGACGAGAATTGCTTCGCTGATAGGCCAATGTGGACACGAGGTATTATTATACATAAATACGAGCACACTGATCGTAATATGCGGCGGTCACCACGACGCATGACGTGTTTTATTCAGACAGCATTCAAATCATTCAATTAGCCGATTGACCGTCAGAGGGTATTACGGCTACTGCTACTGCTATTATACTGCAAATAGTTTATAGTCTCTTGCAGAGAATCAAAGTGCCGCAGTGGGAACGCGAGGACGTGTAAGTGATCCGCGATCTGGAAATCGAGTTCGACCGATGAGAAATTTTTAACCAGAAAGTCGGATCTCGGCGCGTCCGATGTATCCGCGGGTACTTACTCAGGTCCATGAAATTCAATTTCCTCCGACCCTTGAAGGACGCAATTCTACCCTCAAAGGCCTCTAGATTCCTGTCTCTGTCTTACACGTGTACCCGTCTTATACCCGCGTCTATGTCGTGGATTCACCAGCTCTATAATAAATTTAGAAAGCACGTATGCAAGCAAGTATGCCAGGTATAAGGTGCCTCCCTGGGAAGGTTATAAGGTATGCCTTTGCGCGTATGCCTGCAGAGTTTCTTGTCAAACTACCAAGCATCTCGTTGGATTCCAAAATAATATACTTGATTGTAAATACTGATGAAATGAAATTTCGGCCCCGAGTATTACTCTTCGCATAAGTGTACCTGCAACGCATAGTCCTACATTCATCATCACTCGCACAACGAAGAACCCTGCGATCGAAATCTTACATGACTGAAACTCCAATGATGATAAACGAGTAATGAAAATTCACTCTCATAGATTATACGCGTTTGATTGTTCCAATTACGTACGTCAAAGAATATGCGCAACGTATTTGCAACCCAGATAGCATCGGGGAAAAACCCAATTCAGTCACGGTCACGCGATGAATGTCTGTTTATGTAAAAGATAATATCAGCCGTATTGTACGTTTGTATGACAGGCAGCGCAGATAACAAGTCAACTTCCACCTCCGGCCTGCGGGAGATTGAAATACCTTTTACAATCAAAAGTTGTAAATTGCAAATAAACACTGCACGTGGATCACGTGGACTTATAAGTTTCCTAATTGAGAGATTAGTGCCTGGAACCCACACATTCGCCATCGCATTTCACCAAGAAGATAAAGAGTCAATAATAGATACCTCGTACCGGAACCGATCGAGAGAAAACTAATGAAAGAAAACGATTCGCGTCAATCAATCGTCAGTCAAAAAAGGGCGGAAATACATTTTGTTGTATAGACAGAAAACAAATCGACGAAACAATTTTCACGACTGGCAGCTCATGATTATAACGACTAGTCTCATTGTCAAAGGTGATAATAATATCGTACCTTTCTCCAATTGAATGTCAAGTTTATTCCAGCCACACATTCCACACTGGCAACAGAAACGATCGACCTTGTCGATGATCCGGTTTCACGATGTGAACACAGTGAGAGTTTCTGAAAAAAATCCATGACTTTTGCGAAAGAAGACTCGCTATTTATTCTCGACCAGTACCCGATATTCTAACACATAATCACAGTACATCCACCACTGAAAAGATTTATTTCCGAAGCGTATATGATCTGAAACTGCAGAATATTCGCAACTTTCAAACTTCGACAATTACTTTTGTCTTTGATACAATTTTTCAAACATTACACTTTCAAACTTCTTCACCGTGAAATTGAAGAACTGAGATAGGTAAAATTCATATTTGTAGAATGAAACTAAAATCTTTTTCTCTCAACCAATGTAACAAAATACCTTGATATTTCCTTGATCGCACTTAACAATTTTTAACATTTCTCGACTCATCCAGACTTTTCATTAACTGTAATCATATGCGTCTTTGCGATAAATGACAAGCTAAAGTCGGGAATACAATATATTTCTATAGATAAAAAGGTATAGTAGTCCGCACATGACTTACGACGCAATTTTGAGATAAATCCTGCAAGGTTGGGGGGTGGCGGTAGATTCCTCAAATCGGAAGATTCCGAGAACGTTAGAGAAAATCTTTCCAGGGATTTGCGTCACCGCAGAGGTATTGATCAGGGAAAAAACATGAAGCCCACTTGAAGCCTCTCACCGAGAGAAGAAAAACATTTTCAGCAAGGTATCCCGCGGGACCTGAAAGGGTTGTGGCCTGCAGGATTTTTTGCAAACACGATTTCTGAGACAGCCGAGTCATCCGCTGTGCTGGATTTAACCCAAATCGCGAACATGACTGGTACTTGATCGCAATTCGCAGAGCCATATAAAAATTATTTCCTCTAATACATAAAGTTATACTGCGATATCTAATATTACATGAGGTGCTTGTATGCACGATTTGAAAAAACAATTCAAACTATCGGTGGCGAATTTTTTAAAAATTAGGAGTTCACTCCGTTCAATGGTCGGTACAGCTGCTTCGCCAATTTCGCATTTTCGAAAGTCCCAGCATATTTTCACGCTTCTGTGACGTGCGAGTCTCTTTAATCAAGGAAGCGTGATGACACGTCGATACTTGACTCATCGAAGCAGGAAACGAGGATAAAATTTGGCTCCCAAAACCATGATTTACGTATTTTCAAAAGTAAACTCATCGAGCTTCTGCGGCAGAATGGAATTTTTTGTCAGTAAGTAGAAATTTCTTCAATATTAGGAGAAAATTTGATTAATTAATACAGAATCAAAAATCAGATTTCCGTACATATATAGTCGGTCGCATTCAGAATCTGAGAAATCTGATCCGCGAGGTACAATTTTGGAGATTGCTGTGAGGTAAAACGAATTCGGCACGATCTACCATGCAGGCACATTATTTTACGTAGAATATTCAATTTGCACCTGAAACAACGTGAAGATCCGTACTCATACCAAAATCAATATGACTGCAAGACTCTAGCGCTGAAGATATAATATCGATGAGGTCGTACACGTCGACCATCTACGGGCGAGTCATTTCATTAGCACAAGTGAGTTCTCGCGAATTACGATGACTCGCTAAATAAAGTTGCGGAAAAGCGTTGCAGAATTCGACGCGAAATCTCATCGGAGTTACAATCAACTTCTTTGAACTGTTAGAAGATTTACGGACAACAGGATTCATCCGTACTAACGTTATTGCATGTTAAAAAAATAGGAATATCTGCGATTTAAAATCATTGAACCTACGGGTTATTATCGTACCATAAATTTAATCCGGAAAAAAAATCGTTAGTCAATTTCCACGAGTAATCTTTTTCAACGGTGTACAGTTGCAGCAGCATCGTCAGGCGCTAATAAATTAATATCGTTGCTACCTGCCGCATGCAGGTCTTATTTAAAAATTTCATTTCATGTAGTCGGAACAAGTGCAGCGACAACGAGGAGAACTTTCAACATCGCCGAGGCGGAAAATGTAAAATAATTTTTCGCCCACGAATTATTCATTTCAGCCTGAGTATAAGCCAAGGTACCTTGTACGTCATATACATACATATATACATCCGGCATGATTTAACAGTCAAATCACACAGCGACGCGACGGCTTGTATATCTAACCAGCGCAGCGAGACATTTTTAATACCCCAGGCTGATACGGCAGACGATTTTACAGCAGGTGTGCCGTGCTCGAAATGACGCGAGTTTTTGAGGGATTCATACGCAGCTTTTACATATCTGTATTATCTGTTGAGCAATTACACGGGCGAGCGCGAAGAGCGAGTCACATTTAAACGAGACGTAAATGTACAAATATTTTTATATGCTGAATACAGCGGCGCAAATTTAAATTCGTTTTGCAATGCGAATTTCTTTATTACAGACGTTCTTTTCTCTTCCTTTTCTTTTTTTTTCTCATTCAAGCCTCCCAAGCTCTTAACTTCGCACCCCAAACCCAAGCCCATTCACTCCTCCTCCGATCCCGTCGTCTGTCCTCGTGACGCAAACCTTTAACTATAATAATACCTGCGTAGTTATACGTGGATTGCGGCCGTATGAGGTACCGTGGCAAAAGCGAACAACGGTGATCGATAAATAATACCTGAGAGGTTGAAGGCTAGAGTCAACGAGCAACAAACGATGCCAAATATCCTGTTACAGGACGTATCGATCATTCATTCATACACGGGTTCGTAATTCGGAAGAAAAACAGGCATCACCAATTGCTTCGTTTACGTTCCGCGCTTTGCAAAATTCCTGCAAAAAGGTTGAGACCGCATGGATGATGGATGTAAATTGTGACAAACGGCATAATCGATCGGGGATCGTATTAATTCAGCGGATCGCTATCGCATTGGCGAAAAATATTTAGGCATCGGATGTCCCGAGTTCTCGGATGCTCATTCGATCATCGCGGCAAAACGTGGCTGCAGCAATACTGGCTTCTCGCGTTACTCAACATAGTGCAAAGTTGTTACAGCGATGAGAGATCAAATCTCTTCCAGGTACCTACGACCTATACCGGGCTAAATCATCACTGCTAAATCTCAGCACTTGAAATATTATACTCTCCGAGTTTCTGCTATACAACGACCAAAGCCGCGCTATATATTATATATTATATATTATATATATACGTTACAAATATCAGAAACTCAATCCTAGCGCTTTCAACTTCGTTCCCTTTGGTATGAACTTTCGACTAAGTTGGAAAACTCTCGGCGTGAAGATTTACGGAACGAATGAACGCTCCGTTGCTGATGGATAATGAAGAGAATACCTAGAAAGAAGCAAGAGGCTCCTGATTTTAGATAATTGTTCGCAGTGCAAGCTAGAATTGGCATCAGACGCAGAGAATGATTCGTTTGAAAATGAACTTGTTGAATAATTTATTTCGAACGCTTAATAAAGTTTCCTCAATCACGGCGAAACGAATATCTGGAAACAGTGAAGAAGTACAAACTGAGCAAAGTTGAACTTTTCCTTCGATTCTTTCGTATAAAAATTATGTACCTATACGTTAAAATAACGTACTGCAATTTTTTCAAAAATTTTTTCTCCGTCATTGACAAATTGTTGATTAGGATTGTATGAACGAAGATCAGTCGTTTATAATTCTTTTTCTGTAATCACTGGAAATAGCTTGATAGATAAAGTATAGTATAAGTACGTATGACTTCGTTGATAATTTAGAAATATGCATAACCGACATCTACGAACGCTGATAAAAGTAAAAGCGATAGCTGATTATTCTGGAGTAAGAAACTAAAATGAAAAATGGATCGATTGCATTTTATAGAGAAAAAATAAATGGCAACGTCGAAGAAAACTAAGACCGAAGAAAGGACAGAGGCATTTGTGAGACTGGCTTTAATGACCGAAAGGCGAGTTTGCGCGTCGTGAAACTTTATATCCTGCTGTAATTTTTCCGGGCAAAGTTTTTAACAAAAAGAATCTACGGGAGAAGCTCGCTCTTGTTTTAACGATCTGGAAAGTTTGCAGCCCGTTTCCCTCTGCCAGTTGCACGCGAATCTCAGTTTAAAACCTTGGTTCGAGATTTGATCGAGTAAGAGTACGAGTAAGAAGCGCTGAGGGTGAGAATAAAAAGAATCTCGTTCAAGAGATATGCCTACTCAATGGAATGGAATTGCGTCGGCACACCGCTGTCGTAAAACGACTAACGCGCGAGTACTTCGAAACATGAAAACAGAGTGTCAGAGTGAACGGCTATATCGCTCAGATTTCCTTAGGCAATTTATTACAGGTTCTTAATCCAAAGTCAAGCGTAGACCGTCCGTCCCATAAATTCACCTCTCGCAAGTTTGTATTACACAATTTCTGCAAGGCGTCCAAAACAGGGGGGTGAAAAGCTCGGCTTGAATCAACAAAGACAAAATTATTTCAGAGTACATGTATAATGGACCCGTTTGAAATCTCATTACGATTCGACTAACGACTTGAGAAGATAAGCCAGCAGCAGTTTCGGTTTTTGGAATTGCGAAGGAAAAACGATCCGAGACGGTTTTACAGGATAGATCCATCAGCTGCTCAATTTTGACTAGTTTTTTTTTCCCCCTCGATACTTACAGTCGTAAGGGTAACGATTTACGCAAGGTTCGGTAATTGCGAAAGGGTCGATTCTCATTCACCCCTCGTCCGGCTCGCGGGATTCGGGCACTCGAGAAATGATTCAATTTCTCTTTATTACCACAAAAGGGAATAAATTTCGCCAATTTTCGCACCCCTGCGGAGGAACGGAACCTCTCGCGGAGTACGGAGGGAAATGCAGTAGGGGATTGCGAAAACTCGAGTTCTGAAAACTGGAAACTGTCGCTAAGCTAATAAAACGCAGAAACGGAAGAGAAGGAGAGAAAAGCATGATATACAGTTTCGGTCATCTACATATTTCAGCTACCAAACCAAACAGGTATCGTAAAAAACCGCAGCTCCTCCTCAGATTCCCATCGGAAGTGAAAATCCGCTCGATCGCGAATAAAGAGCGAATGAGAGGAAGAAATCAGACTTTCGGTTAATCCGTAGATCAGACACGCAATCTCGGTTCATCGTCCTCGACTTTCACTCGCTGTCCTGCAGGCTGTAACGAAACGGGGAACCCGGAAGCGGACTGATTTATTATCCGCGACATTTAACGTTAAGTAGCGTTCAATCGCTTGACAACGGACTAAGCATAGCTAAATCTTGCATGCGATCCCCGTTTAATGCCCGCGGTAACTCCCGAAGCCTGCCCCAGGACCTTGCAAAAGCTCGTGCCGTCGCCGATTACATCGAATTATCAGATCGAGCTCGTAAATTTCAGCCCCCCGCAAAAAGTTTCTTGCCTTTTCCGCGCTTTTCGTGACCGCGGAACGTTGCGTCTCACCGCATTCCACCAGGTCTTGACCGGAGATTAGGATGAGGGTCGTAGGGTGAAGGGCAGTTTCAGTGATGCGAGAACCCGCAGATACGTGTCAAGTTTTCTGATAATTTAACCAAGTGACGACGAACCGAGTGATCGATAATAATTGTCGTTCCGTACGGCTGCCGAGGATTAACTCCGGATACAAATGAGGCAAAAGAAATTTGTATCGAAAGGACAAACAAAAAAAACGAGTTATTGAAACGTGGGAAAATGACGTCGAGTGTGTCAACTTTTGCGCCTGCGGCAACATTTTCCTGTGTAGATTTAAACAGCGATATCATAGAAATTTACAGTCCAGAAATTACAGATTTAACCACAATCGTTACTTGCAAATCTTACCAGACTTGCGGTAGATTCTATACTGCAAAATACTGCTGACACGACAAGTGTTGACATACTTTTTTGTTCGCGAGTATAGAGACGATAGACGTACATCACCAACCGCTCGATCGTACCTATAATCGATCAGGCTGAATGGATTAGAATCTGATCTGATAATTTTTCTGCAGCAAATAAATCCGAATATATTGAAAAACGCAAAGAGATACAGAGAGTTACACTTACGTGGAACGTTCTGCAAGGTCTTCAACTGTCAACTTCAATTGTTAGACGAATATAGAGATGTTCGCGTGAGTTTGGAGCCAATATTAATGGTAAAATTACTCTAGCAATGGCTATATATTTTTGTGAAGAGCATAAACGTGGCATGGTGGAGATGATTAATTCGATTTCATTTATCGGGTATGAATGTGATCCATACGAGGAAAAGTAGTCATATTCCGGGCTGATCATTTGCTGTTCGACACGAGGAGGTGCAAGTACGGTGATTCATTTTTATCCAGGAATGAAAGAGATGGTCTAATTTTGGCATTGTCATTGCACAATTTTAATCTGTGAAACGTGCGTTACGTGAAACGGCGAATGCGAAATGACGCGGTGTTCGGTGCCTGGAAATTCTTGTCGCAATTAGCGTTCGCCGTATATGTATAGCAGCTGGAAAATTGAATTGAATTTTAAATTAATTTCGGTCAGCCTTCGTCAACGCGAAGAGCGAGCCATTCCGTACCTGCCAGATTGTTATTGCTCTTATTGTAAGCCCCGAGCGGTGATTACGTGGAGTTTGCCATTTTCTCCACGCAGAATGAATTTTCAATAATTGCGCAATTAACAAGCGGTGGTTGAAGAATACCAGAAATTTTTACACAACTTTGGGTGCAA
This sequence comes from Neodiprion fabricii, assembly GCF_021155785.1. Taxonomy (NCBI): domain Eukaryota; kingdom Metazoa; phylum Arthropoda; class Insecta; order Hymenoptera; family Diprionidae; genus Neodiprion; species Neodiprion fabricii. Next base: position 35,222,111 of record NC_060240.1, read on the forward strand.
TGTCTGCGATTTATTCTCTCGTTGCTAAAACGAACCACTGTAATATAGTTAACGATGAACGCGCGTGGTAAAATCCGCGTTAGCTCTGCGTGCACGAAGGAGACAAAAGGATTCATGAATTATGGATCCCGAGTGTTAACACGTTGAATCGCGTTAACCTGATCTCGATATAACAACCGGAGGAAATTGAGAAACGCGTTCAGAAGTCGCTGTAGAACGGGCATAAATATAAAAGGCGCGTAAATCGAGAACTGGTTAGACGTAGAAGTAGGCGTATAGATAGATATTGCATAAAATGAAATAAAAAAAGCTGCATTTGTTGTGCTATATAACTTTGCGAAGTATAACGTTGATTCAACTCCTACAATTGCTGGAGATAACATAATTGTTCCTGGTAAACGTTAAATGAAATAACTTATACCCTAAAATATTTTCCTATTATATCGTCAAGTACAACAAACTTCGCTGAAAAATCATTTATTAATTTCATAACCCGTAGAAATTTCCGATCGCCTAATTTTTCGCAAAGTTATCATCCTAGGGTAAAAATTCGCGTCACAACGCGTATAAATGGCCTGCGTCTTCAAATTGGCAAAAATTTGTATAATTTTCATCGCACTTCTTGTCACTCAGTTTTATCGTTCTCCATTTTACGTCAACAATAGCTACCCGTCTATAAAATTGGCGAATTAAATTCATGCACGGGTCCTTTAGTAGGGAAAATGAAAACGCCGATTGGGCGTTGGCTCGCAAAAAAATTTTTATAGGCATTGAGCAGTGAACGTAAAGGTCAGACCCGCGTATAAAGTACCTTTAAAAATGTATAACGATGCCACCGCATATATTCATACCTGCGATAAACGTAACATTGCAGCTCTGACAATGTGTAGGACATTCGAGTGTAGTTACTTGATATCTATAATAACACATCAACGCAAGGTCTTAAGTCTAAGACGCATTTGTCGATGACTTTTTACGCAGCTGTAAGTACAAGTGTGTAATAATTATCTCCGATAAGTCGGCCGAATAATCGAGTCTGCACGAATGATAACGAGGATTCGCGAGAGTTGAATTTCTGCAGACAGTCTTCCGTTCCGTTATCGCGTTCAGGATGAATCCACCGCGAGTTCAACAATCGAATGTCTGGAAAGTGGCCGGATCCGAGGTTTTTCTACCAAAGTCGAGGAGGAAAGGTTTTCAATCCTATTTCCGACAGGGACGAAGTCCGCGGCAAGGGTGTCCGAAGGGTTGATCCATTCGTCACCGGGACTGGACCACCGTAAAGTTGGAAAATCCACGGCGACGCGCTCCTGTGAAATAGAGGCTGGGAAATGGAGAGAGTCACGGGTAATAGAAAGGAATGGGACACCCTAAGGCTGCAGCGAAGTGGAAGGGGAAAGGCGAGGAAAATACACACCTCTAATTCGAAGAATAAGCGCGTGGGTGTGAGCGATAGCCAAACTCCAGGTGCGCCAGCCGAGTTTTCCAATAAAGTATTGAGATTTGCAGGAAAATCTGGCGGAGTCCTCCTCGTTCGTTTTCTTGCGTCAAAATTTATCGCAGCTGCCTCTACAACGGGGGAGATATATCGGTAGACTCTTAACAAAAACTGTAACATCTGTCTGGCTCTACACGGTCTGACCCACGTGCCTGAGTGTGTGTGCGTTTGTGTTTTCCTGCGTGCTTCGAGGCTTGTTAAACTTCGCGGACGCGTAACCGTTGCTTCAGCTATAGGAACTGCTGATTGTGAGATTAGTATGAATTGTCGCAAAGTTATACGGTATGAGAAGTGCGGAGTGCTATGCGTAAGAGCCATCGGGATACACGTATAACGTAAACTGCGCAACGAGTCAGGGTGACGCGTATGGCCGACAACGGAATGAGGTAGAAAATCCAACTTTTGGAATTTGTCATTTCAACTGCAATTGGATATGAAACGTGGGAAAGTTTGGGAATCTCGCTTTTGAAACGAACGGATCGCGGACGAATGAAAAGGAGATTTACCGTTATTGGAAAAAAATTGTTTTACGTGACTGCCACGAGGGAAAGTCCGCACGGGGTAATCGAGGTATTTAACCTTTCGAAATCGCAATTCAATCAATCGGGAATAAAATTGGACATCGGAATACGTTGAGTCAGGCAACTGGTATACACTTTATGGTTTGCCGTATAAATCGGAAAGAATGAAATTAATTACGCCGAGCAATTACAGTTTCACAAGAAAATGGCCTCCGAGCACCGAAAACAAAGTTATAAATTTGACCGAAGGTACCTAGTTGCGCCGCTGCACCAGGTATACGAATACGCGGAGAGTATTGCGGCTCGAAGTAGTCGCTGATATCTGGCAGAGGGATTAAACACTCGTTCAACTGGTATTAAAATAAACTAGCTTGTGCCACAGCGAGCGTGAATACTAATTGAGATGAGGGTGTTGGTCGCGTGTTCGAGAGTTCAATGCTCGTCAGCGAGGGATTAAACTGCAATTCGCCAACTTCTCTTGATTACATTACACGTCACTGCACGTAGAATAATCTTCGTATGTAGGTATCGTACACACTTTCCAACCTGCGTATTTATTCACGCCGAATATTTCGCGACATTTGAACCGAGTCCGAGTCGCTAGCGATAAGAACAATTTTCCAAAAGCATTTTTCACCCATGCAAAGCCTGAATTTCCGTCGTTGCAGTTTCTGATTATTCAGACTCCTGACGGGGCGGTTCGTTGCGTGTCGAATTGATTTTAAATCACACGATACGCATGTATCTGCAAGATAATTCGATACCAAATTTACAATTTTATACAAATGACTGCAATAATATTGTACCTTGTCGTACAAGAACAGCAGAGGTCAATTTCATTCGAATCGTATAAAATTTCAGGATAATTATTCTGGAACGAAAATTTATTCGGGACTGAATTACATTTAGACTATTACCGAGCCTATAGGCCAAGCAAACGATCAAGAACTTTCACCGATATTCACGAATTCAAGCTATGCCGCGCTGTCAAGGCTTATTATACACGTATATTATACACAAGTAGCTACGAACTATAGACGAGAATTGAATTAAGTTTATCTTACTTAGGGAAGCCACTTTTATGGCCGACGTCTTGCGTCCCGCGATTTTCTTTCTTAAATCAATTAATCGATCGTTTCAAGTATCCCCGTGGCAGCTGAACGCTCCTGACCGAAATTTTCCGTATTGCATACAGTTTCTGCGCCTTGGGAGCGTATGAACGCGATATGCGTGCCTGTGCATACGTAATTTTTGCACTCGTTCATAGGTATAATACCCTTCCGTTTGGGAGAACCAACAGCTATAGCTTGGCAAAGAGCGCCATGTGGTCACCAAATGTTGCTATACAGCGGTACACACCCATATACGTGTACCTACATTACACCCAGGTATACTTCTGACTCGAAATTTGACAACTCAGCAAGATTCCAAGGTTCATTTTTGGCTCGACAGAGTATAATTCACTCACGCAGGAAGTAATACGAGTTTACGATTTACCATTGCCGAAAAATGTGAAAAAAGAAAATTGCGGATGGGATGAAAAATGGCCCTTTTCAATGTGTATTCAGAGCACGTTTCGTCGAGAGATTTTCATCGGTTTCAAACACTTTAAAAATTGTTACGTAAATTGTTTCCAGTTGATATCATATGGAATTTGGTTGAATAACGAATTCGAAGAAACCCAGCACCGTTGTCGGGTTTCGACTCTCGAAAGAATCAATACTAATATAAAATCTACCAAAATGATTTATGACGTTTCGGAAGATGAAATTTAACGTACACGTATCATCAATATGTGATGAATTACTTCTAAGCCAATTTTATTTTTATTTTTCTTCTTCTACACCGCAGTTTCCCAACGATATTCTGCGATAACTGTAGGATCAATTCTAACGATAAGAGGATTTCGAAGACCGTAAATGCGATAGTTATCAAAAATTAACTGGCAAGATCCGTGCGATAAAATATCGCGAACAAAGTGTGGAAAATGGCGAAACGAAGCCGTGAACGAATATTTCAAAAATCCCGCAAGTTGCTGCGTAATAATTATATGTACGGACCTGGCGTAGTATCGCAGGGTCGAACAGGGCTGCTGATGTTCGGTTCCGCTGTGGAAGTTTCAAGGGCTCTGGAGTCCGGGGCGACTGCAGACTGTCTGCAAGGGTGGCTGGGCGAGGTTCGAATCTGACGAAGGGTGCCGGCCGGCGCATATAACACTAAGGGTCGCACACGTGTTTCCCAGACGGAATTATTATACGTGCGGTTCGGTTCCGCCGTTACAATTTATAACGGATCCAACCCCCAGACGACGACGGATCCGAATATTCGCTTATATCGGTTCTCCGCACCCACCCGAAATTCCAGCCCCTGCAGTGCAGATCTGCTCGAATCCAAGGCACAATTCACTGCAGGGGATGAATGTGCGGAACAGGGAACAGGGAAACGTACCCTGCAGGGCGCATTTCAACCGACGGAGGACGTACTGGTTCGACGACTAATTTCTTTTCTAAATCTAAATCTCGTATGGCGAAGCTCCAACACATTCGATTCTTGCCGATCGGCTGACAGAAAAAGGAACAGTGATCGCGAATATAATCTGATAGATATCGTGCGATGCCGACAGGGCAAGTGTACAACGTATTGATTTGGTGATAAATTTTTGTCCGCCAATTTGCATGGCGAGGGACACGCGTTTCAACAAGATATCCGAGGCTGGGGAAGAGTTTGCAGAAACGGATGTCTGTCCGACGAGTGATAATTACAGTAATATACGTATATGGATGGAGTCACCCCTCAGATTTAAAAATGCTACCGTGGAATTTGCTACACAAAGAATTTTAGTCCGTATAACATCTAACGTATAACGTGGCGAGTCCCCCCCCCCCCCCCCTGCATTTTACATTGCGTAGAAATTGTGTGGTGAAAACATCATTACTGTTGTAAATTCATCGTGGAAGAACTGCTGCAGAATCACGAGGTCGAAGTTAGTAACGTTACTGCAACGACGCATGTTCCGAAAAATCGTTACTTCGCTACTTTAGGGTTGTCTGAAACGTAGTGAACCATAAAAAAAAAAGTTGCTCACGTTTTGGAAAGGCAACTCCTTGAGAGTCATCCTACTAAAGCTGCACAATAATACGTTTTTAAACCCTTATGTTTCGTTACGTCGACGTTACTGATTTCAGTCTCGTGAGAAATCTCCAAGAAAGTAGATCCGTTCCTTAGTTCAGCCTGTTGTGACGAATTAATTAACTGATAAAACCACGGATTCACGTTTGCGTGGTTTTAAAGTGAAGAAGCTGTGTTTCTCCGCGGATCGATGATCCGCGCTTCGATAAACAGTTTAGCGAAACTGCATCGAGTGATTCGTGCGGATGTGGCTGTTCGGACGGGAATCGGAATAGAATTCCAATTCTACTCTCGTAATTTTTGGTACGCAATTGCAGAGCGGCAGCGCATTGCGGATTCGCAAATCTACGGATGTACACGATATGCACAAGGAAGGTGTACAGGTGTGCTATTCGAAGCAACCAAGATATGCCGAGTAGAAAACGCAATTCGGATCTGTGAGGCGAAACGCTTCGCGCATAACAATTTTTATCGTCTCTTCGTTAGTTTTGCACAAATTGAACGTGTTAGCACTGGCTCGCTATCTACTCAACCATGAACTGTGCATTATTCATTATCAGCAATTGTGAGTGTCGCTGTGTAAATTCAAGAGCTATACAAGTCGACAAGATCAACGACCAAAGTCAAGATTCACGTTCACGTATTCTATGGTCAAATCTTCTTCTAATTTATAAACTATACCTAAGCCAAAGTGTAGAATAATTATTTAAACTCGACTGTTGAAAGGTCCTCGTAAATGTGTACAATATTTCTTATCATTTGCACCTTCAAAAACTTTAATTCCAGGCAAGAAACATCTCCGGAATTATTGAAAAGCGTGTTTATAACAGATAGACAGAACGAAAAGTCGTGCATTAAATTTTCTCTGGAGTTGCCATAACGGTCGTATAAAAGTTATTAATTACCTCAAACTTTTTGGCCAAATGCCATTTTGACACCGGGAAATGTTGGAAGTTTGAAAAGTTTCATACAGCGCACGTTCAACTCTCGTCCGGGGGAATGTGAAGATTTTTCAGCCGCCCATTTAATCTAAATCAGTCAAGTGATTAATTATTTGAAAATTGATGATTAGGTATTATTTTCTACCGTGTGGGATCACGTAGGTAACAAAATTTTAGAATATGCTTTGTGAATCGTCGTGATATAGACGAGTCATACATCGCCAGACGCGTGTTCTAAAGGTCAGAATAACTAGTTTTTGCCGAATCGTTGGTGATTGTGTTGCCTTGAGAATAATTTCTTTCACATCACCCGGCTGACCACGGTATATCTTTTGTGGTCGAATTTTTATTCGTTTATTTTTATTTTTCGTGACGAAAGGTCTAGCGAAATAAATTCCTCGTTATAATTTGAACAGATAAGAAAACTGGCGTCATTAAATTGCGCATTTAATTAAATTAAATTGAATACAGTAAGCATTAAATAGTGAGAAGCGCGTAATCCGCTTTTTCTCACGTATCAAGTTCATACATAATCGAATCGGGGAAGACCGTTTCATCAAACTAAGTAAGTGTGTCGCGTATGCGTGTAATATTTACTGTAATCAGCGTAACGATCGACTCTATAAAATTCAAACGAGAGCCAATTAAAAACGATCAAAAATAAAATCTCTCGGGCGTCTCGTTAACACGTGAACCGCTATATGCATCTAATATTTCACGTAAATATTTATTCCAGCTTTATTGTTTGCAAGCTCAAATTTCTGCACATAATCAAAATCGTTTGATAGCTACACTTGAGCTGTTGCACATGCAACATGCCTGGTGTGCCAACGGTGCAATTTGTGAAAATTGTTTTACATACGAACAACTTTTGAATCGTCGATCGCCCTACTAAATATTATAATAATTATGTGCACCAGAGCTTTTCTGGGTACACGATCGCAACGACTTTTTAAACGTGCAGTTAATCCGATTTAATTTCCGCTTCAACGAACACTTTAATAACCGTAACAACGCTTTTCAACTCTTTTGAAAGTAATTCTCGTCCGGTTTATTCCCTCAATCTTTTTCTGTATCCACCTACACGACGAAGTGAATTATATCAGTGAATATTAGTCCACCAATATTTATTGTAAGCTAAACTATTAAAAATCGATTTTCTTCGTCGATGGAAAGAATATTCAATATTGCGACCATGAACGCAGCTATCAGACCTTGCATTTTGAACCGAATAACTGGGATTACTTTTTGGTCGCAACATTTTGTACCATTGTCAGCAATGGCACAGACAATATCCTTATATTCTTGGACGACATCCGACGCGCAGATAACCAATTATCAGGACCAGAACACGGTGCAGAGTGTCGTTATCTAAACGGCGTTTAATCACTCAGAAAGCAGAACATTTCGAACCCAATAAACGAATTTAATCGAGCGTAAATTTACGGTGAAAATGGTTTCACAATTTCACGCACAACGAACATCGACGACTAAGATCATCATCGTGCAGTGCCTCGACTCGAGTTTCGTAAATTTCCGGATCTTTTGTTATAAATTTATCCTTTAACGTGCCCAGTTAGCAAAAATTTCGTCGTTCGAAGCATCGTTCTTCCAGGAAGGTATTGCCAAGGCCCCGAATTCCAGCCTCCGAGTTTCACATCGTGGATACAACCTATGCTCCGCTGAATCGCAGTTACAATCACCGAATTCCGAGTAACGGGAATTCCGCAATTGCTGTTACCTGCTCACAGGTAGGTATACCCACAGACGCACCGTACAAAGTTATACTCGGGAAAAAGGCACGGTATTCAGGATTACGGATGAGATAAGGTCACGGCTGAGGACACGGTCTCTTTTCCTCGGATTTACGACACGAGGAACGACGGTGGAAAGCCGGTTGTAAACCGGCGTAGGGAAAGAAGGTTGCCGGAACCTTAGCATCTGCTCGAAAGTCGCGGCGTGCTCGTTGAAATCGAGCGGGAGAGAGACGGAGGGAAAAAAGAAAGACAGAGAGATACAGTACGATGAGCGTGTCGGCCGTGGAGAGGAGAGGAGAGGAAAGGTGGAAACTGGGAAGGAAGGAAGGCCAGGCAGGCAGGTAGGGCGGCGGTTACCTGGCCGTGCTCGGTGAACTCGAGGACGGGCGTATTCAACGTGCGGATGCTGTAGCGCCGAGGAGGAGCAGCTCTCTTCTCTTCTCCTCTCCTCTGCTCTGCTTTGCTCTCCTCTCCTCTCCTCTCCTCTCCTCTCCTCTCCTCTCCTCTCGTCTCGTCTCTTCTCTTCTCTTCTCTTCTCTTCGCTCTCGTCGGTCGGTCGGTCTTCTCTCACTTATTGATTGCACTCGCGACCACGAGGCTCTCTCCGCACTTTTCCTTACACTGGCACCGTTTACTTCGCCAGCTATGAGCTCAGCCTATCGTCAGCTCAAGGCTCCCGGGTCTCGGCGTCGCGACGCTCTCTCCTCCTCGACCGCCTGATATTTAGCTGTCAGAAACACGCGAACGCGACTCGACACGGGGCACCGATAACCGACCGCAACGGGAGGGACGCGCGGATCCAGCCTTACGCGGGCAACGACTGACTGACGCCCCGGCGTCCCGACGCCCCCGACGCCCCCGACGCCTCGCGGACGACGCGCGACACTAGCGGCAAAGCCGCGAGCCTTTCGACTACCGCCCAGACACGATCGCCGCCTGCCTTCTTCTATTCCTGCACCTACGCATCGACGCGCAATCGAGCGCGATCGCTCTTCGTACGAGTAGAATTCGACGGAGGTTCCTGAGTGCCGATTGTCGATGGGCGTTTTCGCCGGGGGTTGATCGGATCTGCTTCTCGTGCGGAGTGACAAAATCTAAAAAGGGCGGACTGTAGGAATTTGAAATTTGAAATTTGAAATACCGTAGGAATTTCAGGCGATTCTAGGTTTGCCTTTTGTATCGTGCGGTGCCTTTATGCGTGCTGACCGATAATGCGTAACATAGATTGTCGTGTTTTAGCAAATTTAATGTTTTTGACGCTTGTATTTCTCTTATCTTTATGTATGTTTTAACTCCCATTCGCAGTTTTTGACTTCGGTGGCTGCTTCTACAATTATTTCGTATGTGTCTTACGCGCAATTAGTCCGAGTGATTTTATTTCAATTTTCCAGAAATGATGTCAATGGTATTGATTTCAAGATTTTTAACTACTGTAAAACTTATTATGCAAGATTACTGAAAATAAGAATGCACACCACACGTGCAGCCAAATGTTTTTCGCTTGATTTCAAGTGCCAAACATTTGTACAAGAATTGTTTGAAAAATGTTACTAAAATATTGTACACGTGTTCTATTATAAATAGTGCACTAATTTCTTCACCGTGGTGATAATTACTCCAGCAATGTTAATAATTCAGCCTTCGAAACCGATATCCATAGATTTCGTATTTTCTCCCACTGTCAACGAGATGTTTGCGTACAATTATATACAACTTTCTACAAGTAACACTTTTCTATGATTAAAAATGAACAAATTACCGTTTATCAGGTTCGACGTAACTTTACTTGAATTGTACGTCGAGTGCATGCTTCAAAGTTTAACTGACCTGAGTTAAAATATGCTGCCACGTGGGTGAGATAAGTGAGTGTGAACCGAAAAGCATCTCTCTCGTCAGAGGCCCAAGTGGGGCAGAGTTAAAAATGTCTCGTCAAGCGATGGGCGAGGGAAGGCAAACAAAAATTCTTCCTCCTCCGGCGTCCCAAGACACGGAACGTGGAAGGCGTCGCTAAAACAAACACAATTTACCGTGCTCGCGTAGCATGCACAACCTTATGCATACCTAGGCGCATATACGATAGGTACACCACTATTGCACATATAGAGAAGGTGGTGTTTACAGTTTTTACGATTCACGTGAAGCAACGATGCTATACCCATAGAATCGATGCCGCGCTTCCTGCGTTCGTCGAGAGAAAATCGTTCGCAAAAAACGCTACTGATCTGGATAAGATTTTATTACCAATTATAGGTACCGATACCGAGAATCTCGTTGCACTCGAGGCGATATACACTCGAGCTTCGGCTAAACAGCACTGAAAATTAAGGGTAAGGACTAAACTCCGTCTAGTTTTTCGCCCTGAAGAGAAATGCCCACGCAAATCCCGTTACCGTGAAAGTACGCAGGTACGTATTATAATCCTCGCTTCGCAATGAGATCCTTTCCCGTACTGGTGCCCCGCCTCGTCCTTTTCCTCCTCCTCCTCCTCCTCCTCCTTCCACAATTCCCCGGGGTATTTCGGACGCTCGGTGCTTTTAATAATCTTCTTATCTACTCCGACGTGTACATATACCCGTTGTTATATATACCTATTTATTACCGCACACTGTATAAACATTTTGCAGGAGTTGCTTAAAATTCAGAGGAAAGAAAAATTATTCGGAGAAATTTTCGCTGACGAAATCAGCGCAAATTGGATACCGATGAAATTTCGCATCGAATAAATCGCATGTACAATACGCGGATTTTAAACTACGCACCTTTAAATTCCTACTCGCTAGTCTACGCTGGGAAATAGAGCGGAAAAGAGAGATGGAAGATCTGCGGGACGCGGTCCGGTTGCTAACGATTATTTCAGAATTTTTTCTATTCACCGTTAAACAAAGAAGCGAACGAGATGAAAAATGATGGTACCTGCGGGCCGAACTCGAGCTTTTCCCTTTTCACGCCCTGCGCCCTCATAGACGTGCAGGATTAATTACGTGTCTCTGCGAAACGTGCAACTTTCAAGTTTCAAGTTTCAAGTTCAGAGACGCGCGCGCTCTCATTTTACAATTTGAATTATGAACTCGAAGCTGTTTGCTCCTACTCGCGACGAGCGGTTCCTTGAGATATGGTCTGTTCCGCAGGGTTACGTGAGACTGACGTAAAGCGTCCTGCAGGAGCTCCGGGAGATGGGGAGGAAAAATTATTAGCACGACCACTCGAGTGTAAGACGCGAGCTTGCACATTAGCCTGGTCGTAACAGCGCCCTAATCACGTTTTAAAGTCGACCCGTACGCGTCGTTACTTATCCCGTATACCTACATTACCTACGTACTCTCGTACCTATACCCTAACGGCGAGGCTCACGATCACGCCGTCTTCCTGCATAGTTAAACCCGTGTAACGATCCTCTACTCTTCGTATAGTGCCGAGAACAATTTATGGAATTTGTGAGGCCCGTCGGTCTCGATATTAATGGTATTATAATATCGTGTCTGCAGGTGAGTGGAAGCCGGTGACGGTGCCTCAGACCTACGGAAACTCACGGAATCTACACTCACCGGCAATCTCACGTGGAAAAACTATCCCCCCCACATCTCCGTTTCACATTACAAAGCCGGTATAAGCTAATTCGTTTTGAATTGAAAATTGGAAAACGCGTTTCTTACGAATGAACCACCCGAGTACTTCACTCGGAATCGCGTCTCACAAATGTAAAAATACATTTTTTAATCCGCCGGATACAGATCCGTCATTCCTTCGGTCCGAGTGTTCGAACTGCGATAAGACGGGTCAGCACCGAAATGCAACAAGAAATTGACTGCGGTTATTGATAAGAAATGTACAAAAAACTAGAAAACATTTGGTAGTTTGCAAAGTCTGGAAAAAAGAAAAGATCGAGGTCGTCTTCGACTTCTTTAATGACTGATAATTCCCAATTTGCAACCGTATTGCCCTTGGTTCGTCTTCAAGAGCCCGCCACTTCGAACCCGTCGACGGGAGATCAGCGCGGTGCTTGCCAAAAAGAGGGGCGCTGATTTAGGAATGGGAAGGAAGTTGTTCGACGGAAAACGGTGTGTGCATGGGTATTATAGGTTTTAACAAAGGTGCTTTCGACTGGCGTCGTGCCAATGAACTTGATCCTTCCTCGCGCGTCATTGTCTCTTCGAGTCTCGAGATTGCGGGTAATCTCTTCATCCCGTTCCATTTTCGCGCTTCGCGTCTATGCTTGCGGTACTTCTGGGCACAGCAGGCTTGCCAGCGTCGAAGGAATTTCTTTAAATCCAAAGAAATTAGAGCCCGTTCAAAGAAAAATGAAAACTTGTTTTCTTATTAAGAGATACTGCCATTTAGGCCGGAATCTCAAGACTGATAATGAAATATCTAAATATAGTATGTGAAATAGAAACAACAGACTAACAGTCAACCAGTTGTGAGGTTCCTGAGAAAATATCCACCAATTAGATAGCATCTGCAATTTTGAAACACACTTATTTGACAAGTTGGTGGTCCTAAATGTTAAAAATAAAAACATATTATGTAAGTAAAATTTCCTTATATCTTTATGCTTACAATTCAGATTGCAGGATATAAATCTGTCCGTGTTACCTCGTTCATTAATTATCATTATATATTTTCAGGAAAATTGTCCATGTTATGACGCGAAAAAATGAAGTATACTATGTATTTCTTGAGTTTCTGTACCGTCGAACATTACTCTTGAAAATGAGAAATACGAACAGTTATTGTGGCGGCATTAAGACGTCTATAGAATTATTCTGGTGCCATATAAATAAGAGATCTAAAGAATTGTTTTGGCGCCATTTGAAGAAATATTCGTCCGATAGGTTGGCAACGCCGTTGCACTGTCGTTTTTTGCAGCCTGCAAGCTCGACTTTGTCGAATAACTCAGACTCGGCGCCGCCCCTGCAGACCACGTGGTATGACTCAAGTGCCGCAGCCCCCGGAAAGAAGGGCAAGATTCCAGGGGGTGACTAATGTTCTCAGGCTTGTTACGGAGCTGATTTTCTCCGCTGCTTTCATCTCCGTTCCGACAGCCGCGACACTGAATCCTGATTGCCTAGAGTGATACAGGAATATTGTATTTGCACCAGAAAAAAGGCTGGACCAATTGCAGAATATTATTTCAGGAATCAGAATACCACAACTTTTTAACGTCGCAACTTACATGGGTTCCAAAACGAGGAAATTGGGTCCGTTTTTTAGGTTGCATGTTGTGTGCGTTTAATCAACGAGCCATTGGTCAATAAAAGCTGCCTGGCTCAATCCAGTCGTCTTTTGATATCTCCTTTCTTCCTCAGAATAGGATTTCCGTCGTTCCGTTATGACATATCTACGAAGACACACGAAACTCGTGGAAACTAATCAGACCGCAGATAAAGCTACACCAGCAAACAAATGTGAAGCAGAAAATTTACGTACGGCCCACGGGCCAGCTGACGCATTGCGGTTGGTAATCTCGTTTCGAGTTTACCAACGTCCACCAAACCAACGGCGACATATGGCAACACGATGTGTAAACGCAACACAATTCCGAGCGCAATCTGAAACTGTAGCCTCACAAATTAGTGTAATTACTTAAATTCTTCATAAACGTATTCATCAAGTTACGGACATTACATAACATGTTAGAAGAGGCGACAATTAGTACTTACTTACCTGATCAAATTTACGAATCGTGTGTTACGAAAATGAATAAACTTAAAATATACTTCCAAAAGTACCGAACAGAATTCCTCATCTTTAATCTCAATTCTTCGAGAAGTTAACAGATGTTCAATTTACAAGTAAGTATATTAGGTAAATCAACATTAATCAATGCAGAGAATTAGCCTCGTGGTAATCGAAGGTTTTCAATATGCAGTTGAACTCCTCGTTGTGTTATGGAGTCGGGATTGATGGGGCGAAATCTGTGATGCATCGCGCAGTGAGTTTCAAGCCTTGGAATTTCTATTGGTTCGCAAACAATTGGGCACTATCAATTACAGCTGAAGAGAATAAAGTCAATTGACACGGTTCACGTGACTCATGTTTCACGTGGAGTTAAACGCTAGCAAGCGAGGTCGAATCAAGCGTTTCATCACGTTCAGAGGGGATACTCAAAAGTTTAGAATTTCATCGATCTATCGGGAGAGAGGTACAACAATTCCAACCGTGCAAACAAGTAAGAGAACAAATTGGAAATGCCGTACCGTAAGGAAATTCTATTGAGAAGCAATTCGATATGTTCCTGAAGCGTGCTAAAAAGAATCGTCAAATCGACAATTAATATCCACTGCAGCATCAAGTGACACGGAACCAAAGAGCGTAATTTCCTTTACTTACAATAATTAAAATACTTTCAGATCGTAGCGAAAGATATCTCGAAAATGATCAAGCAGCATTTTAACCGTTGAACAGTGTACGTCGTGTAATAACATATTGAAACTCGAACAAAATTTATTGCGCTTCGCATGAATTTTATTACCATCTCAACGGACACACTCTCATGAGAACACAAGAAGAAATTTCACATTGGTTCTACTCCAAGACACCTTGCCAATAAAAGATATTAGACTACTTATAATCTTGTAATCTTAAAGCCAAAGTCTAGACTAGCCGCAAGAGAGGCCAGCGGTTAGAGGCGAAAGGCCATTGGAGTGGTATGGATACTTATGGCATGCAAGAAATGCCGAACTCGCGATTGAGATAATATGTGAAGGTATACATATAGATATCACTTCTCCTCTCATCATCGCGATTCTGATTCTCACGAGCTCTTATTACTATGACCTTGAACTTGACGTAATTGCCGTTCCAATGTAGATAAAGCCACGCCTATAATTGTGTGTGTGTATCTGTGCTGAGCATGTATGTGTTGGGTACCAGGTATTCGTTACGTAGTGACAGTGGAATGAAGCCAAATTCTGCTCTCACCTCGCTGGATTGCTAATTAGTTCTCAGTCCCGTCTACGATTGGCGCGTATCATTTCAGAGATTAATTAGTGTGAGATAAAAGTAAGCATATATTATCCACAATTGTAATAGTCGATGAAATTTGTCGAAAGTTGAAACCTCTTTTTTGCCTTCGAAAATTAGTCAGAAGAAGACAAAAAAAAAGGACGAATTAGCCGAATAATTGGAAATCGTGATTCGGTAGGTGTTCGGCAGAACTGAAACGCTTACACACCGAAACGATTTTTGCACAACCGTCGCGTCGCATGCAAGTAATCAAAGTCCAGCCACACTTTACGCCGTTCCACCCTCAGACGGCTGCGGGTAATTTAGCTCTCTCCTCCTCGCGACTTCCCCCCAGCTTCCCTTGGGGTTCGCGCATCAACTGCAACGTAGGGTATGGCCTGTATATCTATAGGCTCCAACTTCGACTACAGACCCTATATTTCATTCTTGCCGAAGGGTGCGACCGTCCGGACGGTATAGAGCCAGCCAGACCTGTAATATACTTTCGTAGTTACAATGCGAAACATACGCTCGATACTCTTTATTTTTAAGACCTGCAACGTTGAATCAATGTAGAGTATTCGTGAAGCGCCTCAGCCTAGTTCCAGTTGTTATTACCTACTGCAAACAGAAAATGATATACACGCATACGGGAAATGCCATACGAAATTAAACAATTTTAATTCAAATCATTCGAAATTTAGTTGAAACTTTTTCAGGTAAAAGTAAAAAGGAAAAAAATTGTTGGTCGTAAGGATACTATTAGCGAAAAAAGTTTCGACAAAATAAAAAATAGTAAGGGTTCAAACTATCTAACTCCACGTGGAACCCTTTGTCCATATATCATTATAACTAATGTTAATCTTCCTTTCAAAAATCATTGCATAGTTCTCAGATGGTTATTTCTTTAGTTACTTGGCACGCCAGGTTTATCGTCAGCTCTTTAATTCAGTGCGTTAACGTGGAATATATCGAAAAAATGGCAAAAATATATCCCAACAATCGGAAAAGAATAGCAATGGATTAAGAATTTCAATACAATCTATTCCGATTTCTTTATCCAAACGGATGTTTCGTATTCTTTGAAAAGAATCAATTCGGATGGAAAGAATTGATTCGGATTGATAATTTCCATCCCTTATTCTAGATAAATAATTGAAACGAACAAGCTATTAGAGGTGGCATTGTCGCGAATATGACGGGATAGGAAAGAACAGATAAAATCGAATAGAAACGAATAAATAGATTGAAACGAACAGTGTCTCACTGGAATGACTCATGCTTAATTCGGAAACTTAAAGAAATGGGATTCATAATTCTGCTAATCGATCCGTTTCTATTCTTTTCCGATTGTTGGGATCCACGTAGGTAATACTTAACAGCGATGAAACCTCTGCCCCTGTATTCCGCAGCATGACATACACATCAGCGATGCATAACCTTACGAGGGTGAACCTTAGGGATGACGTTTAGCAGCGCCATCTCGCGAAAACTTTTTAATTCTCGTTGACAATAAGCACGACAATAAATAATAGCTCCGCATTTAACTCGGTGTCGGAATACCATCGGGTACCGTGTTGATTTGCACGATTTGCACTTATTAATAAGGAAAGAATGGCTGATCAATTAGAAAACACTAATCCAAAATTGTATAAAAAAGTTCATGAGAGGGAAATCACAGCTGAGGACGAAGACGAGGATGTTGTCGATGACTTTGACTCCCGAGAAATATTCGGTAATTCTAACCTCTCGCACTTTTAGCCCGTAGCCTTACGCTCACGTGATTCGTAGGGATCTAAGATTCATGACAATTTACAGATCTTATTCGCAACATCAACGATCCGGAACACCCTCTAACTCTGGAGGAATTGAACGTTGTTGAACAAAGCCTTATAGAGGTATGTAGCTACTTAGGTTAGGTCGCCTTTAGCAGCTTCAACCCGATGGACCAGGAGTTTCATTCTGATATGCGGCTACTTTCAGGTTGATAATAAGCACAATAAAGTCCATGTTAAATTCACGCCTACGATACCTCACTGCAGCATGGCAACATTGATCGGTCTCTCTATCAGAGTCCAACTTTTGCGTGCCCTGCCATCAAGGTTTAAAGTGAATGTGGAAATAACGCCCGGAACGCACGCCTCTGAGACAGCGGTAAACAAGCAGCTTGCAGATAAGGAAAGAGTTGCAGCCGCGCTGGAAAATAATCACCTTATTGAAGTAATCAATCAATGCATTGCCGCAAAAATGTAAATGGTCTACGTCCGCTAGATGTAAAAATAATTCACTCTTACTAGTGAGTAATGTACAGTTTTGTATATAACATGTAATACTAGAGTATAATTTTGATGTAAAAATTCTATTGGAATTCATATGAATCATGGATGGAGTAAACAAATGGCAAGTTATGGCTAAAGTTTTCCTTTTATTATCACAATATATTTACAATAACTCAATCCCGTTTCCGGGCCATAATCCGTGTCGGTGGTGGTGTTTGTGCAGTGGGATTATATTTATACGTTTTTGGTACAGGCCCCCGTCCAGCCCGTTCAAATTCCATGTGATCTGCTTCACCTCTGTCTTGTAATGCCCCAGCCAGTTTCATGTTGGACCAAGCTGCAACAATGGTAGTTTGGTTGAAGGATTTCAGAATAACAAACCGAACAGACTGGAAATCGATTGTACAATAATTTACATTCTTTGAATCCTTTGACAAATCCTTTGTTGGGAGCAAGTTGCGTCGGTGCATGCTTAATAGTTGCTTCGATTTTGAAAAAGGTTCGAACTGATGGAACCTTCAAAAGCATAGCTTGACCTAAAGATATAAAATTTGTCGATGTCCAGTAAACTAATATAGCCTGAAATCAAGGTGGAAGTTGGATGAAGATAGTGAGCAACACAATTTTTTTTTACTACTCTCAATTACCAACTTACTCCGTCAAAATGCATGATGAATGGAAACATAATGATAGGAATTGCTTTGATCGCATGTGCCATAAATCCAGGTCCCAAAGTATCCAGTTTTAACCCGTCAGCTCCAATCTTTATCGTTACATACATTGTAGCGCTAGTTATTAGCGGTAACAAATAGTATTGGTCAGGAATAGTTAAATCTGTAAACCACCAAAGACCTCCTGTGCGCAAACTTTCCACTGGAGCGTTTGCCATACCTCTGAGTGCCATGAAAAACGACACAAAAAATGGTGCCTGCAAGAAATTATGAGACAGTTTGATTAAGATATAAGGAACTACTGGAAAAATACGAAAATAAAAAGAATGTGGAAGATGTTACAATAATTTTGATGCATTACCTGTACCAAAGGCACCAAAGCACTTTTTAATGGAGAAATCCCTTTAGATTTCATAAATGTGTAAAGATCCTGTCCGTATCTTGCAGCTAGATACATATTACAAATAATTAATAAACTCAACAAGTAGCAATCCATAGTATGTCATTTATAAATCATACCGTCAAAATCATTTCCATATTCTCTTGCCTCTGTCATCTTAGCCTGAAGATATTGTACTTGAGGCATGTAGTTATTCATTTTTGCTGAATTCCTTTGCGCCTTAATGACAAGTGGGAACACTAAAAGCCTCACGCATATGGTGCCTGTAATGTTATTCATTGCATAAAAGACTCAAAAGTGATAACAAAAAGATTATGTCAATAGTGAAATACACAGCCCGCGTTACCGATCATTATTGTCCCCCACCATGGTAATCCCAAACCAATATGTAAGTATTCTAAAGCAGACTGAATGAGCCCCGGTGGCCAGTTGCTTCCTAGGCCTAGAGCGGTAATAGGTGGTTCACTTAAACCCTGAACAATATCTACCACTTCTGGTGCAGGTAGTGACGGAGGTTCTGAAAAATTTAATATTGTTAATCAAAATCTTCTGTCAATACAATAAGATAAGAAAAAGAAATTATATTTTTACAGACAGAAAGTTATTTGGAAATTATGGTAAGAAAGGCTGACAAAGAAAACAGTTTATGAAATTGTCAGTCAATTGTATCAAAAAATTTGTTGAATCCCAGGGTCTTGATAACATTCTCTGTTTTTCAGTTTCTCGGCAAGGGCGTAGAAGCTTGAAGAAAAGTCTGATGAACACTTGAGAGCAGCTTTTAATACACATGAAGGTATAATACCCGGTATGTTCGGCAGGAGGTTGTCAGGTATTTTATCCTCAACTGTGCTGGCACATCGAACGAAAGCTGTTCCAAGGATAGGTTTGTGTCGCGATAGCCCCAAAGAGGGGAAATTTTTCAATCCTGTATTTTCAAATTTACGTGTAACGTGAAGTGATCTGTGAGAAACGAGAACCTGTCAAAAATCAACTCTATTAAGCGTGCGCATTATCAAACAAGACCTGTCACTTGACAAGAAATCATATTTTGTTATTTCGGAACATTGCGAAGCTGGATCATAACCTCAAAAAATGTAACTTGACTCGCTTACCTTTGACACACTATACGTCTTTGCCAGCGTTCGATTGTGCAGCCTTAGAGACATTCGCGACAACATTTTTGATGGGACGATTCTTCACTCTGGTATTTATTAATCGGTATACGGTTCACGCAAATACCTGTCGCGGTATTTTTACGTGACGACCCACGAACGTAATAAATCCACGCTGCGTTCAGTTCAAGTTGTTACATCACGTGCGCAGCGAGGATGCTCTACGCTACCTACTTACGGCAGCTTACGGCTGTATGAATTCGTGCGAACTACCGCAACACCATAATAACTGCAACTTCACTGTGCAGCTTTGACCCGAAATTCAAACAGCTCCGAAACGCTGACTGTAACTGATCTCCAATTCGTATCACGAAATTGTACACTAACCGAAGGAATAAAATAAACTTTATTACGACTCGCAATGACGATAAAGAAGAAATAAGTATTGCGATCAATGCGTCTTTCCAAAATTGAAAGTTACTCGGTTTGGCAACGAAATGAAACAGTATAGTAAGCGATATACGTAGTGCTTTGAAATGTTTTATTTTTATATAACAGCCTGTATTTTTCTTTCACCCTTTCAATAGAATTTATGTCATATAATATATAAATATTTCACCGTGATACGGCGCATAAATTACATTATTTGTAACTCGAGTTATTACATACAATGGAAGTAAGGTGGTCATCATCTCGCACAATATTATAACTATACCACGATACCATAATATATGTACAGTAGAGACGCAGTCCAGGCATATACTTGCAGCTTAATATATTTATATAAATATTGTATATGTACACATGTAATGATAACAATGTCATAAGTTACGAATAGTAACGATATAAACCTTTCAAACTCTTCACGTCAGACTGATTCGTCGGGCCGTATAACACCGCAGATTGATAAAATTAGTTTTCGAGCTCATAATTATAACGATAGTTTTTGTCAAATCCCAGTATTTTGATTTTTAATTAGGTACGAACCTGAAGTTTTGATTGGATGGATAATTTTTGACAATAAGTATTAGTTTCTGTGTTTACCATCTCACCTTCATTGAGATATGCCTGGCACTCACTTTTTTAATTTCCAAATATCCGTCATCCATCTATTTGTAATTCCTGCGTGATTTTCATGCAATTAGTACAAGCTTCGAATCGTAATAAACTACTTTTCTCGATGATAAAAAATTCGCTTGCATGGCAGTCTAAAATTACCAGTTGATAACTCCTGAAAGTTTTTTACACTTTTACAGTGCAAGTAAAAGTAGCAGACTCGGTTGGACTACTATTTTATAGCTGAGCAATGAATTTGATCTACCCTATAGTCTTTCTTTAGTAAGTACATTTTCCCAAAGTGTATAAGTTGATATAATTAAATATGGAGCAATTATTAATCGTAATACGTACGAAAACGCCGTTAATGTCGTGGAAATTCATATTCCATGAAAAACTTCTCTTTCCTATACGAATTTACCATGACGAGGTAAAGATATAAGCTAGCTAACTTTCTAGTGTAATCTAACTTTACACCTATTTTACGTATACCTAGACGCCAATTATTTATTAATAATTTGCGTACTCACTGATTCATTTCCGAAGGTCGGTCAGAACGACTTTTACATATTTGTCAGATTTACCGAGATGACGACTCCAAGAATTAACACTACGAGTATGCCTATATATTCAACCTTCGAACCATGCGATAGGAGTAGTAATACGAGATCCACCGCCTCTATTATGTTCTATACATACCCTAGCAACTCCTTAATTATCGTATATTAATTTCACAATAGATTGTTCGGCTATAAATTTGACTGTAGATATGTTTATTTAATATTGCCGTATCAACTTTCTACAATGTCGAAAATTTCTTGTACACATTCACGAGATTTGTTGGAAAATCTGCGAATTACACTTGAAGATACTTGAAAATTTTCAACAATGTAATTAATTAACGACAAACTAACGAACAATACTAAAATAATCATTACGCTAGCTTGTCGACTAATAAGTGCAGTGATCTCTGCTAGTCCCTAACTGCTTCAACAGTCTATGTATCATACCTAAACTGGGTATTCCAACATTATCTATTCCGCATGTCTACAATATGTGATATTATTCGCGACATGGAATCGTCTAAAATTTTATTTCGTTTGAAAACTGACCTTTATTCTATAAACTGCTCGTGCACACAGTCAGATTAAATCTGCGAAATCCGGTATATTTGATATCGTCACAAATCATTCAAGGTGTTACTATGCAGCTTAAAATCATTCCTAATTCCTAATTAATATGCATGTTCTGACCCATCGCAACCCTAGCTTGTACAGACCGCGCATTTTCCGTTCGCATACAGTAATCGTACGTAAGTAGCACCATAATTGGATATAATCACGAGGAAAACGTATGACAATATAGGTGTGTGCAATTATTCCTCGCTCAGGAACGGGGTAAATAAAATGATAACAAAAATAATAAAATCCCTTTTGATTAAATGCTGCGAAAATATATAAAAATTCTTGAATCACAATGTATACAGTTACTTCGGCACGTTATAATGTCAATAATGTCAATCCATGGTAACCAGAACACTGACGTCGTCATCCTCGACTCTAACGGTCGTATAAAGCTTACCAACAGTCCGACACTTCTTTATTTTAGCCCGTTGATTCCTCGCTATTGACAGCCATCCGCTCCCCCCGCTTGGATTAACCTGGACAACGGTATCAAGCTGATTTCTGCTCGATCCACTCGGTGATTTGTGGAGTTTCGTGATTGCATGATTTCGTCTCCTGACCGGATCCGGATCGGCGCTCGGTCCCGCTTGATTTCCAGTGATCCAGCTAGTCTCCGACGAAGAGGTTCTCCTCAGTTTACCGCGAAGTTTAAAACCGGAAAATCCGGTAGACGGAAGATCGACGTCGGTGTCGGTCATCTCGATCGATACAGATTGCCCAGGATCTCCTAGCGAAGATTCACCCGCGGTTTCGGACCTTTCAGACTTCGACGAGGGTGGGATCAACGGATAAGTCGGAGAACGTTTGGTGGAAACCGTCCAGCCGGTACCGAGAAACTGGGATCCCGTTATACCGAGCTTTCTGGACCAACTGTTCGACTTCTCGTGTTTCTCCGTACCCTCGGAGGAAACGGATCTCGGCGTCTGGTGAACAGGAACACGAATCTCCGTGACGTCGGGTATAGGATCGGTGGAATGGTGCTCAAACGAGGAATTTGTCGATCCGTAATCCTTCACCGAAGTGGAATTCGAATCGTGAGTTGGGGCGGATGGAGATTTTGATAGAACTCTGTGCTTCATCCCGGTTCTCGGATTGTCGAGACTGGACCTGGCAGCATTGGCGAAACTTGAGCGGCGGCTGCGAGGCAAATTCCACTCCGCGAGTCCGTGTTGCCTCGTAAAGGAGTCGATCCAGTCGGAAGACGGAGGCGCGGTGCTCGGGCCCTCAAAAGTCCACTCGATGGTCGCCGACCTTGAAAATTTGGGTCTACTTGAGGCCGCCGTATTCCCGGACTCTTCGACTCGTTTTGGACCCAGATGTTTTTCCTCGATGGATACTTGCGGGCTGTTGTTCCTCTGGCGGATGGTTCGTCCCATGTGCTTGGACCCTGTAGTGCGACCCGAGTAGCCCGGATTTTCGAACGACATGCTCGATTTTTCGTAGTTAGATTGTCTGGTGGGTATAGGTCTGCCTTCCTCTTTGCCTCCGGTCGACGTCAGGTCAACCGCAAACTGTCTACACATTTTTTTGTCCCTCTGAGCTCCCCTCGCACCCCTGCTTCGGTCACTGTCGACCATGGTTCGACTCGCTTCGACGGTCACGGGGCCCCGAAAAGTAAAGCCTGGGGCTCGAGTCTTCGGGTATCGAACTCTTCCTGGTCTGTCAGCCGGGATGTACGACTCGTAGGACGCGTCAGCTGATTTTCCGGCGTCGGCAGCGTCGGAATTTGAATCCGCGATATCTGGTCGAGCGGGTGACTGGCGCGCGGGGAGATTTCCGATCGCCTTGAACGTCCAGTCGGGGGTTTCTTCGCCCGAGGAAAGCGGGGACGAGGTAGAAGAAACCGACGACGTGGGTACGAGCGGAAGCTCAGAGGGCCGTGCTCGCCGTACTAGCCGTGCAGGCAGTTTGTACGCCGGGTGCCGAGGCTGGACCCCCGACGTACGGCTACAGCTACGTGGAAGCCGCGTTGCTGATCGAAGTCGATTCAGTCGCTGCCGGCTGGGGCCTCTCGTCGAGGGAGTCGTACAGCGGGAACTCGCAGCATAATATGAACTTTAGGAACCACGGCACTTCGACGTATATCGACGGCGGGATCGGGATCAGCGGAGAAGTCGACTGCTTGTAGTACCTATAGTCCGGATTGCTGAAAATTCGAATCATTATTCATTCTGTAAGAGCTGAAGAGTCGCGAATTTCCTTTATTAAGGTAAGCGTACCAGTTATTGACTTTATCCCAATTATTGAGTTTTTTTGGTTGTCTGTTCGATCCTTAGTTCTAAAATTACCAAAAAATTGATTTGTAGTGTTCAACCCTTTAGCAATTGGTTTTAGTCATCGAGAAATTCACAATTGATGCCATCCATTTATAATTTTGGCGAATAAAAGAGTCAATAATTGGGTCTAAGCATGTCAATAACTAACCTTACATGGTCTGAGAAAATGGCTAATTCCAATTCTACTCCTCCAAGTACATAGTATTTTTACAGGGCATACTCAAAGGCCCCATTTATTCAAAGGATTTAAATATTTATCCGAAGTCGCCATTGTGGTTTGGTAACGCGTGATTGTCAAGAATAGTTTTATACCGTAAAGGTACTTCATTTTACTCGTCTTCGTCGGTATTTTTACACATGTGCACACAAATGCGCAAACACATACGAAATGATATAGATATCTGTATGCATGCATTGAAACTATCGGGTTTTAGCTGAGCCAAATAAAAATTTCGTTGCCAAAACTATTTCCGCGTTTGCCAAACCGTTCGTCATTTTTTTCTTTACAGTATTACAAAAACCACAATGACTGTTACAAACGCTTGACACCAACTGCAAAGACGGTCTCTTATAAGCCCGTAATCGTTAATCACCGATCGCACGAAACGTGGTTGTTAGTTTTTGGTCATTCGTTGGTTCTGATTTTTTACCGTTGAATAACGAGAACTGGCAGAATTGCCAGCAGTCGATTCAGGTCAGTAAAATATCGATGCAGTATACGTATATCCGAAGTTAAACGTAGCGATGCGGAATAATACTTACTCTCGGTATCGTTCGTCGGCTGATTTTTCCAGCAGAGGTATCCCAGAGACGAATAGAAGGAGCAAGGTCGTGAACAAAGGCGATGCGATGGCGACGTATTCAGCACCCTCAATTACGTTTAACGAAATTATGAATATTCCCCACCAAACGACGATTTCACCAAAATAATTTGGATGCCGTGAAAGCCGCCATAATCCTGAGGGATAAAAAATAGCCATCTAATTTTACGAAGCGCTCAAATCATAGAATCGGGAAGAGCGGTCAAAGGCCGGAACTTTTCTCGTCGAAAGACGTTCGGATCTTTGATCTCAGGGTTCGTACGCTTTTTGGAATCTGAAATTCCCTGACTTTTCTGGGTATTCCAGCCTGAAAATAGGATTTTTCTAGTAACATTTCATGACATATGCCACTGATTAATGACAATTCTTTTATATATTAATACTAATACCTTCAATATTATCTAGTTTCTAAACTGACTGTCTGACTATCAATTTACAAACGGCCTGCAATTTTCCGTAAGGAAAAATGAAACAAAATTTTGAGTGCAATTTTGTGTTCTCTCTTAAGATCGTCAGTACTTTGTATAAGAACGGGTTCGTTTCTTCGACAGACTTAAAATTCCGGAATTTTCTTCGAAATTCCCTGAATTTTGCCTGATTTGTTCGGCTATAAGAAATTCTCTGAGTTTTCCCGGTTTTCCAGGTTTTCCCTATGCGTACGAACCCTGGATCTCTTTAATTTTTTAATATCCAAGTCCCTGGCTGAAGCTGTGTGAAAACTAGGCACGATTACGCCACTCTCTCCAACGAAGTAATTATCAATAAACCGAACCCCGTCGGCGTGACTAGTCACGATCGATATCAGAAGTTGGTGTTATTAATAGAAGCCTGCGTTGCCTCCGTCATCGCGGGTCTGCGTAACGTATCGGCCGAAGGATGTTCAACTTCGTACCAATAACTTGATAAAATAAATACGAGCAAGCAGCTTCTCACCGTCGTTGCACCACTTTCCGTCGTTCACGGGGTCCGATCTGAAGGAGAACTTCTGAAGATCGGCATAAGTTTCGGCCAGAAGCCCGATGACGAAAAGTCCAGTTCCAGCGCTGTCCAGGGTCGTCATCGTCTTCGGTGCCGGTGGAATTTTGTGCCGCGGAGAATTTATGAATATCACCGGCAAACTAACGACAAATACCCAAACCGCCTGTGAACCAATAGTAAAAAAATCTGGTACATCAATGGCGATCTACTTTTTCGATGGAAATGAAAAATTCCAACATTTCATGCGCATGTACCACAAATGTTGCAGACCCCGCACCATTAAAGAGGTGGTCTGGCTCTGATTGTGGCGAAAGGTCGAACCGCACTAAACTTTACTCCTCCTTTGAGTACGAGAGATAAATTGAAATAAAGATTGTTGAAATTACTGGTGATGGATTCAAATCACTTTTGGTATTCTCCCGGCCATATTTGAGGTAAAAAAAAAATATTCATCGGAGGTAAGTAGCGAGAGATTTATTGTGTTTAAGCAGCTAGAAGTCGGCTCTTCAAAGATGTACGTACGTACGTCAAACTGACGTAGGGGATATATTTTGCACGTACCTGGAAGGTCCAGAAAACGGCGAAACGAATAATGTTACTCCGACGATCGTCGAACCTCTTGTCCCTTCCTATCTTTAGAATTCTATACAGCAGGTAGCCCGATAGTCGTGCACCCCAGAGACAGATGAAAATTGTAACCATCAATTGCCGACTATCGTAATTCTGAAAAAATAGTCGATGAAGTTATCTTCCCCGTGCTCATTCGACTTATTTCAACATTAAATATCTGAAACCACTTAGTTTGGAGATCACTTATGAATTGTTTAAAAACATAAATTTCATTGGGCGATATTGTGATATTTCAACAAATTTGTAGAACTTTCGTATAATGAAAATGCCCGTGTATATAATTGATCACCCAAGTTGAACAGTTTCAAGATGCAATATGTATAAGACCAAGGAACAAACCCACTGTGCAAACTTTGTTACATATCTGTAAATGCAACACGTGAATACTTCAAGTGAACAGGAAATTCATATACTCTCGGAGCGTACGGCACCTGCTTTTCCCGATAACTGGAAGGCTCGAGAGCATCCGGTTAAGGTAATCTCAAGATTTAAATGTACCTTTCCATCCTGACCAAGGAAGAAGGTGAGCAAAGCTATTATGACGAAGTTCGTTCCTCCCGCAAAGTCGGTGACCTTGTCGATCTGGAACGACGCAGCAATGATGAAAAAGATGAACTGCATCGCGACGGTGACGATGGCACTGATGGCTAGGTGATCAGCGTCCAAAATCTGAACAGCCATGTCCGGGGATTCTTGCGACCCCGCGGGCTCGCTCAGGCAGGTATCACTGTAACATTTTGAAAATTCAGTCGGCTTTGTTCACACAACGGGTTGATCTCGTGCATATTCAACATAGCGATTACAGAATTTAAAGGCCTCCACAATCCAGCATGATACCTATTGATTTTTTATACTAAGACATCCGACGGGCTCCGTGAACTGGGTCATGATGTTTCGACTGACTAGGGATCGAATCGCCTTACCGCGGTACGTCGGCACGTTGTACCTGCCTTCCAGCACTGCAATGACACTCCAACGGGTCGATTCAGTTTTGAGGATAAATTTTTATTCAACAAAAGTTCAAATGCCGACGGGCGTGTGTTTGACCCATTCAATCACAATATCGCGGACAAAATCGGCGACGAGATCGTTAAATTAGTTTTGAACCGCGCCTACGTACGATCTTCCAATTGTAAGATTACGTGACCGATGACATCACGAATGGTACTCAAAAGTTGAACTTGTACTATAAAAATTTCTATCTATTTACCAGGTCGATCCGTATATAACACCGCAGTAACAACCGACTATTTGCTGAACGAAAAGTGTCGGATCTCGTGCTCTGCGCAGTTATGAAACGTCCTTTCAATTGCGGTTCTAGAGGTAGATTGTAGCCCTTATAGGCATGTCGAACCGGTGAGAGATAACGAAAGATTGAGCTGGCTAGGCGCGATAAGCGCACTTCTCCGCGTTAGTCATTTAGCATAGGACGAGAAGAGCCCCACTTACGAGTGACACGCACACTATGGGCGCGAAAAACATTTTACGTAACTAATACACAAGCTGCGGGCGAGGTTTAGGCAATGGAAATGGAATGTTCGACCAGGCATGATTACACGCAAGGCGATAAAGTGCAACGATATTACAGGTATGTAATCGTTACCTTAAGCCGGGGATGAATATCAGGCATTGCCGCGGATCATTCCAGATCGGCAAGTTTGATCCGTGCGTTACTGCATGCGGGGCGCGAAACGGGGATGATAAATCTGTGCGGGCACTTTGTTTCTATGTATATTGTACACGCGTTTTTTGGGTTTCTTTTTTCAGAGTGCAAAACGTCACATGCTGTCGGAACTCGTGTTAGCCGCGCTCGCGATACTGACAGTGAGAAGCGGACTCCGGGAACGTGACGTCGCAGCCTCCGTAGAGGATCAATATGACCGCGCGAGAGTCTCGCTCAGACCGCGGGAGGGCAAACACCCGACCTGGTCAGCCGGCCTTAGCACACTGACACACTCCAAGAATCCTAGAACACTGAGCCGACGCCTGGACCAAGAGTAGAGCCCAGGTTTACGCCAGTCTACGCCAGTTTACGGCTATTGAATAAGGAAGGAGCATAGAGAACTGAGTGCGGACAATCGGTCACAAGGCGCAGGCGGGTTTTCACCCGCTTCGTAGGTATAATTACAGAAATTCGGGCTTAAGGGACAAGACGAAGAATTCTACGAACGTAACCCAATTTTATTTGTATTAATCAAGGAAAAAACCGCGCAGTTAGTAATCAGTGATTTTCCCCTTTATTCAGATATCAAGTGACTCGAAAGTATTTTTGGACTACTTGAATCTAAACAGTTTTATTTCCTCGTCGCAGACTGTCTTCAGCGAGCGGTTTCAAACTTTTTGCTTTAATTTACTAAAATACTAAGTCCTACTTGTGGGTAGGTAACTATTGTTTTTTCGTTGCCAGCAGGGTCGATCACAGAATTCAGATCATCAATCAATTTCGAACTTATTAACGTCAATTATTTTCCGTTTAAAATGATCTCTTCTCAAAATGGCAACGCAGAAGATAACTTTTAGAGTCCCTACAATCACGATCATATAAGCCTTTTTGCTATGCGCATCATTAGGAGGATCATAGTCGTATGATAGATAAGCAGAAAATTTTAAGTTATCAAACACTTCAAGGCCTGAATATTACGTAATATCTGAGTGAATAAATACGAACGTGCCAAACAATCCAGGCATTCGTATAAATCTGGACAACCGGCTAATGGCAATCAAGTTCCGGAAAACTTGGAATTTTTAAACATATTACTCATGAATCTCTGGTCGCCTTCAAACGTCATACATACTTGTTATTCATTCCCTTTTCGGAGCAGAACGCAATACTGGCATATCAACATTTTCTAATCTATCGGTTTAACGATAAACCAACGGGGACCAGATAGGAAAGTAGTGTGTGTCTTGGTACAATATCGATTTATTTACAACCATCCAATACCCGGCAAAGTACACCGTGTAGAAGGCGCGTAACAAGTATAAAATAGATGATGATGTCTGCCTGATTATCGGAACATATTATAGCAACTCACGTACGCTCAAGACTTCCTTTTACCTTCGAACTTATGACCAGAACGTTTTATTGAATTCCGATTTCTTTTCTTTCAAGTATCGTCTTGCAGCATATCTCATATACCCCCCTCCCGACTTTTCTCTCCAAAATGAGGACAGCTACGTATGAATTATGTAATAACTTTGAGTCATGAGATTTTACATAAAACGTGAGAAATTCGCGGTGATTATTGATAAGGATACAAACAAATTATGTTCTAGAAGCGTAACGCCTCATGCAGTTTCATGCTTTCAACTTCATACTCACATAGATATTTGTGAAAACAGTTTGCTGAGCAAGATTTGAAAGAAATTAGTACATACCTACTAAGAATGCCAACGGCAGAAAGGAAGAAATTCAACTCCTCTGACTGACGCATCGGAACGGCAGCGGGTGGTAAACTGTGATAATTCATCGACTGGCCTCCGTCCAATACCCAACACACGCCGCCGCGTGATATAACTTATTCGATTTTATGCATTCGTTTTGTTCGTATCTATCCCCAATTCCCAGACGTCTGAACAGAGAATTCACTGCGGTGATATCAGGAGTTGCATAACTTTCTGTAAAATACCTACGACAAATGACTCGAGGTTTTCAAGATCTCCTTCATCTGTAGAAATCAGTTACATTCCAAGCTTTTATTCGAATCATTGTGCAACGTGCAGCAAAACAAGCCTCATTTGATAAACAATACGCACATTGTCTATATTTGAACGCGTGAATTTGAATCCGGTTACACATATAAAACAAATAAAAAACAAAAAACAAACAATAAGAATAATTATATACCTTTCACATGATGCGTTTAAAACTATGTTTAACAGCGGCACTAACAGTCAACGTACAATTAAACTCGTGCCAATTCGTAATCCAAAATTAACAAAACAATATCTCGCCCCGTGTCAACAGTGTGCTCATCACGGGTGTATGAAAGGTTGCAGCCTTGATTGTACGCAGGGGTATCGTTGCATCCACAGAGTGACTATATGCATGCTACTTAGGGGGGTGCCCGGGTCGATTTCGACATTGACGTATATAACTCTAAATAGCAAAGTCCACGTATCTTAAAGACGAAAAAGACGTCATAGTCCCATTCTATACGCAATTCACAACAAAAATGCATCAACACATTTTCATTCGACGCAGAAATAAAGAAGTGGCTTGTACTCTACGAAATCGCAGTAGTAAATTCGTAGATTTCAATATGCCGTTTCCTTATTTCATCGTGAAATGAAAATGTATTGGAGTGTTTTTGTTCAGAGTTGCGTATAGAATGGGGCTCTTGAGCTCTTGAGCTCTTGTTTGAATTTGAGATACGTAGACTTTGATGTTTAGATATATTATATACGCCAAAGTCGAAATCGACCAAGGCACCTCCATAACAGAGATTTAATCCAACTAATGTCTTTACGCCATGGTTCGAAAAATAGAAAATGCATCGATTCAGGAGTATTAAAACCTAGGAAGTAGCTGTTGGCAATCAACCGAACGTATATCAAAACGAGCATTGATCGAAAAATAAAAGAATTGTAAATATGGTCGCAGGGTCAATAATGAAGAACAGCAGCCGTTTTAACAAACATAACATAACCTTTTACCCTATACGATTATACGAAACTATGGTAACAATTATTTATTTATACGGAGAGACATGCCTTCTATAGGTATTTGCATAGCCCCAAAATAGCATCCAAATTTGCGAAAGTAAACGTGCCTATAATAATGAACTGAAGCGATGGTGACTAGGGATTGAATAACAAATTTTTCGATTATGACACCAGTACTAGTTATTATCGTACGTATGTATTACGTACAGTGCCATTGGACGAAACAGAGCAACAGATTGCCAAGTATAAAATACTTCTAGGCAAGACAAACAACATATTTTTGCGCGATGTACTCGCTGCTATTTATACATGCTCATAATACACAGGTTAGAATTCGTTCGATGCCGTAGGCGAAGAGTCTAGTGGTAATTAAGTACTCACGTGCGTGGGCTGCGGATTTCGCGAGGGCGAAATAATCAGTGCGTCCTTCTACGTTCTACGCCGGAGGAAAACCCGTGTTTGTCGTGAGTGGGTAGCAGGATAGCTGAGAAAGAAGAAACGGTGAGCGGGATGCGCGACGAATTGTCGTAAAAAGTTCCGTTCACGCAACGATCGTAGGATAGGCGTGAAAGTGACATAAGAGATTAGACATGAAGCGTCTTCTGCTGGAAGCAACTGTTAGGTTTTCATTCCGAAGGGAATGCAACCTAAGCTCGTTATGATTTACGTAATGAAGCGATGGACGCTCGCTGCGAGACAATAGACTGCGATATTCTATTAAAATCGCAGGAAAACAAGAAATTACTAATCCAACATCTCCGGCATCACACCCCTCCTAACCTCAAAGACAGGTGAATGTCCAAGGAGCCTCGAAGAAGACCGCAAATTTCGGTTCGCGCAAGATTTGTCAGATAATGAAATCCATAAGCTGATTACAATTAATCGAGAAAAGACGGAGACGTCCAACTCCAGTCAAAGATGTATAGTATAATTGGTAAGAATTTAAACATACGTACGCCCTGCTCAGCCTTCTCCATGGGGTTGAACGAGTGCCTTCTTTTTATGCCGTACAAAAACGCTGGTCGTTTACGGGAAATTACGACAGGACAAGAAAAGCACTCGAAGGTGTACAGCCTGCGTAAGCACTGGTTCTCAAGATACACAGAGTACATAAAGAACCTTCAAAAAAGTTTGGAAAAAAGTTTTCCTAAGACAATGCATGTATACAGAGTATTCAGCATCGGAACGAAAGACTTCTACAGAGATCTAAAACTATACTTTGCTGTGCAAAAGAAAAAACGGAGTGTCGGTATAGACAATCTTTCCTTAGAAGAGCTGCAGTTACTTTACACAATGCCAAAGGATGTCATGAAGCTTACTCCGTTTCTCTTAACTGCTGCACTGCCTATGGCCAACTACGTCGTTTTGCCCATAGGGTATTACTTTCCAAGAATATTTTTAACTTCACAGTTTTGGGACCTTCAGCAGAGACTGGACTTTGCGCTGTTGGATCACAAGTATCGACTAAAACATAACAAGCCTCTGTTCAGATGTGTGCAAGCTAGTCTAAATAAAATAGATGATCAGGTATTAAGGGAAAAATGGAACGAAGTGATAGCTACTTTGGGTGCAGGCAGACATCCTGCTACCCAAGATATTATTGAATGTAAAGTATTGTTCGAGGAAGCACCTTACTCGCTCAAATCGCTCCGAAGAAAACACCTGGTACTATGCCAACATAATGCAGTTTTAGGTTTTAATATTGCGTATTAAGGTATCATTTTTCAAATTTTTACTACCATACTTTTTCTTCCAGAGGGAGTTATTGGCAATCCACAAAATGACCAGGTGGTTACCGTACAAAAGACAAAGGCTGTTGGACAAAGGGATGGTAATTAAGAGAATGGACCAAGCTATAGAAGCCGGTGGTGGGGTGCACAAGATGCCAAGTGATGCTCTGCGATGGGTCAGTAGCTGCAGCTAATAATGATGAAGTGCCCATTCATCTTCAATCCGCGATTTTAATTTAACATAATGTACATTACATTTTTTTTTATTATAGGCGTTATTCTTCAGAGGATTGAACCCTGTAAACATGTCAACGGATGATATGCGAAACTGGCTCAGTAGCTGGCTCACAGTTTCATCGACTGTGGAAAAAAAAAATATTTCATTACTCCTGCACTGTCCAATACTGCTAGCTTATAATCACGAGACAAACTGGACACTACTGTATTATTAGCCAGGAATGCGAAATTTTTCTACCATTGAAATTTTTCTACTTCTATAAAATTTTTAATATAAAGCAGGGTTGATGTGATGGAATATCAAGCAGGATTGTAAAGTCTGAATATAGGTAGATACGTATTTTACAAAAAATTGTGTAACAGTATTCACGATGTAAGTGCTGCTTGACCTACACTTTTTGTCCCAAAAAATAGGATTGTTGAATGCTAAGGCTCACTTGAAAGTTGATTGACTAATTACACTTTTCGGTAGTACACAAGAATTTCCACGAATAACATACAATGAAGCAATGCTAAATTTATACTTACCGGAGTTAATATATCAAAGTTTGCAAGCGAGCTTCCTATGCTTCTTCTAATAATTATTTCGAGTATTACTGCTGCAATAGAAAATGCTCGTTGTTTGACAATACAAAGTACAAAATAGAATCGATATGTTTCAGTATATAATTCTACGATGCATCACAAACGAATAATTTAGTCAAATAGATGAAACACTATCATGGTAAGAAAATAAAAGATAATGTGTATATATTTATTTATATGCATATGTATACATATAAGAATATATATATTTATTGCCAAATATCTTTATTGTGTACTTATTTATACATAAATTACAAATTAGAAAATATATTGCTTTGCAACAATAATTACATAATTTTGAACGTATAGGCTATTTACCGCTATTACATTCGTTATATTCAATTTTCAAATATCACAGATTGAGCAGTTACTCTCTGGGAGGACAAGCTACGTGTTATATCAAAACATCAATAAAATTTCATTAACAATTAAATT
This sequence comes from Neodiprion fabricii, assembly GCF_021155785.1. NCBI lineage: Eukaryota > Metazoa > Arthropoda > Insecta > Hymenoptera > Diprionidae > Neodiprion > Neodiprion fabricii. Next base: position 35,255,961 of record NC_060240.1, read on the forward strand.
CATTATATCATTTACAAAGTAACATGTTCGTCAACGCAGTGGAAAATAATTAGACTACTCTTTGGAAAAAATTCCAAGATCACTGATGATTGATTCTGGCATACAATCCCTTATAATTAATGAGATTATCATTAACTGATACAAAATTTTGACAATTGATTTGATGAAAACTTCCCCCAGACAGTATCATCAGAGGTAAACATTGGTAGACAAAAATTGGCAATTAACTAATCAATCGGGATATAAGCAGGTAGCGGACCAAGGGGAATTCTTTTAGGGCAACTATCTACTTCAATACAATCATCGTTGTTTTCATTGATGGTCACTTCATTACTATCATTAGCTTTGTGTAGTCCTTCATTATTGCCTGGCATTTCAGCAATTTTGACACTCTTCATAATTTGAACACTATTAAGAATTTTTTTCCTTTTTTTTTCTATATCCCCTCTTGAGCTACCTGCTTCATCATAATATCGTTTTCTATCTTCAGTACACAAGAAATTTACGCCAGTTGATTCAGATTTGCTTATTTTTTTTCTGGTAACTACTTTTCTTTGGAAAGACTTGTTCAATTGTTTACATTCGGTTGAACTGGACTTGTGAGGGTAAGGACAATACTTACCTTTCGCACAGATTCCCGACCTCTCAAACTCCGGACATACGTACACGTGGCGCTGTTTACACTGTGCAAGAAATTTTTTTCCAGAAACGATAATGTGAGTCTTACTATTTACATTACAATCCATCTCTGTCTTTCCTAGCATTAACCAATGATCAAAATGTCGGTTTCAAAAAATTTGTAGACAACAGAAAAGAAGAAAAGTATCATTCAAACTACCTGTATTAGGAAAATCTCTGAGCAAGAATAATGTCAGAACATGTGAAATCGAGTTTAAATGAAAAGAAGAGTGTATGAGAATATGGAGTTATTTGTATGATTGAAGAGCTAGTTAGTAAGTCTCAAATACAAAGACATGTTATACATAAGTTTTTACTTTTTCGCTAGCCAATTTCAAAATCATTAAACAAACTCACCTTGTTGGCTTCGACGCAGTACCCTCGCAGAAACTGTGTACATATTGGCGTGTTGGGCGAAACCTTAACGTGAAGATAAGGGCATTGATCACGATTGCAGCAACCCTCCAGAAAATATTTACAAGTAGGCATCTTTTCAGGGCAGACGGCGTGCGACATCTGACAGTTATCTAGCAAGCATTTCCCCTGCAGAAAACTAAAGCCACGATTAAATTTCAGCTAGTATCAAAAGGAATGGGGTCTTGATAGTAAAGTACTTATGACAATTTTGTTGCTAAGTATTGTTCCGTTAACTTATAATGTGCGAAACAAAGAAGAAACAAAAAATATTGTATGTATGATGATTTGACAAGCAAACTGAGAGACGATAGTAACACTGGCGAAATGTTGTAAAAATAAACACAGTTCGAAAAAACGAAATAGAAAAAAAAAAATTAATTTACTTTCTACAAAGTGCAACTTGTTTCTTGTCGTGCAGTCTAGGACAGGTACTCTTCACCTGACCGGCACAATACCCAAACTTTTGGAATATCAAACAGGGCTGATTATTTTTACGCATCTTATTTCGCAAGATTTGTATACTCCGCTGCTTCACTTTGGTACTGAAAGTAAAGTATAGTAGGTTAGGTATCTTTTTTATGAAAATCCATTAGAGCAAAAAGTTCCATCATTAATTACAATTACCTAATGCTGCGTTTAGTGTGTGCTCTCACTAAAACATTGGGTGCTCTTTCTACAAAAGTCATACCGCCAATATCGACTCGGGATACTGGATTGGGGCACTTTAAATTTCCAGAGTTATTCGCAGACGTGCACAACCTACGGAGTTTCTTACCATTGCTAGCCATTACAAATCGATCACCTTTAACGTTTATTACACAACGTTTTCCTGAAATAATTTTATGAGCAAGTGAAAAAAAACAATAGTTAAAAAAAATGTTAGTCAATACATAATGGGAGCTGAATTCACTATATCTATATCTAATTTCACACATTTCAATCAAATGTCAGAAGTTTCACTTAAAACAAAAACATGCAATAAAGAAGAATTGTAATGATTTTTATACTCTTTGATGGTTGTGGATCATTAAGGCTGCGAACCAGTTGGTTTCTTGAAGATTTGTATAATATTCCACCAATCCGCACTAAACCAGTCATAGAACCTCTGAAAAGAGATAATTTGTAGAAATATGAACGCTAAAAATGAATCGTTTAAAAAATTAGCAAGCACTTACGATGCCTTCTTATTGGCAAGTTTCGTGCTACTTTTACCAATAGACAATCTCCTCCTGACTTTTTGAAGATGAGTGCGATCGATTTTGTATTTATTCAACCCAGCTTGACGACCTTTGAGATTTCGTGGAACTGCACTTGAGGTACCATTTAAATTCACACGTTCAATGACTAGTTTGTATTTAGTGGCGAACATAGTTTTCCTCAAATTAGAGTTAGACAGCCTTCTGGCTTTCCCTGGATTTAAGGGTGAAATCGCAGGTCCCGATTTACTACATCTTTTTACTCTCACAAGTTTTCTTCGCGACAGTAATACTAAATTGGAATTGCTTAATCTCTTTGCTCCCAGATTTAGCGTAGGATTAATTTTAACTAGTTTCGTTTTTGATTGATCTATAAAATTAATATCGCCTTCAGGCGTCTTCAAATCTAAATTGGATTTCTGCATCCGATTTGCTGAATTTCCTGGTTTCTCTTTAACAGCTGAAAGTTCTTTCATTAATCTTGGATTGACGTGAACAGAGGATTTCACTTTGGATTCATAAACTGAATTTTGTCGAACAACTACACGGCCACAAGACGTCTCATCAAAACTTTGTGTAGCAAAGTTTCTAATCATGTTTGGATTAACGTGAACTAATGGCTTTGCTCCCATTCTAGGATTAATATGAATCCCAGGTAATTTTGGTTTGAAGTTAGGATTCACATGAACTCTTCCTGACGGCAACGACTGCTTGATGTAACTATATTTGCTATGGTTATGTCTTTCCATTGCACACGCAGGGTGAGGTTGATATGAGAATTTTGTATCCTCCCGCTTGGCAAGTGAAGTATCATTGATCCTCATTTTTTTATGTTGCTCTATCAGCCCTAAAATCAAAACAACAGAAAGATTCAATGCTCAGAGATATCCTGAGTTTAGAAAAATTTCGATTTTTGTCACGCAAGATTTACCGAATGGAAACATGACGGAGATCAGTCAAATATCGATATGAAAAACATGCCTACAACTACCAGCAGTAAGAAAAGCTAGTTGCGAAAGTATTTTTGCACATGTGTACAGTATCAATTAGTCATTTCGACGAGATATCTGGGATAGTAAAATCCACCGTTTAAATGACGAGCGGATAAGATTGTCGGAATGTTTCAATGGCAGTGAGTCATGCACAACAAATCACGGTAACGAGTTTCTACTACGTCGTAGTTGCACTTACAAGTCAGGTTAGAAAGTTCAATATGAAGATTCCCTTCCATACTGACCCCAAGTGTCATAAAACAGTGTTTTAAGAACCAAAGTTATTCTCTACTTAAAATTAGTGTAACCACGAAGTAAAAGAAACGATATTTGGTTTAATTTTTAACAATTCACACGTAAGGACACAGTACAACTTTTCCTTGGCACACGTAACGAAAAGTGACAGGATACTCGATCACGAAAGCTGGAAACAGTGGAACGTTACATTTTAACATGGCGGACAGGCGTGCGTTGCGTGCGCGTGTGTACGTCAGAAAAGGAGAAGGGACGAAGGCTGCGATTTATTGTACTATTTTTATTCGAATCAGCATAGACAACGTAGTACGCAGTAGCGTACGCTTCGTACTCCCACCAATCGGAAGACATAACAGGTGATTTCACAGTTGTTCGATTTGAAGTGGATTCGAAGTCGTGAGTGGTTAGGAAACAGATGAAAGTCGCCGCGGTGTAAACAGCGTTCGATAATGTTAGAAGGGGTGAAACACGTTGTTTTAGTCTTATCCGGAAAAGGTGGTGTCGGGAAATCTACGGTCAGCACTCAGTTGGCGTTGACACTGAAGGAGGCGGGCTTCAAGGTAAAAATTCACTTACTAAATCGTTGACGAGGTTATGTACCAACAACTGTCACGTATTTCAGGTCGGTTTACTGGACGTTGACTTATGCGGCCCTAGCATCCCTTATTTGTTGAATTTGGAGGGAAAGGATGTCCACCAGTCGACCAAAGGGTAAAGCGTCACTTTGATAAATTCCCAGAAAACAATAAAACATTAAATTGACTACACGTATCTTATATCACTGCCACACGTAATTTTGATAGTGGATACAATTACGTACTTTTGCAGAAAATGTCCGCTTTAAGTCTTTCACGCCAAGTTTAAATTTTCGTAAACACTTTAGATGGGTTCCAGTTTACGCAGACGAGGAACAAAAGTTGGCAGTTATGTCCATAGGGTTTTTGTTGAAAAATCGAAATGACGGGGTTGTTTGGAGGGGACCTAAAAAAACTGGCATGATCAAGCAGTTTTTGACTGATGTCGTATGGGAGGATATAGATTATTTGATTATCGACACGCCGCCGGGAACATCGGACGAACACATCACAGTTATGGAAAACTTAAGGTAAATATTTTGACAGGTGACTTGCACATATTTGTTGAAACGGTATTAAGCCTCTTTAAAGAGACGAATATTTGGCTTCTACTTCGAGTAGATCTTCACTAAATTTTCTTTTCACGGTATAATTTTTCATTGTCATCTTTACCTGGTAAATTTTTGCTTGAATGACAATTTTTGGCCATGGTTCAAACCTTTGTTTGTTTATAGGGTATAATTGCACTTCAGTGAGCACAGAGGCGATAAATATATTTGTATATGTATAATCACGAGTAAGGGAATCACATGTCTATTAGTAACAGTCACATGTGGCGATGATAAATCATGTGATAGACTCTTAGAAACATAACACATAGATAAGCTTCACACTGATTGCCAGAGTATGGTTACGACATATAGTGCCGTAACAGTTACTGAAACTACTTAGCCTTTTTATTTCTGACAATCATTTTTGCTTTGTGACAATTTTGCCAATGACACCAATGTTTGGTGATTATCTTACTGAATAATTTATTATCTTTACGTGACATTTTCTTACAGATCTGTCAAATGCGACGGTGCTGTTATAGTAACCACACCTCAAGCAGTAGCTGTAGATGACGTTCTTCGTGAAGTTACATTTTGCCGAAAGACTGGTATCCCAATTATTGGAATTGTAGAAAACATGAGTGGCTTTGTGTGCCCAACTTGTTCAGTGAGTGAAAACACAGTCGATTTGTTTAGTCAGATACATTTTTTCAACATGCTTCTTGTAATTGCAATATATTTCCTCTGTTTCATAGGAGTGCACAAATATATTTTCATCGGGCGGTGGACAAGCGCTAGCAGAAATGGTTAAGGTTCCATTTTTAGGCAGAATCCCAATCGATCCGGCAGTTGGTAAGCTGGCAGATAAGGGCCAAAGTATTTTGGTAACACTTCCTGATAGTGAGCTTGCTCGAATTTTTCGAAGATTAATTGAGCAGATCACCAGGAGTAAAGAAGCTTAAAGTCTTATTGAATCAAGTCAAATTTGGTCTTTTCAAAGTGAATTCGCAGCTGGCCAGGCTTGTGATTCTGAGAAAGTTATTGTTATGCAGGGCTGTTGAACATTCATTTTTTTTTGTACATGCTTTATTTCTTGTCTGATGCGATGCATAAAAATACATGTCGACCTCTACAGAGATAATGAATGAACGCATTGACGAACTTTCATCAAGTATTGCAATATATTTTAATGATGTAAATATTTGATAAATGTGCCTTTGAACGTTATGTGATTTAGTTCATCCATCAGATATCACGACTGTGTTGGTTCAATCGTTACCTAGAGTTGGGTTATCAAAGGTCGTACATTTCCACAGAGGATTTCAGCACCAAGTTATGTGTACTTGTACCATATGACTTACAATATAGGTACATATAATATATATGTAGAAAGAAAGAGATGATAAAGAGGAAATGCATTCGTATTGACGTGTTTTGAAGAATAAATACAATACGTATTTCTATTACGAGTGTTTTTCGTTCCTGAAACATTGGCGGTCATGAACCAGTGGTGAACTATAAATAGTGGCAAGAAAATAGAAAAACAATTCTATTGTACCTTTAGCTTTTATTACTGATACAAATTATTAACCCAATTTTTGTGTAGCTAGTAGAAAGTTCAAATGCATCTAGGTTTTGGTTCTACAAGTTATTCAACTCTTTCAAAAATTGAGGATTTTTAGAGCTTTATAAAACCGTAAGTTAGGTTAGAAAAAAACACGTTATTTATTTCCCCATCCCCAAAGACCCTTGACAAATCCGGTAAGCCCAGCTTGGCCTGCCTTTTTGCCTTGATCACCCAATTTATCTGACAAATCAGGGAACTCTGCAAGATTAAAAGCTAGGTCAAAGAACAACGGTTTGCATGGGATGCTTCGCATGGATGGCGGAAGTTTATAAACGTTCGGTTGTTTAGTGAGCAATGAAGGATCCTCTCTGTACTCATGCAGGCGTTCATAAAGGGGTTTCTTGCTTCTGGTCTGCTTACTTGTACCAGGTTCTTCCTCCTGGTCTTCCTCAAGAACGCTATGAGCGTGTGCCGCATACTGAGCTCCTTCAATGAGAGTCTCCAATTTCTGTAGATCATTTTTCAAGTCCTCAGGTAGGACGACCGGATTGCGAAGCGCATCTTTAGCATGTTGAGATGACCTTTGGTACAGGGCCATTGCTTCTCGCCAACGGTGCAAGTTTGCCAATGATTGAGCCATGTAGAAGCATCTGAATGCTCGATATCCCTTAGTTTTTGTGTCTTGTTCTTTTTGATAATCCTCATCATCCTGAAGCTGTGAAATTTCTACAAGGTTATGCAAAGCTGCCTCGTACAATCTCACTATATCTTGTGGTTTCGCCTTCTCAGACTCCTGAGCTATTTTTATTAAAGCTAAATTTCTCTCCAAAGTTCTCGACAGTTTGATGTATTGCAAATAGGTGACCAAATGTTGCAGTGGATTGTTTTTATCTGTGTCACGATTTTTCAACTCAGCTTTGAAGTCCTCTCTTACTGTCGCAATCGCATCCTTGCAATCTATGAGATGTGCTTCGAGTAAATCAATCTTTGCTTGATTATTAGCTGCCTTGGCTAGCGCTTGATTCAATCTCGAGTCAGCTATGAGCAATCCAGCAGCTCTGGGCGGAACTGTACCGCAACTTTTACCACGCCATGTCACTTCCTCAGCATTTGATTGTTTGCTACGTGTTTGAGCCATCAATGAATCCAGACTGGCCAATAATTCACCACTAAGTTGTCCTCTCATCTGCATCAGATCGTCTATCGCTGAAGTATCGCCAATGTTGTAGGCACAATATCTTAAACTAGGTGCTAGCTCCTCAACCCTGGCTTTATAAATCACTTGCTCGAGGTCTGGCAAGGCTGAAGCCAACTTTTCGTAGACAACTTGAGCTTTCTTCAGGTTTTCCATCGCTGGTTTCCACAGTTGCAGCTCGAAATGTAGAGAACCGTGCATCCATGCAACGTAGGCTTGTGCCTCTAGCTTGGTACGTGCGTCACAATTTACACTCTAGTTACAAAAAGAATACATATGATGATGAGGAGCAATTAAGGAAATGTAGTTATCCAAATCATAAATCAAAATTGCGAAAATTTTCGAGCCCTCACCTCTATCAATTCTTGCAACTGCAAAGAGTAGGTCGCAGCTTTTCGTAATCTAGAAACTAAATGAAATTTCTTTCTGGGCTCGGTATTAGACTCTTGACGCAGCTGCATAGCGTAACTCCATGCTCGTTCTGCCATTGTCAATGGTACTTGTAAAAATTTGTCGTCGCTGACCATGGCTGGCATGACATCGCGCCGTTTGAAGTGGCGCCTGTCACCCTGTGGCACTTTGAGAACCTTGCGCAGTCTCCGTAATCGGCGAGAACAATACCCTCGGTAGCGTTGGTAATCGCCATGACGCAGGCCGTGCTGTTGCTGTGCATCTTTGATTATCTTCAATACTAAATTTCTTGCATCAGGAATGACTATAGAGTGAATCACACAAGTAGGAACTGGGAACTACTCAAAGAAAGTACTTGACATAAATCGAATCACGTCACGAGTGAAATGTAATTTAACTCAATTCAATTGATGTAAATAAATAATGTAGCCATGAAAAAATTACGACTAGTCATATTAGAACGTTGTAAGTCAATTGGTTTGCTCATTGGATAGGTTAGAGTTCGCTGTCACATATGGTGGGAACCTTTCGCCGCAAAGTTGTCGAGTATACTTGGCAACAATTGAAACGTAAAAAAGGATACTTTCTAGGGAATATACTCTCTCGTCGCTCGAAATTTCCTCATCTTGATGCTCAACATTTTCCTCCGTTGCCTCACAATTTGCTTCTTGAACCACCATCTTTTACTTCAAGCCGCAAAAGATGGCAACACGAAATCACTCATCCTGCCAACTTCACATTGCGCAGACTCGAGAACGGGACACGTTGCACTTTTGTTGACATTTTCACGCCTGTGTTTTCATAGGAAGAAGCAACGGAAACGGCACAGCGATTGGAAGATCGCGTAATTCCCGCCATCTTCGTTTATTCTTCGAACGTTTGTACTGTTTGGTTCAGGTATGAAGAAAATCATTCGAAAAAAGTATTCCGCCGTTTCCAAGTAATCCAATTTCAAAATACAAATGCGGCTTAGTTCAGTATGATTATTACCCGTAGTGCTAGTCCTTCGTCGATCCTCCGAGTAAAAAGTGTAGAAGGCAATCAAAATCTCTAGCAATATTGGCGGTACAATGCGAATAGATTGAAAGGCTCGTCTTTGATTTTGCCCAAACTGTCATTGTTGTAAAATTATTTAATTCGAACATTACAATAATTTTCCGGAAAAGATAGATATTCAGAATCAAATTTAATTAAATAGTAGTCTTCAATTTTTTGCTACCGCAAAGGTAGCATTTGTTTTTTTCCAAGTTGAAATTGATAATTCATTGCGGGTGTTTTGCTTATTAATTAATACATAATAAGATCAGTTACAATGTTAATTAGTGAAACCCAGTGTTGCGAGTACGATCGGCTCAATTAAATTTGTACAAATCGTATAATCCACACGGCAACGTAATTAAAATGACGCTGGCCATGTTGGAACTGAATGCCGGAATCTGTCGAGAACGAAACGCAAGTACGGCAATTATTTCATTATTTTTACTATGTGTGCCCTGATTGATTTTATAGACCTGCATTATTGTTTTAAAAATTGTAATACATAAAGTTCAAACCGTATCTGCAAATTTCTAATTTTTTATAGATTGCGAAATTGAACCGACATTTAAGAAGCGCATACCATTTTGTTTAGTTTAGAATCGTACCTCAAAGCTGGCCCTAGGATTAGCTGTAAGGTTTAAATGTGACAGGGTGTGGAATTTGAAAAAAATATACACTATATATATTATCGTAACATAAAGATTTAGTATTATTCTAAACGTTTAATCCTTAAGTCATACAACGTTCTTAAACAACTACATATATGTTATACTTAATCACTAGAATGACTTAAATACGGAATACAAAAAAAAAAAAAAAAAAAAAAAATGGAGAATTAATGACAAACGGAGTATAACGGTACAAAAATAATACAATTCAGAGGGAAGAAGAGAGGACCCTCGCATAATGGCACATACCACACAACATCTTCTAAACGCAAACTTCAGATAGAGATAATAAGAGAGAAAGAGAAACCCTACACATAACCGGATGTCCCGGTTTCTTTCTCGTAATCAGTCGTACATAACTGTCCAACAAAGAAATGTAACAGTCTTATATTCTTCTTGCAACACAAGAAAGTCTTTGGAGTTAGGTAATAATCTGAGTATACATTTACTCTAGTCCACTTCTTCCATCCTTGATGCCTCCTCGGCGTCACCTTCCAGAGGTGGAACTTCACTATCCATTTTCTCTTCCTCGCCAGTCAAAGTTTCATCCTCATCAAATCCTAAACCAAGTTTTATCATCCTGTGGATTCTAGAAGCATGGACTTGCGGATCTTCCAGACCAAATCCGGAGGCAAGAAGTGAAGTTTCAAAAAGCAGCATGACCAGATCCTTGACTGCTTTATCATTTTTGTCCGCATCGGCCTTTTGTCTCAACGACTCAATGATGGGATGATCGGGGTTGATTTCCAAGTGCTTTTTAGCCGCCATGTATCCCATGGTTGACGTATCTCGAAGAGCCTGCGCCTTCATTATTCTTTCCATATTTGCCGTCCACCCGTATTGCGAGGTAACAATACAGCACGGAGAGTCGACCAGCCTGTTTGAGATCACGACTTTCTCTACCTTCTTGTCGAGGATGTCTTTCATGATTTTGCACAAGTTTTCAAATTTCACCTTGTCGTCCTCGCGTTTCTTTTTTTCCTCCTCATCCTCCGGGAGCTCCAGGCCCTCCTTGGTGACAGAGACTAACTGTTTGCCGTCGTATTCCTTCATTTGTTGTACGACGTACTCATCGATCGGCTCTGTCATATAAATAACCTCAAATCCTCGCTTCTTCACTCGTTCAACGAACGAGCTATTGGCAACTTGGTCTTTGCTTTCGCCAGTAATGTAGTAAATGTGTTTTTGGTTTTCCTTCATGCGTCCGACATAGTCCTTTAGCGAGCAAGCCTCATCACCCGATGCCGATGTGTGATAGCGGAGGAGGTCCGACAGCTTCTTCCTGTTTTGGCTGTCCTCGTGAATACCCAATTTCAAGTTCTTGCTGAACTGCTCGTAGCATTTCTTGTAATTCTCTTTATCCTCCGTTAGCTCTTCAAACAACTCAAGGCATTTCTTGACAAGATTCTTCCTTATCACCTTGAGAATCTTATTCTGCTGCAACATTTCACGCGAAATGTTTAGCGGAAGATCTTCGCTATCCACAACACCCTTTATGAAGTTCAGGTACTCAGGAATCAAATCTTCGCAGTTGTCCATGATAAATACTCTTCTTACATATAGTTTGATGTTGTTCTTCTTCTTCTTGTTCTCAAATAGATCGAATGGCGCCCTGCGAGGGATGAAAAGTAAGGCGCGGAACTCAAGCTGGCCTTCAACGGAAAAGTGTTTTACAGCCAAATGATCTTCCCAATCATTGGTAAGGCTCTTATAAAATTCTCCGTACTCTTCCTGGCTAATATCATCAGGATTTCTAGTCCAAATTGGCTTAGTTTTGTTCAGTTCTTCATCCTCCGTGTACTTCTCCTTTATAGTTTTCTTCTTTTTCTTCTTCTCATCCTTGGTCTTATTCTCTTCATCTTCGTCGTCGCCAATGTCTTCAATCTTGGGCTTGTCATCCTCGTTCTCGCCGTCCTTGGCCGGCTCATCTTCCTCATCCTCGCTGAGCTCCTTGTCCCTTTCCTTCTCGACGACAAGTTTTATCGGATAGCCGATAAATTGAGAGTGTTTCTTTACAATCTCCTTGATCTTCGACTCTTCCAAGTATTCCGCTTGGTCCTCCTTGATGTGCAGTACAATTTTAGTTCCTCGTCCCAGTGGCTCTCCATTGTCTAGGCGAACTGTGAAAGATCCACCTGCCGAAGATTCCCACAGGTACTGTTCGTCATCGTTGTGTTTCGAGGTGACAGTTACTTTGTCCGCAACCAGGTAAGCCGAGTAGAAACCAACACCAAATTGACCAATCATCGAGATATCGGCACCAGCCTGCAAAGCTTCCATGAATGCCTTGGTTCCAGATTTTGCAATCGTTCCCAAATTGTTCACCAGGTCAGCTTTGGTCATGCCGATTCCCCTGTGCAGATAAAATTCAATATGAATGTGATTGTTGAGTTATTTTTCCGAAAAAGTTCATCCATTTTAAACTGTAGTAATTTGCAATTAATGCAAATCGTCAACAAGCGTGATTATTAAAAATTGCGTGCTGCGTTAATTTCCTCAACAAAATTCATCTAGTTTAAAACAATGGCAATTTAAATTAATAGAAATGTTTACTGTTAAACGAAGGCAATGGACTTAGATGGATACTTACGAGTCGATTATTGTCAGGGTGCGATCATTTTTGTTGGGTATTATCTTGATGAACAAGTCCTTGCAGCTCTCGAGTTTTGATGGATCGGTCAGAGATTCGTAACGGATTTTATCCAGAGCCTGAAATTACAGAGAAAGAAAAAACGTATAAATTTCAGGTGTTCAATGTTCGTTGCCAGAGGATGTCAAATTCAATAACGATCGGCAAACTCGCCCAAGTGAGTTAAAAAAATGTCAGCAAAATAGATGAAAAAAAAAAAATTATATAAATACATAAATAATAAAACAATCAACTTACATCAGAGCTGTTCGAGATTAATTCTCGGATGAAGATTTCCTTGTTCGAATAAAAGGTGTTGATGATCAAGCTCATAAGCTGAGCAATTTCAGCCTGAAAGGCGAAGGTCTCGACCTCGCCATTTTCAGCGATGGCTACGTCCTCCGGCATTGCGTCTTGCTTTTAAATTACCGAAAATGTATGAAAGTTCGCACCGAAATTCACAAGTCAATTGAAAACACGTAGAGCAATATCGCTTTGCACCTATTAGACGATAGCTTTTCTCTCGAGTATGCGATAAATTCGAACTCCGTTGAAATTTCGCGAAATATTTCAAACGCTTCCGTCGACCGTTACGGCTCGCTGTCAGTTTGAGATTATTGAATGCCGCCGCGCTGCGTCTGGTTTTATTGAACTGTGAACGTTCCAGAAACTAAGGCCCGGATGTTGCCGCGAATCTAGAACTTTCATTCCTTTGACCGTCCGAATCCCCCCCGTTTACACCTACGGACCATTTATGCTGACGGCTAATTTCGCGGACGATTTTACGCGAGCCAATTAGTCCGAATGTCGGTTCGGAAAAGCTCTAATTTCGAAAAGTTTATTGATCTAGAGCTGATCGTTTGACTCACCGAGTTTCAGAGCGGCGCGCGTCTGTCGCAGCGGCGTGGATACGTCATCAGCTTCTAGAATTTTCGCCGTTGAATCAACACCAGGCTTTTCTGCCGGGCGATCGGAACTTTCGAGATGTTTCTCGAAGGCGCGATCCATAAACGCAAAAAAAATTGGTGAATGCGTCATCGCAGCTTTCCTTCGTGCTATTGACTTTCTTGAACGAGAATCAAGCTGCTCTGGAAGCAATGTTGCGGCATTGGCTCGATCAATTAGTCGCATATACCGAGGATTTTCCTCTAAACTTCTTCTTTTATGCGTTGCGATCGTATTATTACGACGTTTATCGGGCCTCGTGGAAATTCGAAAGTCAATAGAAATTCGCGATACAATCATTTTAGAGCGATATGTATAAGTTTTAAGTGAATTACTTGTTTCAAATGTAAGGGAATTCCTTTTTTTTTTTCTCACGTCGGTGCAGAAATTTGCCAAAACTATTTGGTGAATTTTGTATTTTCAGTATAAGCAGCAATTAGAGCGACAACAACGAATAGTTGTATTATATTATCGAAAGTACGAGACGGGTTAGGATGTGTACGCCCACTTGGCATCGTTCATAGCATCACTGGAATTTTCGTCGTTGTTTATGCCAAAATTTAGTTGCCTCGGTTGAGAATATAATATCATCATTTCATAAGGCCTGGATGAGAAAACCACTTGAAAACAAGTGATTATAACACAGAAAAATCAGCATGAAAAAGAGTTTTCCAATTTTTACAAATTTCGAATCTGCTCTTCGCAGACTGTTCCAAAGCTAAACTTTCAACACTCTCGAATTAATTTCGACCGTTTTTCTATAGCAAAATTCGACTGGAATATAGTAATTTTGCAACATGTTGAATTATTTAAACTTACCTCAATGTGCTGTCCTAAACAAACTTATCTAAATTCAATCCGTTTGATGAGTTCTGTATTTTAATTCAAGCGAAAGCCCGTACTTTTTTTGCACAATTTCTGCATTACAAGACCACAGCAAAAGGGTTAATTTATATTTTCCTTGAAATTGAGCTTCTTTGACTATAACATTATACGTATACCATATGCATTAGCCTAAAATGTTCGATAAATGTAAGTAATTATTCCCTCCAAAATCTGAATCCCTACGATACATAAGATATAATATATGTATGTATAAGGTATATTTTTAGACTCGGTGCATCTATTTTCTGCTCAGCGCAAATTGACCATGTCGTCAATCAAACGTTGGTCGACACGTAAAATACATAGTTACATCAGACTTACCTGTATACGAATCGAATTTTTTTTTTTGGCTTATCTTATAATTGAATATGTTGAGAATATTCCTTTAAAATTTTAAAACGATCCGAGTCATATTCTAAGAGATATAGCCTTTGGATGTTTCACCCATCAGGCTATAACCGAGCGTGACGCAGGTATATGAAGGCAGGTATATCGAGGCAGCTGCTTAGCTATTGTTCGTTTATTATTGTGATGCGAATACTAGGCTTAGGACTTGCCGGATGTAAAAAATTCTGTGGTTTGATGGATATAAGTTCCTCATTCTTGAATGCATCAACGTACAATTTTTATGTTGATAAAATACACGAGTGCGTCATAACTGTTGCCGAATCAATTTTGTTGTCTGCTGCAAATCAAGAAAAAAAATTAACGTGTGATGAAAATAATGTTGAAGATACGACAGATGTTACCGTGTCAGGTGATGGCACGTGGAAAAAACGTGGGTTTGCATCATTATACGGTGTAAGTACGATTATTTACATGTTATTTGAATGTAAATCTTCAATCGCGTTTTTCTCGAAACTACATTTTTGAAATCGGTAGTCACGATTTCTCGAAAACTTATGAATCGATCTCTTTCAAATTTTGCACACTTCTTCAAAATAACATTATCTCGTGCTTGAACGAAGGGATTTTTTTTTTCTATTCCAAGTAATTTTTCAAGACCATGAAGGGTACAAATTTTACTCAAAATAAGGGTTTTTTGTTTTCAACGCCGCCAAAAATGTAATTTTTGTTTTTTTTTTTTTCCTTCGTCCAAGCACGAGTTTTAAACATCTACTAACAGAAAATTTTTGGTTTTTGCATTTCAGATGAATCTGTCATGAGTTATCCTGACTACGCCGAGAGAACTTTTTTTTGAGGGGTCATGGCAGACGACGTGTCCACGCCTAAATTTTCAATATTTTTCAATGAAAATTTCACAAGCTACTTATAAAATATGTATCTTTTATGTGTTAAATTGATGAAATGAAATATTCTGTTGGTTGAATAAAAAAAAAAATTCACAAAAATGTACCTATTTTGAGTTTTTGAAACCCACCTAACCCCTTAAAGAAACCTGATGATGATAGGCGGGGCCTGCCGAAACTTCGCGTCGTGTAAAAACATAATCGATTGCGAATAGTGCATCATTTCATCCCTGACCATCACCCAACTAAATCGGACCTGTATGACTATTTGTAAGGATACCTTCGGTATTGGACTGCAAGGGGGACAAGGGACAGGAAAATTCCCCCACACAACGGTCAAGGGGATGACTACCTGCCTCGCCCTAACGCACCGCAGCCTAACTATGGGAGTTGGACGAATGTTGAATGAATATTTTTGAGACACATTCCCAAAACCCCATATTATAAGAAAATGCAAAAAAAAAAAAAATCGAATTTTTGAAGATTCTAGACGGTAATACCCCCCTAAACCTACATGAATTTCCGATCGTGTATAAATCAAAAGAAGTTATTTTTTGTTTTTTTGATCATTTATAATTAATTTTATACAAGCATACGTATATATATAAATATTTTCAATCAGCAAGTGAGTATGGTGTATTGTTGCTCCACTCCCGTTCGTTTTACGTATGTATGTACAGCCTTTTCCCAGCAGTTGTTCCACTTTCTGCATCCGGGCATTATCCTGTAATATATCTCATCGTCAATGCACTTCGTCTACGCCGATTAATTCTAGTTTCATTTAAATTTTAGCTTCAATGTACTCGATTAATTTTTCTATTTACAACGGTTTCATACATATTGTACGTATAATTTATACCTACGGATATTATACATAGTCACTCACATATTCATATATATATGAACGGCGTTATAGTTACGCGAAGATCACGGACAGTGATTTATTTTTCTTTCGCATCGGATAGGTATAGCGATGTATTCGTCTTTCCGCGTGTACATCAGGATCCAGGCAATTGAATCAATCCTATAACGTAAAGTGTATTTAAATTTTGTCGTCAAGATATGAATGGCCGGGTAGAGAAGGCCATTTTCATTCTCATTTTCATTCCAAATTTCATTTTCATTGTTTCTTTTCTGTAAAACAATAAGGTTGAGTAAATTTTTCTTCTTATATTGCAAGAAAGAACATTGCGCGTTTTACCTCAAGTATTATATCAATAAAATGACCTAATCTATCTTCTATATAATATATTTGTTCATGGCTCGTTTTTACTTTTAGTTTACCTCCTTATTTGTTTCTTTGTTTTTCTTCTTTATTTCTTATTCTTCTGCGGAGGAGTTTTGGAATTATCCAGTACCCAACTATACGTTTTTCTTTTTCGTCATCCGACTTGAAATTAAGGTTATCGGGATTAACACACGTCTTGCTAATACGTATCCAGCATGAGGTGTAGCATTTTGTATACCTATAGGGATCGTTTATAAATTTTTGGGTTGGAGTGCCAAACTTGCGTACTGCACACTTTGATATTGATCGTAAGTTTATTATTATAACAGATCACAATACCTTCGACATACATACGCATTTAATCACGAACCGTAGTATATAAGCTAAAGGTGTAATACGTACTGACAGCTGGGCTGCATGTTATTTATTAATTATACGGGTGGTTCAGGATAATATATATTGTTTCGTTATCATACAAACATTCCTATCGTGAAAATAGACAAGAACTATAATATTGGGGGTGGCGACAGGACCGGCTCAAAGTTTTCAAACCCATCTCGACCCTCCAAGTTGGTCCAAATATCGCGGCCCTCGATCAGCACCGATCAGCTCGGTTCCATCCACTAATTATAACCGTCAAATCGATTCGAAACGCTTCGAACACGGCTCGAATATATTGATAATTTTTTAACGAAAGCACCGAGACGTCCGAGTCTTATTCGTTACTTGTCGAATCGCTTATTCGAACCTCGCGTGGAGAGGCCCGAAGTGTTTGCATTGTTGAGTCGGTCCTGGGTGGCAGTACTTTAAACCTCTAAGGGCGATTTGAGCAACGTCTTGACGCTTTTTTTACAGGAGGTTTTGCCGACGGTAAAACGTTCGAGGATATTTCTTTTTCGTTTGACTTTTCGTCTTTTCGTTTTTGTTCTGCTTATCCAAATTTTACCTTCGATCACACATTCGAAATGGAGAAAAATTTTGGCGCGAGCCTCCCAGCGTCAATTGTATGGGTAGCGGAGTTACTATAATCTACCGATCATAAAAATATCACCATCCCTCCCGCGGTTTCGCTGTATTTTGCGAACTATTCAGTTATTAATAATGTATTATACCTATGCCTATACCTATACCTATATGTATGAGTGTAGATAACCTGACGTTAAGTAAGTTTGCGCACATGGGATTGAAAGTGGAGCGAAATTTCTTTCCCTTGCAGGACGAAACTTTGATTCAATTTCAACAGGTTTACGCGTAATTCAAACCGTCACGATATTTACTGTAATTTATATTCACTTACGTAGGTATTTATATTATTTATGTATGTATAATAATGTTATATCAGTTATATCTCTGCAACATTTTTTTTTTTTTACTTTTTTCTCCGTCTTACCCTCAAGTTTATTTCCATTTCTATGTTTCTGCGGCGCAAGAGCAGAGAACTTGTATATTTATAGAGAGTATTGAATCGGCGCCCGGCGTATATTGCGGGCTCATGGAAAAACGACGTCTTTATAATTTCACACGTCTTCATGCAAGTCAGTATTGTACACGGAGATATTACCGATATTCATCGACCGAATAATTGTCGAAATTGTTTTTTTTTTTTTTTTTTTTTTTTTCTTTTTAATATTATTATAATTATACGATTGGAAAGGCCTCGCTTTTAGAGTTGAATTATCAGTGTAAAATGCAGTGGAACGATCGGTGGGTCGATTGAGAAAAATTTTGTGAAAGAAATTGAAAACCGATAAACGAAGGGCTGCATTCCTGCACGGATCTAATAGAAAACATATTCTTCACTATTTTCGATCAATTTTCCTTGAACCGTCCGCATGATGAATAAAAAATCGTTCAATCGCATAACTCCGGTCGAATTATTCTGAGCCCACGACGCAGCCAGTTCGTCCGCCAACGTCGTTTTATGGAGGCTGATACTTTCTTTGCTTCTTTGAAGTTCTGCGCGGATGATTCGTTATTTTTCTAATCGTTATATCCGAACTGTGGGAAACCTAAAATCTTCCGACTTAAGCGTCGCTTGGTAAAGTTTCTTTCAGTCCCCGCATGTGATCTGTCAGATTTTATTTCAATCGCATTAAGCCAGCGAATTTCTTTCATTTAATCCAAAAGAGGCGCGTATGATTGTGCAATACGTGTATAAAAATCGTCGATTGCGATATTAATTCATTTTCCATTGTATCTGCGCAGAGTTGAATAAGATAATCGCGCTATGTGCGATCGCGATAAATTTTTCCTCTACCTAGGATTTTGAACTTCCATAAAAAATCGACGTCGGCTTGCATAAATTTTCATACGGCGCGTTACGTATTATTATTTATCAGTTGTACATACATACCTGGACGTAGGTATATACAATGTATATGATAATACCTACCTACTTCGATCACGTTCATGCATTTCTTGTACAGATAATATAGGTATATGAATTATATTGTTGGAACCGCTCGTCTATATTATAGGTATATTCCATAAGTCTAAATCTAGGGCTAAATTTAAGTCTCCATTCACACAATTATACAATACATTATATGCCATTATTCGTACACTTCATCGTTTTATTTATTTTTTTTTTCAATTTGCATGATTTTTTTTTTTTTCTTTTATTTTTATCCTTGTAGTAGTAATCAATTTATAAGATGGTGCCCGATCTATGGGGTGCTAATTATTTACCATAATATGTAGTATGTATACTATATGCAGTTAATATTAAATTCATTTTAGAATTTGGTACTCTTGAAACGACTCATCACATCTTTCGCATTGTAATTATTCTTTTTATTTCCTTATTAATCTTTAAACTTTTATTCGATAACTAATACGATGATGTTTATCATGATAATAATAATGATATAATAATAATAATAATAAAAACAACAATAATAATATTAATTATAACAACAACGATGATAATAATAATAAATATGCATAGTAATAAGAATAATAATAACAGTGATGACAACGTAATATGACAACCGTTTATAATAATATGAAGAATAAAAATTATCACATATCGAGTATCGACAAAATAATAAGGAACAACGATATCATACGGAAATGTTTTATACATCAATATCCAATAATACACGTTGTATGTATAGTGACGACGAACAATATAAGGTCGATTAATCAAACCGTAAACAAAAACATTGAGACGACGCAGCGCGGTGTATCGTGTTAAAAGCTTGTGTATAATATGTATAATAATACGCTTAAATTCCGCCGTCGTATTTCAGATTATTAAAAAGTTGCGACTTTGATACAGGCATACAAGTATAATACCTCTGTCAATGAATATTGTATGTCATGTACGAGTATAGCTATGCGATTCTACGAGGATAACGGTTTGCGAAGTATCAAAATGAAATTAGATGTAATATTACTATATTAGTACGACTCTGCCCTGCTCTACTATTCCCGTATAAAGGAGTGGGTAAAAAGTTAAATTAAAAATCTAGTATACGTTGTATAAGTTACGGGTGCACGATTGTAGGTAAATCATCGAGTACCGATGACATTAATAAGAATTGTAATGACAATAACTAACTGATGATGATAACCGTAACAATGATAATAACGATAATAATAATAATAATAATAATAATAATAATAATAATAATAATAATAAGAACAACAACAACAACAATAATAATAACAACAATAACAATGACAATGGCAATGACGATGACGATGACGATGATGATGACGATAATCTTTACTTACAGTAGGTACACTTACAATTACAGTATATTGCAAGTTGTTTTTTTTCTCTTTTTTAGTGAATAGTGCATCGTGTGTCTTTATTGTTAAGTAGTCAATTAATAATTCAGTTACGAATATAGATAAGGTGTTAATATTACGTCTCTCTTCCATTTATCGTTATTCATTATATACTTACATCATTATATACTATAACTTATACTTAATTAATAATTACTTAGTACGTATTGAGTACTTTATCGTTAGTTTACTTTTATGATGTACTCGTTCAATACCACTACTCTGTATGTTAGTTTATATTGTTTAAAAGTTTTTGTTTATACATATAAATATGTGTATATATATATATATATATATATATATATATATATATATATATATATATATATTATTATTAATATTAATTGTGTTTTTTTTTTTTGAAACGTATAAGTCGCGATAGTTTTTTTTTTGGTTGCTTCTATGCGTACGTGTGTGTGTGTGTGTGTGCGTGTGTATCTGTACGTTGGCGTGAGTTTTTTTTTCTCACGACAGCAGCGGAGTCCTGAATCAATTTTAATCGCTTGTTATCGCTATTCATTCTCGTAATTGGAGAAAACCATGTCGTCGTATGGAATTTCTATCGGCAGCAGTAGCTTCAAAGCGGGAATACGTTCGTCGTTCGGACGTCGCCGCTGTATTTCATGTAAGCGCAAAGATTTGAAGGATTAATCACGGTTTTAAACAAAGGGTTACAATATTGTAGAGGAATGAGAAACCATCGCTTAACACTCGTTTTGAAATTACGGGACAATGAATAATACCGATTACAATTTTCAGTCAAAAACGTATCGAACAGTCGACGCCGATACTATAAAATAACAGATTTAAATGTTCGATTTCTTTTTTTTTCTTCATCGCTTCGTGAACTCGCGACGGAAATTATCGGAATGATACGACTTGTGATTAGGAAAAATTTTGGGATTAATTTCATTCTACCTTTCTATCGATGGCTCAATGCGACTAAAATACACGAGGTTGGCGGTTGTGTTGCCGTTACGTTATTTCAACTAGTTTTCCGTTACACGAGTTTCAATAGACGCGTCATAACTTTGTCGAATAAGAAAGAAACGTGATAAAAAAAAAAAATCAACTATTGATTGCTGTGTATAGTAAAAACCCAAAATTTTTCTTGCAAAAATATTTTCACCGGGTAAAAAAATAAATTAACGAACGAACATAGGTATATAATTGGTTATTATATATATATGTATATATAATATTCATTTTTTTTTTACGATGAGGGTCCTACAATTACCCTCAAACACTTTCTACTTTCATCACTATTCCGATTAATTTACAGTAACTTACACACCATATACATATATACATGTATATATGAATTTTTCAAATATACGCGCATATTTATACATGCGTGCAATCACGTATCGCGTATACGCTACAATTGTATAATATATGTATACATATATATATGTATATACACACACACACATATATATATATATATATATATATATATATATATATGTATATTATAGTTTATGGTAATGTATAATATAATTAATGAATACAATATTCTGTATAAAACTTGTATATGTACAGGATGACTAATTTAGTAGTTTAATTGCGTCGAGCGATAGGACTGACTCTTGAGATGCTTTCGTATCGTTTACTTTTACAATACACGTTCGTATTTCTTTTTTCACTTCTACATTTTCGTCACGAACGATTTTTCTTTTCGCTTTTTTTCCTCCTCTTATGTTATTACTATTATTATTACTATTATTATTATTGTTGTTGTTGTTGTTGTTGTTGTTGTTGTTGTTGTTGTTGTTGTTATTGTTATTATTTTTATTATTCTTGTTATTCTTGTTATTCTTATTATTCTTATTTTTATTCTTACTATTATTATTATTGTTATTATTATTCTTCTTTTTCTTATTCTTATTATTATTATTCTTATTATTCTTATTACTATTATTCTTATCTTTCTTATTATTATTATTATTATTATATTCCGATAATACAGGTGCCTGCCGTTACGGAAATCCTACGAGAGGACAGATTAGTAACTAGTCCTACTTTTGGGGTGTTGATACGCTTCATGCGAATGCTCCGAATGCTCGACTGCGGTATATGATATTACACGTACGAGTTTTGATATAAATATAGTCAAGGAAAAATGCGCGAAAAAAATTGAAGAGAAACTGGTGAATTTGAAAAATCTTCTTCCCGTCCTTTGCTGAAATATTGAGAATCGATAAATAAAAAAAATTCGCGATTGCGAAACGTACATGTGTATATATTATCTATGTATACATATATTTGTATTATAACAATATATATATATACATATATATTATATATATGTATATGAATATATTAACCGCAAAGGTAAGACTAGCTGCTCTGTACAGGTGTGGTGAAAAAGATGACCAAACGAGAGTGTAGTGTATACATTTATACAGGTATAAGGGTGAGGTGGTGGGTAAACCTCGTTATTTGGTTATCCTTTTTCTGGCACGCGCTGCATGCAACACAAATATAGACATAGACGATAGAATATATTACAGCTATTATAAAAACACTATAGGTTTCTCTTCACTCCGTCGTTATATAATTGTCATTATTATATTATATACGTATATGTATAGAGGCTCTAAAGTGGTAACAGATAAATATACTCGTCGTTTATATATCGTATGTATATATATATATATATATATATATGTATAATGTATGTATATCAGAGAAGCGGTCTAAAAATAATCAACGATCGATAATTATAATGAGTACAAAATGTGAAAGTTTACGTAGATTATATAATAATCGATATTATAATAGTGCAGACCGTATTTCTTGTATACAAAAATGGAATTCTTGTTTTTTTTTTTTTTTTTTTCATTCTCTCTCGTCATCTTTTTCTCTTCTTTTATTTTCATTTGTTTTACTTGTTCATATACGTCATTGCATATACAGTGTATAACAATACGTATATTTTTCAATATACCTATTTCTTATACTTGAGCTGATATCCAAAATCATATTTTGGCTCACAGCCGACGACAGACCGCCGCTCTTTGCTTCATAGTCGCTTTTACACGTTCGTTATATATATATTATAATATAATACGTGTGTGTGTGTGTGTATCTGTGTTGTGTATGCATATGTATAAAGTGACGTTATAGGTATACATATAAGTAACGCAATTGCGCGGGAATTGTAAATAATAGAAGAAATATCAATTCGGGCATATATGTATGATTAATTAGGGGTTTGCGGGTAAAATGACGGAACAATGCTTTTTTTATCGGATGTTTCTAACGCGTCGATATTCCTTATTTTTTTCAGGTAATCAAGTTTACTAAATTCCGTTGACTTGCGAATCCGTTCGGAAATTCCGATCTAAAGCCATCCGTTGATTTCATCTCTGGCACAGCTTCGCGATTCTCCCACACGATACAAATATCGGTAAGTACATTGTTTATTCGCACAAGAAAGTGCATTGCAATCATCGCAGATACTCATTTTACAACACCTTTATCAACATGCGAACCGAGCCACGATTCTATGTTGAGTTCCGAATTTACCGCAAAAAATCTGTATCAAATTTTCAATCGATCGCGAAAGATTTCACGCGTCGTTCGCGATAATTAGCTGCTTGATCTTTCGCGATATTGTAGAGGACAGCCGACGAGTCTTCGCGAAATTAAACAGCCGGGGATCGCGTTCGCATCGCGGGGGGGGGATTTCTTCTCCCGTTGCGGGGGTAAAAGCAGCAGGGGTGTGTCTGGTCGATACCGTGAATGGCAAGCTTCCATCTCCCCTCCCCCTTTCGTTCCGGCGAATCGAGAGAAAGGGTGATGCGTGAATGTGCAGAGAAACGAGAGAAGAACGGATGAAATTGCACGCGTGTTGTTTGATAATGTGCGTTACTTGAGGAAGAATTATACAAGGAGCACGGTTGTTTGCAGATGAAAACCATCCATTTTCACCGGACACTAATTCCGAATTCGCACGTTCTAGGTAGACATACTACTTCGTTCACCGAGCGGGAATTATAATTTTATTATTCGAATGCGTCGAAGAATGGATTATTCTACACACGCGGAGGAACACTTTTTCGCATCGACATTTTTGCAAGCTTATCGCGAATGTTTGACGAAAGAGCGTTGCTGGTGTCTCTATAACGTATTCTGTGCATATTTCGTTGGGGATCGGATGGGTGGAATTTCGAAGCCGCTTAATAGGAGCTTGAGCTTTTTCCATTACGATAAATTCTTTGTTCCCATCGTCGAAATCGCGATCGCGGACAATAATAAGCTTTCAAGCTAGCACGCCTCGTACAACCCGGGCTTTTTTTTCCCGCGATATAATTATTTGTTCGAAATCACGAGATGATCGTGTGAGAGAAGATAGAAAAAAAAAAATAGAAACAAAAAAATTATTCCCAATAATTGACTCTCGATCGTCGCGAAGTCGAGCCAGAATTTCACCGTACAGAATGGCTTGTGTAGGTAGACACATGCAAGTAACATCGTTCGGCAAAAGTAAACGAATAAATTGACTCCGATGAAAGATAGAAAAAAAAAAAATAAAGAAATAATTAATAAACAGATTGAGCAGGGTAGGAAAAAACGGCTGAAATAATCGGAGAAAAGACCAATGGGGAAATTTTCTTCGACTTATTCCGGGTGATTATGCGGTGATTTGTGCGCTGGGATAGCGAAGGATCGAGAGGATCGACGGGATCGATTCCCTGTACATCTCAATATCTGCACGTGGTAACTTATGTGCGCTATGACGTCACGCTTTGCAATTTCTTACGACTTAATATACGCATGCAAGGTGTATGCAACGCTTCGCATTACGTTAGTTGCACACGCGCGTGTTCGAGACTCGCAACGGAGATATTAATAATAACAACAACAATAATAATAATAATAATGCTGACAGTAAGAATAATAATCGTAATGATAATGACAATATTTACGCAGTGATTGAAACGGTGAACTTATTTCTTCAATTGGATTGCAAGTGTATCATATAATATTTATGTAATTTATATACTCGCGTACCATCTCGTGAACTCGATCGTTCGCACCGGTCGGTTTTTTGCCTTCGTTATTTCACGCACGCGTTGTATCGTCTTACTTTTACGTATCGTGTTTTCTTTTTCTTTTTTTTTAATATTACGTTCTGCTTTTACTTTATCATTTCGTTACGGTGTTATGTTGGTTGTTGTTTTTGTATTTCAGCATATCAAATGCTCTCTCTTCTCTCATCCATCGCAACGGGCGAATATTCACGTAATACTATTTAATAATTAAAACACAACTCCGTCGCGATTAGGTATATACTTTTTTCACACTATAGCTAATTTCATTTTTAAGTTGTGTTTTCTTTTTGTTTTTGTTCTCATTTATCATTAATACGTTATAAATACTCGAGTATCAACTTGTCGCTAATAATAGTTTTTGTCTTTTTTTTTTTTTTCTCTGTTTTTGTTTTTCTCTCTTCATACGTATTTGTATATTATACTTAGTTTTAATATTTCGAATCAGTCTCGAACAATCAGCATGACGCAACACATGTATTACTCATTGTTCGTATATAATTATATAATATATGTATGTATATTTCGTTACAGTGAAAAAGAAAAGAAACACAAACGGAAAGATAAACGCGAATAATATCAATCAATCGTAAGAAACAAAAAAGATGTATCATCTTTCAGTTTTCACCAAGCACAGAGCTGCTCTCTCATTTGTCTTGTAATATTCACAGTGCGTCTCGTGTGTAATTAATCCGCACATATCATTCTTAAAACTCCACGGCCCACCCTGCCGCACTCATTTCTTCTCCTGTCCGTATATATTATGATTTATAATTTATTCATATTTAATATAATATATTGATTTTTCCATATGGTTTTCTTCCTATATCGCTTTCCCATCTCTTCTTATTCGTATTTATTTATTTATATACTTTTACTTCTTAATTATAATTCAGTTTTTATAATAGCGTTAGTACATAATAGTTCGGTTTTTTGTTTTTTGGAATTTTTATTTTTTTGGGTTTTTTATTTTTATCTTATAAGTGCGCTCTTAAGCCGATCAAGTGCGATCTCTTATCAAACTATTAGTGTGGCTAAATTGACGTGTTTATACCGAAGTTAAGGACTAGATATATACTGGCAATGTTTAAGGTATATGTTCGTGTTTTTTTCTTTCTTTTTTTTTTCTCTCTTTCATTCTTTACTTATTTATTTTAATTTTTTTACTCAATATTCTCCTGTTGTTGTTGTTGTTGTTGTTGTTGCTATTTATTTCTCGAGGATTTGCCGACACCGCACCGGCAGTCACGTATTACTTATATTGCGTCGTTCCTTTCGTTCCGTATTAATTAACATATTAGATTTTTACGTCATCCACCAAATTTTATCCTCCCTTTTATACGCTTCGTTTCACGTATCCTTCCATATTTCCGGCAACGCTGCTTTGCATGTAGAGTTTTCCTTCGTTCGCTGGCTCACGTTACATACTCCCTTATACTCGTGACACGAGAATCCGCTCTGCAGTTCGTGCAGTGCCCGGCAAAACTCGCAAATATCTCACAGCACGTATGTAATTACATACCTATACATACGTACGTACAGACATAGATCTATATGTATATATATGTATATGTATATGTATACATCCACATATCTATATGTATAATTAATTCACATAATTTATTCTCTCTTTCACCATATCTGCATCACTATATGTATGTACCTACGTACGCGTATGTATGCATGTATATATGTATATATGTATATACACATATTATTCTTGTTTACTTCGCTTCTTCGAGGAGCACCAGGTCGTCCGCGACGACGTCACTGATGTGCAAATAGATGATCCAGTACATCAGGTTGAAGCAGACGAAGCAAACCGGAAATACGATACGGGAATATTTGTCGATGTCCGACGGTGTGATTCCTGAAAAATTGAATATGAAAAAAATAAAAACGATAGGTTGAATATGTGATCCAGTTGATCATTTGTGGCGATTCGTGAAAATCGTCCAAGCTGCTTCAACGTAAAAGATTGACGAGTTTTCGAAATGCTCAAAGCGATCAGCTTTACTTTGTGCGATTTTATAATATTGTACGAAATATTTGATTCAACTGAAATGAAGTAATCTTTTCTTTCTCTCTCTCTCTCTCTCTCTCTCTCTCTCTTTGTGACGAGAGGTGTGCATGCGATTACGTTGAAACAAAGGATAAATAGAAGTAAAAAAAAACGACAAAAAAAAAGAAAAAAAACGAGGGTAACGACGATTCTCGGCGAGCAAACTCACCGTATAATTTGCTGATATCTTTCCCCGGATGAATGAGATGCTGGGGGGCGGGGGGCGCCTCCTCGTCGGCCCTGCCGTTTATGGTGTTCTCGAGGGTGCCGCCCTTGCTGTGAGCCTTTGGATCGTGAACTTTGAACCGCACCTCCTGGACAACACGGGACCACTTACAAGGGACACGGCAGTTCGCCGGGGGGTGTCCTTTGCCAAGGTTACCCCTTAATTTGTCGGCGGGGCATGCAACATTCAGGGAATACTACCCTACGCTACGCGGTTACGGCAAGGTCAGGGGCAAGGGTTTTTTCTCCTTCGCCAATTCTCGTTCGGCGCGAAGCTGCGATCGGCGATTTTCGCGTTACCGGCGAACATCCGTATCCTGTAATACAGCCGAGGAGCCGTTCACTCGGAAATCAAATCGCAATCATTTCAATTCGTTAGCATTGATTGCGAGTGATTTTTATCTCGTTACGTCCGATTTTCAATCATTTCTATAAATGTTATCCCTTATTTTCAACGATTCACAAGCCTTCCAAGTGATTGTATACACTGGTTTTCGTAATGGGAGGGAATAGCACAAGAAATTACAAGTCACTGGAAAAGTTGTTGGAAATTACTTGTGGAAAATTGAAAATCGAGGAAAGCACGCGCGGTTAAAAAAATTATTCGCTGGACCAGGGAATTTCAGTGTCGGTATAGGGACGGCAAGAAAATTTCTTGCGACAGCGAGAATTCTTCTAGTTTAACTTGCGAGTTCGCTATATTGAAAAGCCCACTTGGCTGAGCTTGCAAAGTCGCCGTTATTGCAATGAGAATTCTTCACGTCTCTGTGTTAGCACTAGTATTGCGAAAGCTTTCAACGTTTTCCGCAAGACTTACAACTAGTAATTTTCCATGATTACTTCTTCATCATCCGCTTATCGTGTGATTTCGAGCGATTCGCAGTGACTCGAGTTATTTCGAGTGATTAATCCCTCTGCACTTCAAAGGGTACTCCAGTCATCCAAGTTTCCTTGATTCACAATTTGATTTCAACCGATCGAGCGATTTGAGTCAAATATCTGAACCCCCACTCCCTGAAAATAGCAGTCCGCTAACCGGCAACGAACCTAATTGCACCGGCTCGCGATCAGATAACGAAATTATCGGAGTACGACTTCTTGCTGCAGGGAAGGGAGATAAATCGAGTAGCAACTGATCGCGATGTGTTCTCGATTCAAGGGCCAATATCGTTATCTGGGATACCGTGGCGCGGCTAAAAACGG
This sequence comes from Neodiprion fabricii, assembly GCF_021155785.1. Classification (NCBI taxonomy): domain Eukaryota; kingdom Metazoa; phylum Arthropoda; class Insecta; order Hymenoptera; family Diprionidae; genus Neodiprion; species Neodiprion fabricii. The sequence continues at coordinate 35,284,783 of NC_060240.1, forward strand.
ATCGTGCTGCAATATCCAGGAGGTGGGTATAATTCGCCACCGCCCCGATGCGCCGAGGTGAAACAGGCCGCGCTGCGATCAAGACGATAAACGAACGGTTCGTTATCTCCCTCGGACGTCGACGTCGACGTAACGCGGCGCCATCTCGACTGCGGTCTACGTTGCATCCCGATGCACGCGCGGTGACGTTTCATCCGCATCGTGTGTATGCGGGTACCTACGGCGTATGCCTGCCTGCAACCTTTACTTTGTACGTGTACGTAGGCAGGCGGTAATTACGAAAAACGGCGTGTTTTTATTACAGTGGCCGAGAACTGCAGGCACGTAGGTGAAATGCTTCGGCGCATGCTATTTTAACGTGAAAAAAATTATTTTCTCCCTCAACGCTGCGGAAAAGTGCATTTGAATTTTATGCATTCGTCACGCATCGGACGGAATTACTGAGGTAATTGCCTGCTTTTAGGTACAACGGAACAAGGCTAAACCGTTTTATACTGCAGATACAATTTAAGAATGAAATTGTACAAAATTTTTAATTTACAAGTAATTGAAAATTCCAGCACGAACCGGAAAATTCGGCGATGAAAAATTGTTCCTGAAATTTGTTTAACATCCGCTGTTTTTGCAATGCGTAGCAAAAATTTTGTCAGAAATTTGCGACGTGAACGTAAAAAAATCTGAATCGTTCAAGTTCATTCTTAACAATTATACCTATGTAAAGGGAAAATTAAAAAAAAAAAAAAAAAAACAGTGAATAAACAAAAATAAGAATGAAATTCGGTGCACGAAAATCGACTATGACGCGTGTAATTCCGGGTGACTAGTCCGTACATTATCTTGTACGTTACTCGGTGTCGAACTTTGGGGTAATCAAGGAACTGGAAAGTTTAATGTCTGTGCGTTGTGGATTCGACCGCGACTCTGCAGAACCCGGCGGAACCTGCAACGGTGCAGATTTCATTCCCCGTAGGGTAGGTGTGGAGTGAATAGTCGTGCTCTGCGTTCGCGTGGAAAGATCTATTGACACGTCAAGATAAGCCAATCACAACGCCGGAATAGAGTCCGCGTTATTGAACGGCATCGACAGCTATTTTACACCCGTTCCCGCTTGCACTCGCAATCAGCTGCCGTTTGAACATCGAGCGTAGAACGATAATCAGTCGCGGTGGAGAATTTTCGAATACGGGTATAAATCCATTTGACAGAATTTTAAAAAATGGTCGAAGCAAGGTTCGAGTCTGGAGTATTACAGGGTGGTCACACACTTGGAAAACCTGTAAAACCTGGAAATGTCAGGGTATTTTTAATTTTGTCGTGGCCAAAACTGAAAATATCAATTTTCTATCATGAGACTTGGATATCGCTTTTTGAAGCAACAATCGTACCTTTTTTCGTCGAGAGAACAAATTCACTTGAACTGACTTTTAACGTACATTTTTTTCTGTTATTCGAATTGAATCTGAAGCGACTATAGAGTTAATAATCTGAACGATTTAGGTTTTTGTACCTTACTAGAACTCGGAAAATGTCTGGAAAAACTGGGTCTTAGGTTCTGGAAAATCTGGAAATGTCGTGGAGTTTTTTTCCCAAAAATTTGTGGCCACCCTGAATAGGCCAGAAAAAAAAAAAAAAAAAAATTCAAAATCGGCGAAACGCGGGAATGAAAGTACACGCAGCACGGCGATGATACTTTGCATCGACCTTTGTGCGTTTCGAATTTTCTAGATTTCGTAATTCGATGAAACACATTTTCACATTTCACGAAATTTCTACGTCGCGACGCTTCCGGAATGTTATCTTACCTTAAATTTCACCCCCACCCTCGATTTTCACTTTCATTTCCGCGTTATAAATTTACAAAGAGGTGTCCGAGTCGCGATGCACCCGCTGCATCGTTTCCTAATTTTCCGTTTCCGGGGCCCGATTTCTTTCACCTGCAGCGGGCGAACGCGCAGACTGACGAAGGTTAACAAACGGGTTTTTGAGGGTGTGACTTGGTATTGATCGCCGTTCGCGGGAGGGCCCTGGCCCAGGGACGCTGCTAACTTGTTGCCAATTATTGCGGCCGCACTCGCCGAGGGAGAAACAATGCTCGCCTTTGCCGGCTAGGCTGCCAAGACGGCGAAATTAAATCCCGCACTTACGACGCTTTACAATCCAGCTGCGAACCCGACGCCGGACGTGATTTGGGATTTCCTCTCGAAGGCGTTGACCGATTCAATGCCGCGGCGGACCTTTGTTCGTTGCTTTTATTTTTTTGCCTTCTTTTTTTACTTCCACAATTACTTCCTTTCTTTTTTATATCGCAAATTTACAACTCAGGAACCATCAACGCTCTCCGCATTGAGAGAAGAAACGTCGTTGAATCAACTGAATATATGGTCACGGGTGGCGAAGTTAATACTTATTTATGCCGATTCAAGATCCGCCGGTCTAACGAAATTTTTAGTGCATTTTAACTCAATTTTGTCTTTAATATTATTAAATCAATCCGAGCAATTGAATCTTGGAATGTTTCAATCGCGCCAGATCTTACGGTATTAAGGAGATCAAGGACCCTCGTTGATCAACTGAATCCCGAGTCGTTACGCAATATGCCAATAATTAATCATCTCCTTTCAATTAATGACCCTCGTCGAGTCGCACTATCGCCATTTTCATTACCAGTTTTATGAATTCTCCACTTCACTGTAATCCCAGCCTGCACACAAATTCGTAATCACTCTACTATCTGTAGTACATATCCTAGATAATCGTACCATTTATCCGGTGCAACTAACGCTGGTTTGATTCTCATCGGCTGTTTCCTATCGTGGGATTCCCCGCTGATCGCGATTTTCCTGCGCAATCATATTTTCCCTATCAATTGACTGCGCCAGATACGCACGCGGCAATTGTATCTTCGTTTGCTGTAATAGACAGATCATGCGATTCGTCGAAATCAGTAAAGCGTCGTAAATCACGAATGCCACAATTCTTGATTCAAAAAAGCTTATAAAAGGCGATTGCGAAATAATCGCAACGGAGTATGAACGATGAAAGCGATTCCGAAACCGTACGTCTTTTCGGAATTTTTTCTCGCGACAAATCATTTACTCTCACGGACTTTATTTATATTTTCACCGTCCAGACTGTTCGTCCGCAGCTCCTGCCAACTTTATTTCTAATCTTGTTCTCCGGCCCGTCGTCGCCCGTTTTTTGTGACGATTCGTTCGATTCGGCTTTACTCCGAATCTGGGATAGTGAAAGAAAACGCGGCGATTTGATTTTTAATCGAGGTGCAATTAATTAAGCGAGGATTATTTCTACGGCACGGTTTCGAATCATTCGCTATTTTTCCCCCAACGTCGCGGATGTTTTCTCACACGGCGTAATTCACAGAACTCGCGTATAATTTACGATGTTCGTACGGTTCTCGCAACGCGTTGGGTATAAAAAAAAAAAAAGAAAAACTACGTTAGCGTAATCTCGGAAAAACCAGAACCCCGGGTGTAAACGAATTTTCCGCAGGCCTGAGAAGGCTGGCAGCGACGAAGAGTTCAGAGATCCCGTCGAGCTAATTTTTCCGTGATTTTGTTCGGCAACTTTTCTTTGTTCCCTTCGTCTCATCTCGCTCTCGGTTCTTCGCGAGCACGTCAAGTTGATTGGCAGCGTGTTTCCGGCCGAAGAGAAGAGCTTCCCGTTTGGCGAAGGAGACGCGTTTGTTCCGTGGGGCGGCTAGGGGTCGGGGGTCGGGGGCTGCTAATTCTTTCCACCCTGATGGCTCGAAGGTCAAGGGTCAAATCTTCGGATAAAGGGTCGGGCTGCGATCCCGCTTGCGCTACTCACAGTTTGTTTGGGCGCGTGGTCCCCGTGGTCACCCGGCACACCTGGAGGACCCGGGTTTTCCCGCGCCGCTTTCATGCTCTCGGCGATCTTCTGGAAACGATTTTTCCGCATCTGAATCCGCTTCGCCATGTAGCCGACGGTCGCGTACTCTGAAAAAATGGCGAGAACACACATCCGTCAGTTATTGCAAAGTCGTTTTTTGAACCGTGGCTCCAACGGGTGAAACAAATACGAGAAAAAAAAAAAAAATATCAGACAAAAACGAATTTTCATTAATCACCTGACGATTTTCATTACATTTTTTACCATTTTATCGTACAAGATTTTCTCAGCTGTTGCCTATTGTATATCTATACGACCCTCACTATCAGGGATTTTTTTTACTTTTACTTATTGCGTAGAGTGTGCAAAAAACAAAACACATTTTGGTGGGTTTCGTATTTTTTGAACCACGGGTTTAATTTTTATTGCTCTTAAAAAATATGAAAATCCAATTTTCAATTGAACAGTCCTAATGGATTGGCCTCAAATTTTCTTTATAAATTCTTTGTTGAAAAACGAAAACTTTGAGACTAAGATGGGATAATTCGTGAGAAAAATTTAAAACTAAACGATTAGGGTTATACATCAGAATATTGGGTTTTCGTATTTTTGGTAATAGGAAAAATCAAACCATGGTCCCATAAATCTAAAACTCAGTTTTGTTGTATACTAGACACCGATGGCGAGGGTCGGACGTGGGTCAGTTTGGGGTGGAATGCCTCACATATAACATGCGAGGCAAAAAGAATAACGTCGCAAGTTTAATTAAATTCTAAACTCCGGAGGCTTATCTGCAATCGATAAGTTGCGCACACACGTATGTGTACGCATATACAGTTATGATATATACACATGCACATGGGGATGTTACACGAAAACGGAAGTTGACGAAAACTCGGTAGGTACTTTCAGCCATCTCCAAAATTTACCACAACGTTTTGGTATATCAGAAAAACGATGACTGTAGCACATGGTCAAGGTGACCTGTCGAAAAAAATTCCTCCATTGAGCCGTGAATTTTTTTTCTTTCTCTTTTTGTTCGTACCCAGTCGGATTTGCCCGTAAAAATAACATTACTCGCGAACGAATTGCAGACGCGGCAACCGTAATTCCCCATGTGCAGCAAAAATGCTGTATGTGTTTGTAGCTAGGATGGCACTCCGCGCAATTACCCTAAAGCATAGCGTTATAGCCGTTGTGCCCGAGTCCTGGGAGGGAAAGAGTACGAGTAATATGAGCGAAAGACGAGCGGAGGCCGAAGGGTGAAAGCTATTCCAGGTGACAATCAAGGCGAATATAATTTGCCGGAGGACATCGGGTTAGGGGGAGAATAAAGGGGTGGTTATTTATGGAAGGAGACGAAGCGTGAAATCGCCGAGCCGTTTGTGCACCCTGCAGACCAGCGAACGTCTTTATTACTGGCTGACCGGGTCATCGGAATGGGTTTTTTATGCTCTATAAACCGTGCTGGTCCACCTCGCCTGCGGCTAAACCACCCCGCTTGCAACTCTCTTCTGCCAACCTCTGTTCTTCGTTTATTTAGCCATGTAGTTAGGTATTTCACTTGCGTCCGTCTTGTCTCACCCCCTCCTGCACGTACGAGAAGTCTACCCCTATTACACCCCTGAATTCCCCTCGTACCATACGGGAAAACTATCGGCAAAATACTAACCAAACATGCTGCTTACAACCACGCTAAGAGAAATCCGGGATTAAGCAGAAATTTTACAATTATATACATGTCGTTGCTTTTTGCAGTAAAAAACGTATGAGAAATGGAAGAAAGATTTAACAGGTTGGATCTAGTTGGAATGGCAATATTGGATGTAAAAAATTTAACATACGACATGAATCTACCTGCAGTTTACGCGATTCGGATAGAGTTACGTTTTACAGAAATCCCATCTGCGTTCCGGCAATTAACGAGTACATTTTACCGGATATCGGTACATTTTGTTTCATTGTTCACGATTGGCCGATTCCTTACTCTCTCCAACTCTGGATCATGAGACAAATTTTGATCAAAAATTGCTTTTGCGTAATATTTCTACGAAATAACTCTGTATAATGTATGGGTTTTTGCGTGAAGTAGCAATGCGGTTTGTAAATGTGATACGTGCGCATGGGATCGACGTCAGTGTGCAGGCGGTATGCGGAGAGGAAATTGAATGCACGTCAAAGTGTCGTCAAGGGTACGCGCGTCTGGGTTGCCTTTGCAGTGTTAAGCTTGGATGGTTGGTTAATAGCCGAAGGCCGGAGGAAAAGGGAACGGAGGAATGAGAAATGCCGGGTAGTCAGGCCGATGCAGCACCGTGTGTCCGATGGTATAGATGAAACGTACGAGCAACAATTTCAAATTGAATTTCACTCGTTTCCCGTACACTTTTTTCCTCCCCCTTAAATTTCCTATATCGATGGCGGATATTCGTTGCTGCGAAGAGTTTGAAAGAAAAAAGAAAACCAAGGAGGGATGTTGCTCTCGTGAAATAAGAGCGAGAGACGGAGAGAGCGAGGAATTGAAAATAGAGAAACAGGAAACGCAAAGGATAAAGAAATCGCGAATCAATTCATTCCCTCGGCTCCAGCCAGCGGAATCAATACCATTGTGCAATCGAGGCGTTCGTTTTCCGCAAGTTGAACTATTTCCTCGAACCTCGGCTATATAACCGTCCGCAAGTATATCGGTTCCATAAATCCCTGAAGAAACTCACCGCATGGTGTCCACTGGTTGGGAACAAGTCGAAGAAATTTTTTACCGAGCTTTTTCCGATCCTGCAGAACGATTGTCTCGCGGAGGAGGAATGATCAATTTGAAAAAGTGTTTCCACTCCGATTCACCGTCGCCCCGTCGCCTCGTCACCGAGTAACTCGCCGTCGCGACACCTGCACCTCGTAAATTTGAGTATACCTCGAGTGTCGGAACACGCGAGTGACGCCCACGCGACGTGGTTAAAAAGCAAAGTTTCGCCAGGGAGAGGGAAGGAGAGAGACGACGACGAGAGTCTGACTTTCTCGGGCAACGACTCGCGTCACGTGACGCAAGGGTTGGCTGCGGACAACCCTATTTTACTAATTACCCCCATCGCGGGAGGCGGATGGCCCGTAAAAATAGAAAAGCACGCTTGTATTAATCCGCACATTGCCTATTTCGCGACACTCCTTAATCCCCGCGTTGCAAGCCAACTTGCGTATATCCGATACGAGCTTAACCGAACGAACAGAAATCCTTGAAAATTTATCACCGATGAAGAAAAAGTGCAGACGGGATAACCGGCTGGATTTTTATTTCGATTTTCCCGAAAATTTTCCGTCCGTCCGTCCGTGCAGACGTGCACGTCTGTGGTTCGGCGGTTGTCTTGCAACTTTTATTCACCGCGGCTTAGCTTTTACGTTCCTGGGTGATTGCCTCGATTCGTCTCGGCTCGAAACCTGTGACGGAGGTTGGATAAAGGGGGAGTGAATTCCTCCAGGCGAACGAATTACGTCGAATCCCATCGCCGAGAAACGATTCGCAGTCTTGTCCAACAGCTCAGTTAGCTCACATGTCGTACGTCCGCTCGTGCGAGTCCTTGGACCTTGAACTCTCGAAGAGCTTGGCCTCCTTTCGCCAGCGACGCGTAATTATGCCCTTCGGCGTAAACACTCACCGAGCAGAGACGCGAAGACCATGACGAAGCAGGTTCCCAGGTAGACGTCGATGGACTTGACGTACGATATCTTCGGCAGAGCGGCGTTGGTCGAGGACATGAGGGTTGTCATGGTCAGAACAGTGGTTACTCCGAGGGCGACCCGAGCGGGGGTCGCATTTCGGTTTAGCCAAAAGCTCACCCATGAGATAATCACGATCAGTCCCGAGGGTATGTAGATTTGAATCAGGTAGTAGCCCATCGATCGTACGAACTGGATCTCGCATGCCAGCCGGGAATAGTTTCCTGAAAAGAAGACATCGCACTCGTCAGCAAAAAACGCTACGATTTATACCTACTTATGAACTATTTTCACGTCGCGCGGTCTTTAGTTATAAAATTTCGTTACATTTCGCTCGAATTTAAGGTGCAAAGTGCGCGTTGGAGTATCTGGAAGACGACAACGACGATTTGTCGTGTGATGAGAAAAAAAAAAAAAACAAATTCCTCCCGTCTCAACGTCGTTAACAATCTCCCGCTAGTTGAGTTGTACGGAAATTCCTTGCAGTAGTCGGTATTCTCTGTCCTTCTTCTTGCTTCCGGCGTCTCTTCCCTTCGCTCCTCGAAAACCTCGGCTCGGCGCCTCGCGTCGCGGCGTCGTCGTCAGCCATCCAGCCATCCACCCATCAACTCGAAGCGAATCCAAGAATTCGCCAAATGCACGTCGGCCATTACTTGTCGTGCTGCAGCCGTTGCGCTCGGAGAGTCAAGCCGAATAGTTGTGGAAGTGCACGATGTGGTGTAAGGCAATCCCCCGACGAAAGCATCGGACTTTAAAAGTGGGAACGAGTCGGGGAAGCCGAGGAGAAGTGAGAACTTCTGCGGCACCGTGTAACGCATGCATTGACCCAATCAAGGAAGATGGCTCCGCCAGGTCCATTCCTGAGGGATAAAGCGACGCGGTCCTCCTTGTTAGTCTCTGTGCATCCTGTTACACCAATGAAATTGGCTTGTTGCACCACGGCGACCGTTTGTTCCTACCGACTTCAACGTTTCGCGGTGACGGTTTGCGCCTTCTTTCATATTTCATGAGAGCGAAATAATAAAAAGGCGGGGTGTGTCAGTTGTCTGAAAAAAACGCGTCGCGGCCCTTCTCCAAACCCTTGCCCAACGCCAGATGTATCATTCTCCTTCCTCTTTCTCGCAAAATACGCTTCAGGTTTTGCTTTCACGGGGACAGAAACGATCAGCGATTCGCCCGCGGATATCTGGCTCAGAGTTTTCTTCCGGTCCTCATCGTCGCGTGACTTCAACGCTCGATCGGTCGGGAAGGAAGAACGAACGGGAGAAGAAAAATGAGGGAGAAAAAGAGCGTGCGAAGAAGGGATCTTTCGGTGCAAAAGCACCGCTCGTGAGACCGCGTAATGTACATTTTGTTTTTCTTTTTTTCGATCAGCGTTCCTCGTAATGATTTTTTGCCTGTTTCCTTTTCGGCTTTTATTTTTTGCACGTTTCTACTCGGTGAGCAAAAACTCGCAGGATATTAAAGTTTACACAATGGCGGCGGTAGCTGGCGAGGGGGGAAAAAAGTTTGGACTCTTGGCTCAAATTGGGCTCAAAACGGTATCCCTTGGCGCATCCGGGACGGGGTTCGGTGCCTACCCACTCTCGCTGTGTGCCGGGGACTAATGACTCGCGAATAGAGTTTCTTTCACTCGGGCTCAACGCTAGCCGGCCTCGCTGCCGTCGTCGACGTCGTCCTAGTCGTCATCCCCCTGATAAAGAATTCACCCCTGGAGCAGTAAGCGGCACGCTGACTGGAAGCCGGGACTCGAGGAGGCGTCGAATACACGCCACCTACCACTGCTAAAAGGTCGGAGTGCCGTGGAGGCACAGCGTTATAACGGGTGACCCAGGAAGCGTATTCAGGCTCGAGATCCGCTGATCCGTGCTGGGGATAGGCGAGAGGGATTTCGGCAATTTGTGAACCCGTTGGACCGGGATCAAAGGATTATAATTATTTTCTCCTCCTTCAATCCGATCTTCCTTCCGATCGCGCGTTCTTCTCGGATCCCTCGGGATCAACGCTTCGGGTATTAAAACGTTGGCTCCTTGATCCTTGCGCCGGTCGCCACATGACCGAGTTCCACGATGTTTAAGTAGCGGGAAAGTTAATTAATTTCGCACCAAAGCCTCATTCCGAACATTTCACTATTTATGAAAGGAGGTGCTCGGACGGATGTTTCTTTTCTTACCGTGTTATCCTTGTCAATATACTCCTCGATGCTGCAGGTATACACGTATACACGCTAATTTTATTTCCTTAGCGAAAATTCGCGCATGTATACACTAGGAATGACAAACTGAATTACATCGAATTCATCCATACATTAGCATGCATTAGCATCCGGCGGCTCTTTGCAGCAGCTTGCAGCGAGATCAGTCCTACCTCGACTCCGGGAGAATCCGATTACACTAATCACTGCAATCAGCCAATTACCCTTTGGTATCCATCAGCCTCCATTGACGCTATCGCGGCTCCAACCCCGGGAGCTCTGACGTGTCTTCTGATTAGGTACCAGGAACCAGCATCCAGGCGCGTAAAGAATGTCTTTTTTACTACCGATCGGCCGTCTTCCTTGGAATGGAATAACAGCCGTGCCGATAAACTGCGTGTGTTCCTTCACCCGAACGAGTAAATGTTTGTTTTTGCATCCGCTGCAGTTAATCGCTTCCGAAGAGCGAAACAGGCCTCGCTCCTTTCCTCCGACGTATAGCGACAGTGCGATAATGCCGCCGAAGATTAGGCGAATCTTAGTGGAAATTTCGTTTCTCTTTCATCTTTAGGGATGCTGGCTTCAGTCTCGAGTCGATGAGGGTGACGTCGACGACGACAAGGGAAGAAGAAGAGGGGGCCGAGGAGGAGGAGGAGGAGGAGGAGGAGGAGGAGGAGAAGGAGGCTGGCATTGTCGACTCGGCAACAATACCACGGGCTAATGTAAACACGTGACTCTATAAAGAGCTTGGCAATAGATGGATGGAAGGTGCGACAGTGCAGGAAGTCTCTTTTGAACGAGATTCATTAAGGACCGGGTGCCTCGGGCGAATGCACCTCGCTTCAATACATGGTTCGAAGTTCCAGGTTCGCTGCCGCGGCATCGGATTGTGAATAAATTCCACTTTAAATATTTCCCCACGTGCAGTCTTTATCCGACTCGGCTTACTCGTCCGCCGATATTCTTCAACGTCCAGCGAGACGTCGACGGGTATCCGGGATCCTGCTTCGATTCACCTACTCCACGTGCTTGTGGATGGATCGTGGAACGGCGGAGCAGAGGTCGTAGGTGCCTACGCGATATCCGCTCAATTACCAGAGCCGGTTGGCGAGTCTGTTTTAATTACTGAGAGGCTTTGATTGTGGCCTGCAGACCAGAGACGAGCTATTCATTCGTTCCTCCTACCCCAATAGCCTCTCCATCCGACGAACCTGCAGCAGCTTCAACGGTGCTAGTTTTTTGCCCGCAAACCTTGCCTAAAGTGTGTCTGATATTTGTCTGTTTTTCAAATATTGGTCTTCTCCTTATAAAAATCACTCTTAGAATTCAATATCTCGGAACTTGAGGTGTTGATCGATTTGCTGATCGGTCGATGCGTGTAACTTGTAGTTATACGCTCAGTAAAGTTTTCATTCTCTGCTTATCTCGCTGAGTGAGCGAGCTGTGGCTACCTTTCGCTATCCAAGAATCTCTGCAAATTGTGGACCAGAGCTTAATCCGCTTTAGGCGGAGCAACGAGAGATGCTTACTGGAAATAGAAAGAAATATGTTTCAAGTGAAAAATATATGATTCCCGTAAAAAATGTAGCGACCCCTTTTGCTCCTGATGCCGACGGCGCCGTTCCTCTTTGGTCTCTGATATCCTTTCGTTTCCGGGTTCTTTGTACTCCTCCACCATCTCTGCCTTCTTCCTCTTGTTTCGCTTTGTGTAGACACAGCCAGCGAAAAGCGTATCGCGTCATTTTTCACCATCATCTTATTCGCGAGGAAATGACCCTGCCGTTTCCGGTCTCCTTATCAAGATTCGCGGCAGCGAACTGCCGCCAAGTACCCATCTCTTACAGGCCCGCGAGCGCATCGAAGATCTTATATATACATATTATACATTATACCCGAGCAATCGACCGTATTAGTTGCGACATTATAAAATCCCTTTCACCAAAAATGAAATTATCGAGGACGCGAACGTCGACTCGCGCGACCTTGGCACTCGTCAAAGGCTGCCGGAATGAACGTCCATCCATCGGTGCCCACTGTCGCAGGCTTTCGCAGCGCGGCAAAAAAGGCACAAGGATATATAAGCGTCCACGTGCGAGATCCTAGGACGAGTATACGTGTGTGGATTTTTTGCAGCTACTGCCGGAAGTCGAAATCCTTACTAAAAGAGCTGAGGGGGTGTGGAATGATGCATGTATAATACGTTACCAGTAGTCAAACTAATCTCCATCGCTCGTTGCCGGTGTCCGAGGACCTTGAACTGGGGCAGAGAGACCTCGTTGCTGACGCCAACGCTGTTCGGACCTTCGTTCCACTTGTACCTGATGTCCCGCATCGTGTAACCGACTGCAAAACAGAGAGAGACCCCCGATGGTGTTGGCAAGTACCTTACGGCACGCTCCGGCTTCGAGGGGGCCTCCACGACTTACCTTACCCTCGTCCCGCGTCACCCTCTTTCACTTCAACGTTCTCGCCGCCAAATGATAGTTTGAAAAACATTTACGGGGTAGGGATATAAGGGCTGAGCTCGGCACCATCGAACCTCTCGCAGTGTTGTCCTCTGACGAGTCGTGTATGCACCCCGATTTATGCGTCATCATTACAGTGTCAAAGTGTACCCTTTACCGCAATGGTGGCAATTGATATCATCTTTCTGTGCAATTGTGAGGGATGGAAAAAAAACACACACACACAAGCACTCTCAAAACCGTGCGCGTTACTTTACATATCATTATATATTGTATTATATAATGTGGGTGTCGGTGTTCAGACGAGATCGAGACGACAAGGAATTTACGCTCAGAGGAGCTGACCAACGAGGATATCTACCTGTTGAGAGGTGTATGGTTGTCTGTCGTTGTCTGTGCCCGAGCACGCGAAACTGGGGGAGTTCCACTTCGTTCGAGATGCCGACCGATTCCAGGCCTGCGTTCCATTTGTACCGAATATCGCGCATTGTGTATCCAACTGCCAAGAGAACAAAACACAAAAATCTCCACTCTAACATACAGTTAGACACTTAGGGGGCGTCTTATGGGACCAGCGGGATGTATCGGGCCGTGTCTCTACGCCTGGAGGGTTCAAGTTTCTCCACAAATCTAGCTGTTGCCGTCTTTCGTTCATCTGTCACCGTCTGTACTCTCTGTATACTGTGACCTGAAGGTCAAGACGAAACGTCGGTACGTCGTGATCTGATCGCGAAATTTTGAAACCACTTTTTGAATCATCTGCAGGAATTGTGACCATTGTATTTGGTGCTCTAGGGATTTGGGAGAAGCCTTGTTCGAAGGAGTGCGATACGAATTTCTGTGAAAATTCAAGTCGTCTATTGTCGTAAAGCTATGAAAATTATCTGATGTTCATTGAAACTTGAATCCTTGACGGCATTTACGGTAGTCGGCAACATGGGTGATATAACAACATTCCTGGGGAGACTGAATTCGAGGTAAATAACAATTATTTAAGTACACTACATTCAATGATGAAGATATATGACATTCGGCCGCGTGCACCGGCATAGCGAACACTTGCTGAATTCAAACATCTGTGTTGATGCATTGATGTTATTTAATTTCGAGTGCTTGACTTTCTGCAGCTGCAATTTCGAGAATGAAATCGAATATGCGACTTGTGTAGAATACAGATATTGTACAAGGTATGGTGAGAGGATGAGGCGCGTGGAGTGCTGCGTGATACGAAATTGTTGATTTCACGGTCCAGCTGTGTTTTAGCCTACTATGATGCTGGTTTGTAATAAGGGATATTTTCCCGGGAGAATTGACTCTTCGTCCAACATATTCTATGCTCCAGCGAATTTGTTCAACTTGGGGCATAAAGATCAAGCGTCGAGTTTCCTCTAGCGGCATGACTATGGGAACGCAAGGGAAAGGTAAATTAACAGTCTCTGAATTTTCGATTCTATGGTCAATGGGAAGAAGTAACAAGGAATCGAAAAGATGAGAGGAAGACGACGAAGTGCGAATAGACGATACATTCTTCCATCACAGGCTGCCTGTATCGAAATCACGGGGCGACAATTGATTTGAGACAACTTCGTGTTCGCTATGCGGCGCCTAATGATGGTTTGATTCTAAGACTGAAGTCCCGTTCACACGTGGTAACAGCTTGAGGAATTCGGGCAAGTTGCATGTCGCCCTCAAATAACGATCATGATCCATGTGTGCACGTGACTTGATACGAATACAATAATACGTTCGAGGTATGTGGAGAGAAACTTCATGCCTGGAAGCAGGCTTCGGTTTAAGGAATATAATAAACTATGTAATCAAGGTATTTAGGAAAATTAGCATAGACTAGTTATTATAAAAGTACAACAATTATATCAATATTTAAGAGAAGAGATTACTCAACGAAATGGCTAGTAACTATATCCATAAAGGTCATATAGGTTGATAGGCAGACTGAAATACGAATGGATACATAGATAGACTGGAAAATGTGAAGAGATCGAGGAATATTAAGAGAAACAGAGAAAGAGAGAGTAAGAGAGACTAAGAGAGAGAGAGAGAGAGAGAGAGAGAGAGAGAGAGAGAGAGAGAGAGAGAGAGAGAGAGAGAGAAAGGTAGAAGAATATATATGAAGAGGAATAGAGAGTAAAATAATTTCTGTGCGTCTCTGCGGCAGTGTCTAGTGCCGAGGCGAATACAACAACTACACATGCACAATACCTATAGTTATTTCTAACAATGCGATAACTACTAAACAAACGAGTGGTAGCAATAATGATTGATTGATCGCGATTTTCGCGGGTTGTTTCAAAAAAAAAAAAATAAAAAATGCCTCAAACGAGCTTATACGTGCTTTTATAAATATTCTATACCTACAGGCTTGCTGTGTATTCTTAACCAAATTAGTGAATATTGATTGAAAATCGAATACCGAAAATTGTTTTATCCATGCTACATTCGAGTGGCTCTTTCCTTGAGAATTAGTTCTCGCGCTTTTAACTCTAGTCCGTCACTTGGGGATAATTTCACCCCAAACATTTTTCAAACTTCTCGCAGAGTCATTTAGTCATGGAATGGGCCATTCTTCATGCGAAATAAAGGCCTTTTTTCGACACTTTGGGCACTTTCTTTAACGTTGCTGATGTTTTACAATATTCAAATAAATAATTTTGGTTAGGAAAACTGAGCGAGCTTTTTCCTCGATCCTTGAACTATACCTAGATATATTTTTTAGATTTTTAGTACTCATTTTTGCAGATAAAAATCACTTTTGGGGTGAATTTCAGCCAGTGTGACCGACTAGAGTTGAAAGGTGAAACAGTGCAGGTGGCATCATGAGGCAAGCCTGAAACGTGGCATGTTTATCAAGCTTTTGCATCGTCTCCATTATCACCTGCTGCACGATGGTCGAAAGCGCGACTCGATCCGCGTGATTGTGGGCTGTCGGTATACGTATATCGCAGGTACACGCGACAGCGAATCAACCACGACTAATATCGCGGTGCAAATTTATACGCGCATTTTTCCCCACGCCGCATTCGGTATCGGGGCTAATCGTGGGCCTGGACTAACGAGCTGTCGGCATGCACGCACCTTGCCCGTGTAATAGTTAAACCGGAAATGTCTTAATGATAAACGGTATTAGACTTCCGGGTGGGCTCTTCATGCCCAAAACCTTAAACTGGACATCGCCGAACAAATCGTATTCTTTAACGTAAGGTGAGGGTAACAGTTATTGGTCTTTTTTGGTTGTAGCTGTTCGATCCGTGGTTCTAAAATCACCAGAAAGTAAATTTGCAGTGTCTAACCCTTTAGCAATTGGTCTTAGTCGTCGAGAAATTCACACTTTGTGCCGTCGGTTTATAATTTTGGAAAATAAAGGTTCAATAATTGGGTCAAAACGTGTCAATAACTGATACACTCACCTTATTACGCTCAATATTTCCTCGATACTCTGCACGCGTCGAACGAAAATCCGTCGCTCATGGATCCAAAGCTTGAATTACAGAGCAGATTGAGATTATTCGCGGTAATTCGCCTGGGCGAGTTTCCTCGAATACCCCCGGCAACGGTGAATTTGACGCGAACATCCGGTGGCGTGACCACGAGCAAGGGTGCAGCGTTGTATCTTTGTCCTTGTGAAAAAAGGAAACAAACATGTGGCAAACTTTTCCGCGTACGTGTATAACTGATTAGACCGAGAATGTGCACCGAGAATTATGTGTCGCCGCTTTTACAACTCTCGCTGTTTCGGAGATTTTTATTTTCTGATTAGGTCAAGGCCGTGACACGCGGTCGATTAGATATGTTTTACTTTATTGTACGGTGAAAAAATGTAGAACCGTGGTTGTCGGATTAGAAACAGAAACACGCTCTCGGTGTTTCCTGAAAAGAAAACTGCTTACAGTAACAACGGCAATAAATACGTTAAAACATGCGACAAGTAGATAGAAATTGGAGAAATTTATGGAAACGGTATTAAGTTCTTATCGCGCGTTCCGCAACTCGACTTGAAAATTTCTTCACCAAGTCAAGAGCGACCTGCCACTGTCATGATTGCGAGGCACCGCCAGAAGGGTCATAGTTCAAGAACCGAAAGGATCGGAACAAAGGACAGTTTCAAGTCGCGTTCGCCCAAGAACTGTTCCTCTCACTTTCAAATTTTCATCTTAGCTCTGTACCTGCGCTATAATACCTACGTAGGTCTCACGCTCGAACCTTTTCTCCTTCGCGGATATATCGGGCAGCCAGTATCTCGAGTGGAGGGTTCGATAAATCGAAGACAGGATGTGGATATAGGTACAACGTACCAAGGTACGTGCAGAGCTAAACCCGCGTGGTCCGCGAATAGTTCCCCACTTGAGCAACCCTCTCGCTTCACCCAACTACCCGTCCGCGGCACGATGCGTGTGCACGCTCACGTTCTCGCCGAATGACGTATACATAAATGTGTATATGAGAGGTAAGGTAGAACGATTACCAGAGCTATATTTTTGGTACATGTATACCGGGGTGCTCCTTGAACAGGTCATTTTTGAATTTCGACAGTTTCTTACTCCCCGAATTGGCTCGAAATAATTCAAAAATATCTTTCTAATTTTTTCAGATTTTCATCCCAACTGTAACCCGTGTCGCCGGAGGGTTGATTTCGATGAAATTTGATACAGGGTGGCTCCTCGGGTAATTCGTAATGAATCTGGACTCGAAATATTGAAATTAAAAACAGCGCAGTACCAACTGACTTTCACTTTTGGCATGTTTTTCCGCGGACAAACTATTCTACTTAGAATAAATCCGCTATTTTGAATTTCAAAGTTTTGATTCCAAATTCGTAATCAGTGATCAAAGAAACCCGTTTGGTAGATATGTTGTTCTCTTGAAAAGGGCCAAAAATCGAAAAAATCAACCCTATTTGGGCCACGGGTTAGAGTTGAGTTGAAAATCTAAAAAAAATAGGGGAATAGTTTTTTAATTATTTGCAGCCGATTTGCGAGGTGAGACATTCAAAATGCAAAAGTGATCTTTTCAAGGACCACCCCAACGTATGCACGCTCTACGAGGGTGTGGGTGTGTATGCATATTATGTAGAGTACGCAAATATATATTCATGCCGTTCATGCTGAACCTTTCGATGACATCCAATGCGATTGGTACACACCGTGACAGGTACGAGATACGAATGATATCTACTGGCTAATCTATAGGCAAATGTACAAGATGTATGGAAAAATACATAAAGGAAAAATCCATAACTCATAGGATAATAATGTTGACGTCGTTGTCGTGAGAAACAAAAATTAATACGAATATTAAGCATGCGCCGGCTAGATGCACAATGCGTCAGGATTCGGTTGGTCGACCTTTGTCGAATTCGACTTTTGACTTTCGTCGGCTCCTGATGGAAATAGAGAGAACGGGCGGGCCGTCGTCGGCCGTCATCCCCGGACACGCGGCTCAGTGCTATGTCGGAGGCCCTGGTGTATAGTATAATTAATTATTTGACATAATCCAGGAGGCGAATGAACAGAAATTATACAATTGAAACATAATTAAATTGGCGAAATTAAACGTTGCACGTACAGGTGTTTTATACGCGTATACGAATGTATATAAATTATTCGCATGCCTGTATACACGCTATACAAATTCGCATACGCTGCATATTCAAATACATATGCATATACATATATATGTACAAACGGATATCTATCGTACATATTAAATATATGTATATAATTATATATACATGTATATGTATATGAATGTATATATTTATACGTAGAAAAAATATAAGAGTGGTGTGGCGGGACGTTCAGTTTTGACAAGGCGCAACCGTCCTGCTCTCCGGTTTTTTCATCGCACGCTCTCCTCATCGGCAGCTAATAGATCGCCGTAGGGCTTAAAACTTGCGTTAAACGTGCGCAAAAACTTGACGCTATAACGTACATTAAGGTAAACTTGCAGGCAACGAACGCCGCTTAAATAGACAAACTCGCTACACTGCGTCTGTGCAGTAATTTGTAATTAACGCAGTTTACGCTTTGCCGCGGGGTCGATCGACCCCCGTCCCCACCCCCACCCTTCCGCCTCCTCTTAGGTACTCGGCCGAAGAAAAGAGCCAAGGGCGAGGAGTGACGACCAAAGGCGGGGGCGGAAGGGGGTGGCTTTGAAACCGAGACGATATCGGCTTGATCCACTTTTACCTCTCGCGGTCATAATTCCTTTACAACAATTTGCGGTCGTCCTTATTACCGGAACAATCGCGAGCTTTCGTCTGCAAGTCCTCCTACTCCCCTTTCCTCACCTCTACCTCCACCTCCGCCTTCACCTCGGTACCTTTCCTAGCATCGGAGAGCGGCGTTTACGCCTCGGTCAAAACTGTCGCGATAAGTAGAGAGCGGAGACCCCCGCAGCCGAGTCGTGTGAAAATCTCACACGTATCATTTTCTTGTGTGTTTACTTTCATTCTTGCTTTCTTATCGTAAGACGCGTACGAACCGTGGCGTACTTCTTTCAGCGTGTACATCGATACTCTGTGCAAATTCAATTTGAAACGCAGGAGGCCGGACTTGTTCTGGAAATATTTGCCTACACGGTATCTATGATACAGTTTTACACATACGTAACGTTTTGAGTAGGTAACGTACGTAGGAACGCTCCGGAACGGTTTTGTTATTTCGTACTGCGGGAACGCGCGGCGTGCAGGCGATAATAAATTAGCAAATTTAGTTTAAGACGTATTATAGGTGTCGAGTGCAGGGAGAGAGCGGCTTGCCTCGCTCTCCGCCGGAGTGCGGTAATTGAACTCATATTTCCAGAAAAGTCCGACTTTTTCGCGCGCCATTGCAGACTCTCAGCGACCTCACGTCGTTGCTCTATTTTTCCTCAACAACGTCGTTCTGCAAGGGGTTCTCTTTTTTTCTTCCACCTACACACGAACAAATTCTAAGCAATAATTTTGGGTACATTTTTTTTCGCGTGTAATCTTTCAACGCTACAAGAAACTCGTCCAACTACTACAACGTACGTGATTCGTTTTCTTGGACGTTTGAGGAATTGAACCGTTTCAATGAGTAATTATAAGTATACGCCGAATAATGCATCGTGTAAATTATAAATTAGATTCGATGCTGCTGCAATTTTGGCATTTCGATAAACAAGAAAATTGAACAAAGCTCGGAAACTCAGAGCGACGTCGTTCGGCCGCGAGTAGTAAAGGTCGGCGTGTGGTCAGCCGCGTATAACAGGTTCGAATATCATCGTGCACGTCTGTCTCTTAGCTATTTGTGTATTACTTATTTAAACATAATTTATGCATAACGGTCCGACGATCGCTGCTTTTCTAATCTGTATAATGTATGCGTAGGATTATACGCTTATTTATAGACTGGCGTTGCATTGTAAGTAACGCGGTATATTAACAGATATATACGTCGTGCCACACGTCGCCGCATATCAGGCGTGATCAGTGACGTCACGTTGTACAGTGATGCCTGATGGTAAGCTTGTTTAACGGTGCTCTTGGCTGCACACTGTGCTGCAAAAATAGTACACTCACACCGAAAGAAAAATTTCTTCATATATTATATATATATACACATATATATATGTAATATGTATATACACACACGCACGCACGCACGCACACACACATATACATATATATAATTTTATATATATATATATATATATACATATAAATAAAGAGTACATGAAAATAAACGGAAAATAACAATAGAGGAGAGATAGACAGATAGAAGAGATACGTAGAGAGAGACAGACGCTGTAATATAGGGGTTAGAGACAGAGAGTTTGGTCGGTTTGCATGTAAACCTGGGTGTGAGTATCTCGTGTTCATTAGTGGCTGGTTGTACAGAGATATTTTTACCGACGGTTGAGACGTGACATTTTTTCATTTTACTACTGACAAACCGTTACACCCATAACGATTCTCTGAACGTTTAACGGAGAATCATTCAACCATTCGGTTATTCTGTAAGATGATACGAGTTTTTTCCAGTCTTAAAATCGGGGACGGGAGTTTGCAAGACGGATATATATTATATATGTATATGTATTATACCGGGATGGGAAAAGTCGGGGAAGAGACAAATAAAACCGCGTGGTTACCACCAGACGAGTAAATTTGAGTGAGGTTGTTGGAATCCTGCAGAAATTTTAGACTTTCCTAGATATTTTATCCCGCTCTGTTACACGTGGAACATGTGACCCGATCAAGATGACAAGACGTTGTAGGAAATCAGTTTAGAAGTTCCGTTGTTGTGTGGGGTCAGCGTTTTCATCACCGCGATACGGATTTATAGGTAGTTAATCATTGTTGTTTCAATCATTTGTTTTACCACGTTTTACGTACTTCTTTTCGGAAAATTAGATTTTAAAACTGGATGACGACAGCTTGTTGAAGATCGCGATCAAAGCAGGAGCGAAAACCAGCTTTGCACAGCGACTTCGTAATTGCGTGTTAAATTATCATTATAATATTTCCGAGAATATTCCTTATGGTCGGGGTAGGAAGTTTTAACTTTTTTAATAACGCTCAGCCCCATTAACCTTCGGACATTTATTTTTCAGGAACTGATTTCCATCGAAATTCAAACCTCTATACGGACTCTGCTTTTTATGCCCGTCGAGTCGTATCCAAAATTACGATCGTGCAACACCCGCGTTGTTCAATTATTATCACGGACTTTCCTTTATGATGTTAGCAATTTTCGCTTTATTTTTCTCTAAGATCTCCGAGCAAATTTCAAGAATCACGGTTTTTTTTTTGTTCGTTTTCTTTCGATATTCCGATATTCAATAATTATCGGAATAGTTGTTTCCTCGTGTTTTCTCGGGCAAAATTTAATCCAATTGTTCTCTGAGAGTACTTTGAAAATTTATTCAAAAACACAAGAGATAAATCGAATCGGCGTCGCTTTTATCGTTTGATAAAAAAATTACGATTTGTACGACACGGCGAGTGGTCGAGTTTTTTAACGAATACAAAAGGCGATTGAATAGCGGTTAGATACAACGGGGCGATAAGAACGCGATCGACCCTCGAGCACCGGCGGTCGTGTGATAATTAAAGAGGCAACGAAAATAGGTCAGGTATAAGGGTGTTATCTTTTATTGCCGGATAACTCGAGTGCCATTTATGCCTTATAATTGCAAGTTTGAATGTGCTCCGAGGTGCGCAGCAGCAGCAGCAGCAGTCTACGCCCTTACACACATTACATCCCCCTGCGCAAAGGTAGTATAGGTATGTTAAGTAGGTCGTCTCATTTCGTAAGTCGGTCCGGAAACGAACCGCGTCCGCATGAATGGTGATTTTTCAAGTAGGCTTTACAATTACCGCCAAAGAGCGGCGTCACTGAAAAGGCCCGTTTTTCTATTTCCGGTTCTGGTCGTGTTTGCCTTCGGAAAAAACGGTCAACAGGGTTAAATTTCTTTCAGATACGAAACAAAAAATTGCCTTTGTCATTATTAGCCGCTATAATCGACCGACGCCGCGTTCACTCCTGCAGAGATTTATAATTTATCCGTTAGAAAGTTCACGGTAATTTGCATCAAATATTGACGATGTACGCGTATTTTGTCAATAGTCGGTGTAAAATCAAAGCCGCTTTATAACCGGCAACCGAATCGCGCTGTTTGTACAATTTTACATCGATTACCGTACGATTATTCGTAATCGAAACGTGCGTTTGTCGGGAGATTATAAACGGGATCGGGTTAAACGTATTAATGTTGGTTTCGTTGGGTGTCGAGTGTGGTATTTGCAGAGAGATGACCGCTGTAAATTAGCGTCGAATATACGGTCGTATAAAAGTTGTTAACATAAACGAGTAACGTCGTAGTTGCCGATCCGTCGAAACGATCGTTAATATTTTCCTTTCCCGATTAAATAGACGTGTCTGTATACTCGTTGGGTCGGAGGTAATTACTTACAGCTCTCAATCTCGATATGGCAGAGCTGTCGGTCCATCGGAAAATATTGCAGGTTCATCGGACACGAGGCGGTGATGGTTAAACTGCAACAGACACAAAGCTTCGTTAGATTCTCCGTGGAGGAAGATCCACGAATAATAGATGAAAGCTCAGTGACCCGCGTCTCTGTCGCTTTGCTCTTGTAAGGCGTGACTGACATCTGTTTACAATATTCAATTCCGAGGTATCGGAAATGCTCACACAACTGTGCAACAAGCATGTGTTAAACGTAAATTACACCTTGCGATTATTCGCATTACGTAAATAAGCAACCTGCAGAAATTTCCGTCCGTATATGTACAATGTACGTGCACGTGTAACGTATATAGATGTATTTATTACACATATTTGCGGTAGTGGCAATTTATTGATTGCGAGTGTAAATTACACACGACACATTAATGAACACGAAAGCGTCCTGCCCTGGTGAAATCCCATCTCCCGGTACACATCGTAATCCAATGTTTGACGTATCACGTTGAGCGTATTTGTTCCTGACACACAACCGGTCGGGTACCTATATCCCACCTACCTACCTACCTACCTACCTACCTACCTACCTGTGTGTTGGGCAAAGAACGGCTCTCGGCCCATCAGCGCTTATTAAAGCATGCGCGTTGCAGCGTTATGCAGATAATCGCGGTGCGCTTCTACCGCATGTGTATATCATGTGTATATATATATATATATATATAATTATATATCATATCGTCATATATATGCATATGTTTGCATGCTTGCGTACGACGTTGGAGCGCGTAACTCGTAGAGTAATAATTATTTTCGTCTCCTATTTGGAATCCCGTCTGGCGTTGCAAATAATCCCGGGTTATAATAGGCCTCGAGATATATTATTTACTCTGGAGATTATTATACGTGGTGAGCTCGTACGCTTTATCCGTACTATAGTGGAAATTTCATATTTATCGTGGATGCACAGCTCGGGTCATGGGGTCATTCGAAATTTTAGATGACATATTATAATTGCAGGATTGAGTAAAACTGATCTTACTGAAAAATCCATGGTACAGTATAATGAGCAGTGACTAATTACTCGTATTGGTAAACGTTTGCGTTTTATTATTACATTTATGTGTAACATATTTGTGTATAGAATATATTAATACTCGCTGTGAATGCCCGTGCATTATACAATCATCGGTGTATAAGTTATAATGCGAATGGAATGAAACGACGCAGTCCCGAGAGTTGATACGGCTGATGGTACTCG
Source organism: Neodiprion fabricii (assembly GCF_021155785.1). NCBI lineage: Eukaryota > Metazoa > Arthropoda > Insecta > Hymenoptera > Diprionidae > Neodiprion > Neodiprion fabricii. The sequence continues at coordinate 35,308,244 of NC_060240.1, forward strand.
ACTCGGGGAGTTTAACATTCGTTACAGACGTCGGAATATCCCGTTGAATAATCCAACGATTTTATGCTCGATTTTTGAAGTGCTCGCAGGAACCGAGGGAGCGAAAGGTCAGGGAGGACGATGATACCTACTCTTATTTACAGGAGCACTTAAAGCCGCGAATCGAAACCGGTAACGAACGTTAAGCGGACAGTAATGGGCTGCGGGGCGAAACGGGGAAGTCCCAATCAACCGTTTTGCCGCCCAGGGTTTCCGCTTTGTCGCTAAACGTCCGCTGCGCCCCGGTTATTCCGCAGCGGAAAGCTGCGAGCTTCTCCAGCCTGCCAGCCCCGAAAAAAGCCCGCCTGCTGATCGCAAGGCATACGCTCAGCGTCGTTCTGCGATTCATTCGACTCGTTATTGATTCCGTGCAAATGTCTGCATCCACGCAACCCCGCAGATTGCCGGTGATTTGATTGTCAGTCCGGTACGAACGAGCCTCGAAGTTTACTTAGCCACACATTTTTTACACGCGAGTCATTTTCACTCGCCCAGATGGAGCAGATCGGTCGGCGGAAATTCTCTCGCGGAAACGACGGTGTAATACCATGGAAAAATATCGCGTGTCTAATGGTTAAGATCGTAACCGGCAAAAATGTGATTTTAGTGGCAAAGGGGCGTACAATTCTTTTTTTTTTCTCATCATTCGCTCTGAAAATGATCAAAACCTATGATTTAATCGAAATCAAGCGTTTGAAAATATACAGACAAAAGGTGTTCGGATCTTTTTAGCTGTTTTGGTCTGAGAGATGATCGGCAAATTTTCCTATGATCCATAAACGTACGTTTGAAATTCTGTCGAGTGCGGAGAAATTCACTCTGCTTTAAATCTGGCGTTTTCATCGATTTCTCACAATTAGAGGGAACAGAAACACGAGCAGTTACGCATGCTGATCAGGCGACGATTTTCATATCCTACACGGTAGTTTCACTTCGGTGTTACGTATATTTTATTATCGGAATCGATGGTACAAGTTTTGCCGTTCGCGGGTGAAAAACGCCGGGTGTCTCATTAGAGGAACGAGTGTTGGGAAAAAGATTGGGTCGTCGTATACGAGATTCGAGGCGGCTTTCGAAAATCTAGTCTTCGGTGGTGTTTTTAATTAATCTCGCGAGCGCGTGTAACGAGTAATTAAAAATACCGCGAGAAAACACACGTTCACTGTGCCAGCTGCATCGGCGTCGCAGGAATAGGAACGTCGGACAAACTCTCGTCACGTCTAGCGAGCTTTGAAGTAGAGGGGAGGCGTGAGAGCAGAGTTGGTAAAAATACTCTCTTGACCGTCAACTGTCAAAAAATGTGTCAACTCGGGAAATGAGAAAGTAAAGTGGGTCGAAACTATCAGCGCAAGGAGATCTCGCAATCTTGTAAAGTCGATAACCCCGGATATCGTTGGTGTAAAAGATGATTTCGTCTCACTGATTCTGCCGACGATGCGATCAGCGCGGTCTTCGCAGAGAGCCAGGTGAGAGAATTCTTAATAATCACAAATGCGAGACTTTCGAGTCTCGATGATTGAATAGGAGGATTTCCCTGGCAGACTACCGAAGCTATGCATAGTTAACTCGGACTCGCGGAATGATGCGGGAGGGTAACATTCATCATGCAAAGGCTGCCGAGGCAGGAACGGTATAGTTGCGTAGGTATACAGTGGTCCTCGAATAGAAGGATAGAAATAAGGATAAAGAAGATTCGAGTGCCTGCAGGGATGGAAATCGCAGTTTTGATGAATTGCGAGAAAAATTCTGAGAGATGATTTTTGCCGCGGTTGATCCGACGGAATCCAACCGGGGCGCAGCCGAGGCAACGAAATAATAAAACATCCTCTCATCCTTGAAAGGATATCGCGTCGTATGTATACATATACGTGTAAGGTATAGGCGCGGACCAGTGGCTAGTTAGGATGAAATATCCGAGTTCCACGGCTGTAAAGTGCCGAGTTGTAGATATATAGTCTCCGCATTCTTGACCTCGTCTCGAAAGGATCGCTGGGCAAATTTTGCAAATGGAATTCCGGAATAAATAACGTCCGACGGACAAACGCAGCGGCGAAGCGCGGCGTCCAGGAGAAGTCTCGGAAAAATGTCGCAACAGATTTTGAAACGCACTTCGGCGGTAAGTGCAACCCAGATTTTTATCCCTGGTGAAAATATCATCCGCGTGAAATCGCGACTCGGCGTATTCCATTGAAATCGATCATCGCTTTAGCCTCGGACGGCGAGTGAAGAGTCGATTTTGGGTCAGCAGACGAAAGAGAAAAACCGACCGACGTGGTCACGAATACTCGCCGTAGGATTATTCAAATCAGCTCGGTCGTGCGTAACGTTCGCAAGTTAATTCGCGAGCCAAGGTGTGGCCTTAGTTCAGTGCATCGCGAGTATTTTTTTGGGAGGACGGAACGTTTTCCAACGGCGTGCTAGCGAGGGGGCAGCGAAGGAGCCTCGGACGACGATGGGAGATAAGAAGCGATGTTTTTGCGAACCAAAGACCGAATAAAAACGTCGAAAAAGCAACCGCCTAAGCGAGTAACGGCCTCGACGCACGCCAACGCAACCTCTATTTAGCCTTACGTTTCTTTCTGCATCCCCAGCCTTTTATTCCTCGTATATAGACGTCCATTAGCTTCTCGTTCACGATACCCGACCTACATTAAGTTATTGCTTCAGCCCAGCTCAGAAGGGAGACCGGTGACGCTTTTATTTATAACTGTCTCTCGGAAGGAGTCTTCGCCCTGATATTAAACCCGCACCTTCGTACTTCGCAAGTCTCCCGATGTTGGGCAGCCAACTTTCAACGCGTTACGCATCGTCGGAAAAATAATCTTGCCTCATCATCGGTCGTTGTTTACCGCGTATCGAGTGAAGGGGCGAAAAGGACGAGGCTGAAGTTAGTAACGTTAACGTATCGGAAGGTTGGAAAAAATAAAAATTACCATTTCGCACTTTTAGAATACCTGAAGAAATTTAATTTACAAAATCTGCGTTCGGTGATGCTGTATGAACGGTTTGCTGAATTTCAGGTAATCCTAAAGTTGCAAAATAACGATTTTTTCTAAAGATGCATCGTTACAATAATGTTACAAAATTCGGCGTGATCGAAAGTGTGGACGGATTTTCAACGAAGCAATCCAATCTTTATCTCACCGGGTACCGAAGCGTTACGAAGATGTAAAATATGTATATACCATAAGGTCTTCCCGCCCGCCGTTAGATCCGCGAGATTTGCTTTAATCTCTGTGTAGTTGAAGGATTTGAGAAAGCTATAATCAAGCAAAACGAAAGGGATTATACCGCTGGCAGCTCTTTAACTAAAAAGTACATCTTTGATCTTCCCCAGCGTCAGAGCTGCGGGAGTTCGTCTCGGATATGTCGCGTTGGCAAAGCTCCGGCCGAGTCACTCACTCTCCCCAAAGTTGTTGACGCGCTCGAACGTGTAACTCGGCGTAAGCCTCGAGGGCAACTAATATCGAACTAAAAAATTCCACCCCCTCGCAAGCCGTGACGTCACCGACGACGTTCTCCGCTCCGGAGCCACGTTTACACGGTGCAAGAAAAATTCCCCCCGATCGCGTTTGTTTTCCCCGAGATCCAACCGTCCTGGAAGCTGGCTACCAGTGACGTCACTACCCCGATCTCGATGTCGTCGGATTTACTCTTGTTATTATCATTCCCTCTCACCCCAGCTCCGCGTCGTACGCTCTTTCATTTTCGGCGGCTCAACGCGCGAGATGCTCACTCCCAGCGGGGGTGAAGTGTTTTCGTATTAACGTCACGGCTATATTCAGAAGCCATGCATATCTAACTTGTATATAACGGTTCTCACGGCGAGGCACGGAATGGGCTAGCTGTACGCGCATTGGTTCGTTGTCGCTAATGTGACGAGAGACCGTCGTCTTGAGCCGCAGCGGATGTTCCTCCCTTTTTCAACGCGGCTTAATTAACATATTGTTTGGAAAACGATAATACTGAGACGTCCGTTTACTCACCGTATGCTCCTCGTGATGCTGCCCGAGTAATGAATGCGAATGAACTCGTTGCTGGTTGTCGCGATGTGGAAGTAGGACTGTTTCTCGTTTACGAAAAACGTGTCCGGTACCCAGATGTTTTTTATGAACTCCGAACCGACGCTCAACGTCTCGACTTCCTCCCATTTGCTGAACGCCAGTCGTGGATCTTTCCAGAATTGCCGGAAGTAAAAATCCAGCGTAAAGTCCTACATGACGCGGGGGAAAGAAAATGCGAGACGTTAGACACGTTTGAAACAACGTCGTTACGCTTATTTTTTTTTTCTTTTCTTTTTACACTTTCGTACTGGGATGATACGCCAAGATGGTTATATCGATGATTCGATTAAAGAAAATATTTGCAAGGTGGAAGCAATGAAAAAGCAGCTCTCTACACGATACGATTGACGTAATATAACCACCTTGAGCTGCGGTAGTCATCACACAAATCAACGTATGCATGTCTTCTAAAATCATGATTCTATCAAATGATTTAAAGATTCGGATAAACATGGGCAGGCAAATAAGATTCACGCTAGGAAAACGAAAACTGAACAATGCGAAAAATCGAACAAAACACAAAGTGGATGAGACGTAAATGAAAAAATTTCGCACGTACGTGATAATAAGCAAAACGTCGCCAGATGATGAAAACCTATGAATGAAGCAATGAAGTGTGGAAACAAAGCTAATTATGGTGAGTCATCGATGTCATCATCCGCACTCGGGCAAACCGGTGTCTTTGGTTTTTCGATTCTCTGATCGAAAAAAACGCAATTCTGATCTTCCCGTATTTCCGGAGGCAGTTCTGTTCGTCACGTCATGAAAACAGACTCGAAGAGATAGGTCCGAGAAATCTGTGACTTAAGGCAGGTCTCTACTTCGTTGGGCCAACAAATTCGATTTCTTATCAATATTTTATGCAAAAAATATTGATTGTAGAATGTTGGTATGTGGTATGTTTACTGAGACCTAGATGAGCAAACGTTATGAAATTTGGCAGGCACCAGTACAACAAACGTCTTGATTAGTTCATATTCAATCGTTTTTATTTTATGAACAAAAAAGTGTAACAATTTTAGGCCTAAAACTAAACTCACCCTTTTGATTGCCGACAACTTTTCTATTTTTTAATATTTCTTTTTCATTCTCATTCAATTATTGAAGACGTTGGTTGTACACGTGCCTGCCAAATTTCATAACGATTGCTCGTCTAGGGCGAATACGTGGCTCCACCCACTCCCAGTACCATGTTTTGGCAACCTTCAAAAATCCTACCACGTTTGATAAATACCGCATAGTAAACATACCAAATATAAAAATTCCATATTTAATATTTGTTGCATAAAAAATTGTGTAAAAAATCGAACATCTTCCCACCCAACAAAGTAGAAACCTCCTTCAATTAATTAACACCGAAGCTTTTCGCTGGAATAAATACCGCATGGCGAAATAAAATTATACCTCTGAAAACGAGCCTGTCCGTAGAACACACACGAGAACGAAGATGGCAGCCGTTGCGCTTGCTTTTAGCAGCCAGTAACGAAAGGGCGCGAGGTTCGAGGGTGCGGATATGGCGTGGGCCAGCAAGTCGAGTGGCGGCGCCCTTTACGCCGCTGCATCATCGTCTTAGGGCAAAGTGGCGGTAAGAGTTAACGTCGCGGGCTCGTAAGTCTGGCACTTGGATAGCTTTAGTTGGCTATTTGGAAGGCGGGCAGGTGCATACACGTGTGGAAATGCATGAGTGACGTTACACGTGTAGGCAGGCATACCGGTACGTCACACGTACACAGAGGCGGCGGAAAGGGCCGCCGCAGAGTTTCACCCTGCAGGTGCTTCAAGTGCCGGTTGTGTGTGGGTGGCGTTCCCTCCCTTTTCGCCCTCCTCTAAGTACATATAACATGACGTACCGCCTGGTATAACCGCGAGAAATTCTACGCCACGTATAATTTAACTAAACGATCAGCGCGCCTTTAATCCCCATGATACTAATTTTAACGGACACCTTTATCGCTACTTCGCATCGTTTTAGGGCCAGTTAATCTTCCGCTTCTCTCTGTCTCTCTCTCTCTCTCTCTCTCTCTCTCTCTCTCACACTCTCCTCTCTCTGTCTCCCTGTGTCTGTGTGTGTGTGTTTCCTGCACTCCGTGTTTCCGCTTCCGTTTGCGCGTCGTTACGGGTTCTTTTCTAGTCGTGCAATCAATGGGGAATACGTAATTGTCAGAGCAACGGATCATCGAATTTGCGTTCACGTCTGCTGGGCCCACCGTGTATACATGGATGCGAACGATGTGGTCAATCGGAGTGGTTGAAGTGGTGGATTATCGTTACGCGAATTGGAAACAAGGCCTCGTGCGTGATTGTCGATGAAAGCTTCGCGTTTTGTACGAAGATTTATCTTTATCTATAACGATTATCGTTACGACTGCCATCAACGCGATGTATACAAGGATCGATCAGGCTTGCGGTATCTTCGATAACTCCGTGCGTTCGCCCCAGAGCTTATGAGAAAAATCAAAGACTCGTTGGGTCTGATCGAGCGTTAAAATTTGGAGAGACGAAATAATTGAATAATGAAAAATAAAAAGGAAAACATAACGTGTCGACGAAATGGTGAGCGAAGCGAGTCAACGTTCAAAATTATATTGAGGTGGTGTTGTGATCGACGATGACGTCGGGCCTCGAAGCGTCTATTCGGGGAGAGACGCGAACGTAGGCGAAGACTCAGGGAGAGGAATGGAGGAAAACTGGTGAGAAACAGCGGGGACGTTACGTTGGTAGTATCCTACCGAGATGGGGTATACAGTGTGAATTCCCAGGGTTAGTTACAAAGTGCTACATTATACATGAGCATGCCAAGCCGTGCACTCGTGCACTTTTCACCGTCGTTGCAAACCAACCATTCGATGCATTTATGGTATATATACATGTAACCAGTGCGCAACACACTATGCTTTCCCGCATGCTTTCCACTCCCGGCCTTATTTTTCACGTATAAACATCAGCGAGGAAAAGTAAAATCACTGCATTCGGATAATTTTTTTGTTCAAACTACTCAAGGAGTTTGTTGATTTTTTTTATTCAATCATCATCGACATTTCGGACAAAATTTTATGCAAATTTCAAAGCAGATTGATACAATGTGTACTGTATGTCCTTGCACTTGCGACGTATACCGTTTTGGAAACTTTATACTGCCGAGCAAATATTCCTGACGGAAATAAAATGCTTGACCGCAATTTAACGTCCGTCGGGAATTAACTGGGCAGGATAATCGGAGGTGTTGCCTAATTTTGAGTCGCGATGATCCTGTCATAGGCGGCTAATTTACAACGAGCCAGGGAAACGGCGGGGTCTTTACTCTTTGGCAACTTTTTTGGTCTGGGATTGTAGGTACAAGGGGAATCGTTCTCCTACCCCTCTAAGCGAAGCTTTTAGGCTCAAGTTAAAGCTCATCGCTCAAAACGTGGCCAGAGGCAAACAGCGCGATATACATATATATTAAATATATTTTTTACGTTTTATTTCACAGCCTTCTACATTGAACGCGAGCTCTCTGCTGCATATAGTCAGTCAAAGTCATTCAACTATTTCTCTCTTCTACAAATCTATGTCCGCTTTCAGCGGCAAATCTCTTCTATAGATGCAATATATTATATATTAGGTATTTACATGTATGTATTTATGTAAGCCGATCGTTACGCAGAATCGAATGCGTTTATAAATTTTCACTTACTTCATCCCTGGGTAGTTTTGCGCACGTCCGTTATTCCTGCTTTTTTACGCCAAGTCAAAAGGTGGATGTAGAAAAGTGTGATAATTAGACGCAGGCTTGACAAGACTTTTCTATTCCCCCTCTCAAGCCGGGAAAGACAAAGGAAGGTACAAATTCGCAAAACCTTGAGCTCAGTAATTTGCATCTTCGCGACCTTTTGCGGTGCAGTCACTTTGTGCGTAAGCGAGCCAAAACTGGAGCGTAATAACGCGTTACCCATCCCTGAAAAGTTCTTTCCAGCTTCCTCGTGAAAGAAACCCTTTCTACTGAAATTCAAGCTTATATCCTTTTTTTCCCGTGAGCTTTGCGCGTCGATGAAGTTTTACGGAGCTTGGAACTCGGATTATTTGTGCTAAAGTTTCTGTTCTTTTTCTTTAGATTTGGTTTTGACAAATAAGAGGAGGGTCCTCGCCATTTGAAAATAAGAAAACTCGAGGAAAATTCGTACACGTGAAATATACCATTGTAAATTTCTCGGTAAAGCATTCGAGCATGGCCTTCAAGACGGCGCGTCACAGGGTCCGACTAATTATTATCGGCTCAGCGGTACCATTTCATCTTCGTCGTCGTTTGCTGTATCTCCGACTCTTTTATCCACGCCGTGACGAAAGGCTCCGGTAATGAAATAAGAATCTTCTCGAACGCGGCTGCAGGATAAAGGGGATTTCTTTTGCGCCTTTGTACATTTCACACCGTTTGACATTTTTATACCTGTACATTTAATTTTCTCTCTCCGTCAAAGAAGCAGCAGCACCGTCAGCGGCATCGAGTCTTGTCTTGTTTTGTCCTGCTTCCTCTGAACTAGATACGGGATAGTATATTCCCCGCAAATTCACCCGCAGGCGGATGAGTTCGTACTTCTTGGTATTCTGTTTTTGCTACAAAGAAGTAAGAACGGTTCTTTTTCATCACTCTTCTCATCATTCCGTGCCAGTGGAGTATAATTCGTCTCCGTGGGGACAATCGACGCGGCGCATCTGCGTAAAGACTCGCAGGTTCCAGCTGCAGTTCCTCGAGGACTACTCAACGAGGATCTCTCGACTTCCGGCCGGGGGAATGCCGTTGCAGGACGTCGTAGCTCCGCCGTTGGATGGCCAGGACTGCGCGAGCTCTGCGAATGATGGGTGGACACGGTAAACTCTTGATATCTACATTTCGGAGCGGGTCGGTACTGTTTCAAGTGGTACATTGGCGGGAGCTGGTTGCCGGGGACACGTCCGGGTGATAACTCTTCCGGATGTTGTCGGGCGGTTTTGGGGCCGCGGTCTAGGGTCCGACTGGGAATCCGCTGGCCTGCTTGGCGCCAATCCAGGCGCAGTGCGGCCGCCCGCCTTGTCTTACCCGGTTGGAAGTCTGCGCGAATTCGAGGTTCGCCACACCGAGACATAAAATTTCCCGCTTTACCGCCCGTTATCGCCGTCTTACGCCAGCGGATAAGACCCACTTATTCGAGTCTCGAGACTCTCCTTAGATTCTGTGAATAAAACCGAACCTGCACCCTCGAGCTCGCCGGGGCGGGAAACGGAAGTCTGAGGCTGCCGGGGAGGGAAAAGAATGGAGAGGATTCCGGAATGACCGGAACGACTGGAATTACCGGAACGTACGCATTTCTCATCGATCCTCTTTCTCGACTCCGACTCTCCGAGACTCGCGAGGCCAGCTCGCCGTTCTTCTACGTGACGTCGGCTCTGATCTCGCGAACTCTGCGGAGGCGTATGAAAGACGCGAAAAAACGAGAAAAGAAAAACGGGACGCGGAAAAGGGCAGGAATACAGAAACGTTTGTCCGACGCGCCGAATGTCCGCACCTCGAGGTACGAACGTTCATGGATGAGAAGAGAGTAAAGGACGAAGATGGGGTTGTGGAATACGAGGTGAAGGGTCCTGGAGGACACGGGCCAAGTGGGGGGCTAGCGAAGGGGAAGCGAGCGAGCGAGGGGGGCGCGGTGGCGTCAACGCAACCTGTCCGTTTGTAAATACGCGAAACGCTACGATGACGAGGAGAGGAAAAGGCCCGGGGGAAAAGGGAGAGTGAAGTGTACTCGGGCGGAGGAACGACGCGGGGATGACGAGGGGTTCCGGGAGGTGAGGAAAAGAGAAAGAGATTATGAGAGGCGGCGGGGCGGAGATCGATGCCGAGCGTGGTTGCACGCCAGGCGGAGCTCTTCGGAATTCCGGCTCCTGGATTCTGCCATAGACACTTTTAACCACGGACTAGCTTGCGACGGATCCTGGGTCCTGGAGGAGCACGCGAGGAGCAGGATGCGTCTCACTTCAAGACGGTTGAACGCCGTCCGACAATGACACGGTTCTCTTCGTTCGTGGCTGTACCGTCACTTCTCAACTTCAGTGCGCGACTCTTCCACTTTTCACTTTTATTTTTCACTCCCCACTCGTAAGGTAAGTCTGCCAGTTATTGACATGGTCAGACTCAATTATTGACCCTTTTATTTTCGAGAATTATAAATTGACGACACTAATAAATTCTGAATTTCTCGATGACTGAAACCAATTGCTAGGCGGTCAGACACTACAAAATTAGTTTTTGGTTATTTTAGAACCACAGATCCAACGGCTAGAACTGAAAACGGCCAGTAACTGGTACACTTACATTGTTCCAATTCTGCAGTTATACGAAGAAAAGGTAAATCCTTCGTTGACGCGCTTATTCGAAATCGGAAATCATTCGATACGTGGATCCATCACACCGGCAATGAGCCGATCAGGCGTGTACTGTTCGGGAATCATCCGAGCGTGGGTGAAGGCAAAGGATTCTGTGTATGGGCGTGGTTCGGTACCTACTCGGTGGGACCTAAATTCGATCGACCTGAAAGCCTTGCAGCCCCAGGTTATCATTGTAGGGTGCACGAAGGCTCCTCTGGCACATTCTCGCAGCACGTTTCCGTAATTGATTTCCAAATGTGCCAGCTCTGGCAAGTTTCTCGAGTTCCCGCTTTCTCCTTTGCACTGTTGCACCTCACTTTCGTTATGGTTAAATTTTTATTAAGCTCGTTCATATTTCATCGCGTCTTAAAATCTTATATTTCTAATGACCGAAGGGCAGTGATACACTGTAATGCGTACACGTACGTTTCTTAAACGGCGGACAAATATCTCAGCGTTGAACGTGTAACAAACATATTGCAAAGGTTTTTGGTAATCGGAAAAAAGTGTAAGTAATGATTACAATTCAAGATCGAAATCGTTCACCGTCTTATCGGTGAATCCTATACCTTGGATGACTGTAACGTGTGAATGAAAGTATACGGGAGGCACATTGCAGGCAAATTTCAGGCACGTAAAGCACATCAGGCAGAAGCAGGCAGGCATTCAAAGGTCTACGTATACACATATGGGTAGCGTTCGTGAAAAATATACTGAAAGCCGACACGACGAGTCGACTTTGGATTGACTCGGTTTGGCTCTGATATGTGACCGCTTTAACCCTCGGCAAGAGAAAACTCGAAAGAAAGAAACAGAGGAAACCATCGAGGATAATGAACTTGATAGTGATAAGAGAAGTAGCATGTTACGCAGGTGGTGAAGTGAGCAGAAATAGCGGAGGTATCAATTTATTCCGGCGAGCTTTTGTGCCGCGTGTATACTTCGTATAATAAAGATGGAAGAGGGGGCAGCGCCGCAAACACAGCGCTTTACCCGCGTCAATTCAGAGCTCGACTCGTTATACAAACACTTAGGTGTCATTCCATACAAGCACACAGATGACGCGGCAGCGACCTGAAGCGCACTGCACACACTGACAATGATAGATTTATTTTGACATCGCATCGCTGTACGAGATACTTTGGAGTCGTTTGACCCGTGCTCGAAGGGCACGCACTTTTATCAGTATGTCATTTTTTTCATCATTTCGGAAAGGGAGCGGAGAGATTTCGCCGCCGGGGATTCCACGGCCAACTACGCCAGGCTGAAATATCCAAAGAAGGTGAAAAAGAAAGTTTTTAGAGGCGTTCGTTTCAAAAATTCACCGTTCCCGTTAAAAATCGTACTTGGCGCTCGTCAAATGTTGGGATCATTTTCACCTGTTTCCTCTCGTCGGCGAGGCAAAAAAATACTTGGCAATTCCGAGCGAGGAAAGAATCGGCCATGCGGATCAAGTTTTGGACTGCAAACGTCTATGATCCGCAATCTTTACGACGGATGTAGAAGCGAAGAAGCTGGTTTCGTTGGCCGAGGAGCATTGCGGTCGGGATTCGATTCGATGCGAGGAATAAAATCGGGACGAGGAACGACGGCTTGATTTGACAAGACCGATTCTGAGGTTGGGGTGGTTTGGGTGAATTCGCGAGTCACGTCCCAGGTGACAGTGTCGACTTGATTTGGTTTCCGCACAGGGCTCAACACCTGGGGTCCAGTCTTATACATTCAGTTCCAAACTTGAAAGTTGGAACGCGAGACCAATTTATGACTCGATCACCGAAACATTCACCTGCAAAGTCGAGCTCGAAAATTCTGCGATCGAATTCGACAGGTAAAAACGAATCGAAAAAATTTTTAAAAAATCAAACGAGTTCTGTTCTGCCGCCAATTTCTTTTCACCGAGGATTGCATTTCTTATCCATCGAGTATCATTTCATCGCGAGATATTGACTAACCCTCGGTGAAAAAATTTCCCAACATACGAACATTTACGCCAATGAAATTTCACGTTTGCTTCGTCTTGAAGCTGAATGTACAAAACGGAACGATTATTATATGTTCAAGTACTACAGAAATATAATATAATACACAATGTTTTTTTTTATATATATATATATATATATATATATATACATACCATCTCGGATATGTATGTATATATTTCGAAAAAAAGTATACATATATATATGTATATACCCACGAAAATTCACGTGGGTGTATACATGTATGTACAAATATGTATATACGTGTCTTGTTGTAATATACAATATTTTTTGGCCTGCAAAGCCCGGCCCGTCATCTTCGTCTGCGCGAACCGAACTTTTCAACGTTTCTCTGTGAGAACCGACACATTGTTAAATCGGTGATAGATCAGGTCTGACGATAGGATAAACCTTTTTCATTTTCCATCTCTTTTGTCGAATGCGTCGAATCACGGCAGGGCCGAACTCAGCGGGTGGGGCCATGCAACGGAACATCGCAATCTTTAAACGAATCAATCATAACGAGGTGTCAAGGTCTTGCGGACTGCGGAACGTATCAAGGTTCCCTTGTAACAGTTCAGCCAACCAAACAGCTGTGACGAGCTATAAAAAAAACGAAAAAACAGTCAGTAGGCCACCAGTGTTTTCTGCCAACATACACGGAGAGATATTTAATCCTCAGGGCGACCAGGCCTCACCGAGTCGAAGAAGGTGATTCGTCCTCGTCGTCGCGTCCCGCTCCTTGTACGTCATGTAAGATCGTAAGGTATACCTACCCGCAAGCTTGCCGAGTCGATACCGTACAAGATGCGCTCGATTCGAAAGCTCGGGCGAAAGTATCATCGCGGAAAGCGGGAGCTGGGAATAATTTGCACTCCGTCATGAAATATGGACCGCGATACTTCCTCGACCTTGGTGCGGCCTGATCGCTGATGTGAAGACGTGAGGAGTGATGCGAGGCTGGTCGCGTTGGTGATTGGGAAACGGGGGGCTGATTGGTCGTGATAAAGGGCTCGGGGGTTGTCGGAGTGATCGGAGCGAGTGAGGAGCCTGAGAGTATAAGGTTGCGAAATTCTCTGAGCACCCGATGACAGACGACAAATGTCAAGAAGGACTACATGAATAAAAGAGTAGAGAGAACGGAAGGGGAAGGCTGGGGGCTGAAACGAGTTTTGAAAAAGCGTGCCGCGTGACTCGAACTCTACATTATATATGTATACTCGGCTGGCGCCGGCACTGGGAACACGGCATATACGTATGTATATATATACAGCTGTGTATGCATACGTATAGATATTACAGGAAGCGAGAAATCCGCCACGTCAAGTACCGCGATTAAATCTCTCGAGGAAAACGCAGCCGCCCCGGTCTCTTCCTTATTCTTACGGGTGGCTGTTTTCGATTCGTGCAACCCTCGGCACAGACGGAGGAGGAGTTATATCAATGAAATAATACCGAGCCGAATTTATTCAACGAAACGGGGTCGCAGCGGCGAAGAAGGCCTCTTCCAGCATCCGCGGGGATGGCGACTTAGGAGGACTTGTCGGTGGGTCGGGAGGGGGCGACGAACGGTCGATCGTCGGGGCGCGGTTGAATGAGTTTGATGGGCTATCCGGTGACGTACCGGAGGGTGACGTGCAGGACGGAACGGGAGAAGTCGCGTGGATGCTTGAGAGGTTAGCGAAAAGGAATGAGAGACAGAGACAGAGAGAGATGGAGAGAGATAGAGAAGAAGGGGGTCACGCGCGTGGGCTCGAAGCAGAGGGATCGCGCTAAATTCACAGGGGATCGCCGAATGCTGGACAAGAGACGTTCGTACGCTTACCCTCCTCCGTACCGCGGATGTTCCGGATGATCAGATCGATCATTTATTTACCCCGTCTCTGATACGCGCCGTGTCCCGAAGCGCGTTCGCGATAAAGGTTTGTCGACTAAAGAGCCGGTTCCTGGTATATTACTCAAGGCGAGATGTATGTACGACGAGCGTTTGTCCCCCGTTTGATATTTCTCGCGTTAGGTATAGTGTGGAGCAATAAACGAACGGAATGTTGGGCAGATATTAGTCGTGGTGTTTTGGACGGCCTGGTGGGGAGGGGGGGAGAAAATTGAGATATATACAGGCAGGCAGCCATACTGAAAGACAGAGAAGAGAGAGAAAGAGAGAGAGAGAGAGAGAGAGAGAGATTGAGGGTGCGAAGTATAAGAGAGATATCGACAGAGAAGAGGAAAGTTGTAAAGACCGGATGAGGACGAGGAGAATTGGATAGAACGGTGAAGAAATAGGGCGGGGGGATCGTAAACAGAGAGGTAGAGAGAGACGGATGTAGAAAAAGAGATACATATATGTATATATATATGTGTATGTATATATATATATATATATATATATATATATATATATATATATATATATATATATATATATATATATATATGGAGAGAGAGAGAGAGAGAGAGAGAGAGAGAGAGAGAGAGAGAGAGAGAGAGAGAGAGAGAGAGAGAGAGAGAGAGAGTGAGCTTTATGAAGTGAGATTCGTGAGATAGGCACTGTACCATCAACACTTCGGACACGGAGCTGATGCTGAGGACATACATGGTGACGCCGACCTCCACGGGCGGACCTGTAATCAACAAAACCAACCGACTTTGTCGTTCTGATTCTCGACTACGTATCATTATTCCCAACGTTATATTGCGGGTCCCTTGCCTCTGTCGCTGATAGCCATCGCCATGCGTCGTGAGAAGCGTGACGTACGTGCCACTTTGACGCTCTTTGATTGTGAGTAAAAAATGTTCCATATTGTATGCAAAAGACACCTCGACAAAAAACAAAAGTTTATTCGTCGATTCGTTCGGACGAAAATACGACACTTGGAGTGAGTTGGTGAGGGAAAAGAGAGAGCGATAAAAGAAAAGTGGGGGTGGGGGGTGAGAAAAAAGAAGAAACAGGTGTCAGAAAAAATATTCCCAATGAAAAGAAATTCGCGCGCGGTTCACTTGCTGACACAGCTGACAGAGACAAAGTTACTTTAACGCCGAAGAAAGCTCACACCCTGCACGGAACCAAATCAACAGGACTCGTTGTCTTCGTTGCTTTCCAAGCTGGAAAAACCACATTTTCATCAGAGCCACGCGTCAAGTGACGTTGCCTTAGGACCGATCAATTTGGCAGCGGCGAAACGGCGCTGCACTTGAAAAATTTCAACCTTTTTTCTATCGCATCGTATCTATTTCTTTCTTTTCAATTCTTTGGCTTTTCGTCTTTCCCTATATGCATACACTAATATTCATCGTGATCCAATTTTTTTTTTTTATTTTTTGCCGTTTAAAACGTACGATGGTTAGAGGGTCGTTGCATTCACATCGTGTATTCGTATGTTATCGTGAAGGAAAAAAATTGCAATCAGAAATACGGTCAAATTATCAGTGATGGCAGCGGGCAGCCCATCTCTGCAGCCGCGGCATAGCAGCTAGCGTCTAATGGGATGTATATTATATATAATATATATGTGTGTGTATAAATAATATATATAGTACGAGTGTGATGTATGTAATATGTATGTTTAAATGTATGCTATGTACGATTCACGGGTGACGTGATCAGGACATTCAAGGCGCTAATCAACTTCTCACTCACACACACAGACACGCCGCTCGTAACCACACGCGCGACTTTTACCGACTAAGTTTCTCATTTCACCGCGGACAATAAAAAAATATTGCATCAGGTATTGATATAATACGCCTAACTAGAAGTGTCACCGAATTGTCGGAAAAATTTTTGTGGGCCGCGCGTGTGATTCGAGCTCAAAAAATCAAGCTCGTATTAGTTTTTCGATCGTAACAGAAAATGTTGGGAGAAAAAGAAAATGTCAAATCAAAACCGGCATCGATAAGTATGATGCGTTATACAGTCGTTATTCTGGGCATTGTATAATTGGCTAAAATGAAAAAAGAAGATACCATTCTCAAATCACCGTACGGGTAATTATTCTATACGTGCATGTATATATATTATATATATTCACGTACTTCCAAAACCGTACGAACGATATGTATTCCTCTTTTTTTTTTGATTTTGTGGAAAAAAGTCTTCCACCCGAATAATAAGTATATGATATGTATAAGATGCACGTATGTATGAGGTATTTAACTTTAATTCTTAATAGGTTTTGTGTGAGTCAGTATATGAAGTAAATGCATGCGGTGGCTAAGCCACATAAGGGCCTTCTAGCGCTCTAAGGACGCACCACAAACAAGACAACCTTAATCGGGGATGATCCGTATTTCGTGGGAGTCTGGATCTCGAAGGGGATCTCGACCCCCGACGCGAGCGGCGAGCGTGTCATTGTATCAACGATATCGCGATCTCTCCTGGATTTTTACTTGGTATATTCGAACGTCGCTGCGGTACACGCGATCAGACGATTGCTTAAAAACGAAAGCTTTTTCTGTCAGCAAAAAAAAGTGGATTCCGCCACTTCAAAACTTCCTTGCATCATGTCGTGACGACGCGACTTCGACAATCAAATTGCATAGTTCGTACCGATACGTGATAAGTACCAAAAAATATAAGGCGACCAAACTGGAGGATCCACATTTTTCATACAACACCCAGGAGGGTTCGCGAGTTGATACGTTGAGCAAGGATTTTCATACGCGGCGGACGAGGATCAAGTCAAGATTTCACGGGGCAATCGATACGCATGAGTTAGATGGATTGCACTTCGTTTTACTGCCTTGTCGAATACGGTGAGGGGAAGGACAGCGAATTCCACCCCATCCAGCTGCTGCAGGATGCTTGAAAATTCTTCGGTACTCTGGGTACAAACCCAAAGTGTGACTTTACATATGTGAGAAACAATACTGCACGTAACGCGTAAGCACGGCGACGTCGCATGCAACCCAAATAACGCATGCATGTAGGTATATACTTATTTGTTAGCGCGTCGCGCGTCAATATGGCGGCGTTGATTCCTCCACAGCTCTGTATGAAAATACCTACGGATACGCTGGGTATACATATATACGTATGCATATACATATGTATATATGTATGTATATATATATGTGTGTGTGTGTGTACATACACAGACGTAGGGCTGGTGTGTGAGAGATTAGCGATAGTTATATTGTTTAACGAACACTAAATGGTTGCTTGGTTTCAATGGATTCAATGACAAATAATAAGTGTGATTATTACTGATAATACTGATTGGGTGAATTGACTTGATAAGTCCTAAGTAGTACCATTTTCACTTCGGATAGCGAGCTGATGCTCAAGACGTACATGGTCACGCCAACTTCGACGGGAGGACCTGAAATTAAGGTTTGGTAACTGAGACGGCCGATTCGGCCGATGGCGGTAACATTCTATCTATAATTGTGAATTTGCAAGTATATTTATGGTGATAAGTTGATATTGGCTGTATGAGGGATTTCGGGTACGGGTTTCAGTCCGTTACACAATGTGCTGAAAATATGTTAGAATAATACGTACATTCATTTTCTTAAAACATAACGCGTCTAACTACCCCTGTAGATTACCTAGGTCGAAACTTTCCCCGTACACACGATTTAGACGTGTGTTGTACACATTTGTGAGAACAATTATTCTTTCTTCTTCATCTAGAATTAATCACGAAGTCGGCATCAGTCGAAATAAGGTGCAGATATCAACAGTGCAAAACGGTAACCCGACGATCTCTTTTCCGCCTCAATATATGACATCTACAACCGCGTTCGCAGCGATTCGCGTTGATAATTCTGGACAGGCAAAACGGGCTCGCAATTTTCATTTTGCTCTTTTTGCACTGCCAAACGATCGTCCAGAGCGGACGAGTATTGCGATTGACGGGCTTCCGCGTCGTTCGGTGCAACTCGATGCAGGCGGCCAGAGTCCCTGATGGCACGCGCGGCTTCGCAAATGCGAAATGTATTCGTATCAATCACGTCCCAGCCAATAACGGAGGCAGTATATCAGCGGTCATTTCGTGACGCTGCCGCGAGTCGCGCTTTTTCCGCAATACGATCTAGAAAATCATGCTAGATCCGACGTACCGGATTGGGGAATTTTTTGCCACATTGACGTTTGTACTCTCTGTACCAAGTCCGCGAGACGGATTTTTAATCGAGCTATTCTCGATCGTCGGAAGAACTAGCGACGGGTGCTCAGAGCTCGATCTGATAATCATTCGAGACTCGATCCCTGTTCGTCTTCATTAGGCACTCACAAGTGTCACTTCTAACCGCGTGGCAGGCGCGACGAACGACGAACTAACCCCATAAACCACGATTCGCTGCTGCAACACGCCCTGTGAGTAATATTTCTTTATCTCCGTTTCAGGACGGCTCGATTTCGCGCTGACGAACGCTTCGCGGGGGACTCGTAATTTCTACTACCAGCCTCACCGTCGTCCGCAAGGTAAGGAACAACGGACATCTATCAAATCAACGTCACTAGACGCCCCGTGCGAATTCAAGATGCACGCGTTCCGTTCTCGCTTCGCAGACCACGCGCAGCCCAACCGCATGTCCCAGTACCATTATTCACTGGACAGCACAATAAATGCAAACACTCTTTGATCAGATTTTCCCTATTTCTTGAATCGTCGAAGACTAGCGTGGATATCGCCGATTAGTGAACCATTGGGCGTAGTTGTTGCTCGGACGTTTGTGTCTTCAATGCCTGCAGTACATGGTTCGAAAGTCAATCTCGTGGACATTGTTCGAAGTCGTATGTGTCGGTGGAATTGGACGGAATTGTCGCGCTGCAAGCCACAATGGCAACAATTGCTGCGTGATAAAGGGTCAGTTGTTACATTTTACGCAGAGTAGGTACTACACGTGTTGTTACACCGTGTTGCTGCTGTACGCGGCACGTGAATCGCTATTAAAGCTAACGAATACGCTGTACAAGCATTTCGGAGTTTTCTGTTTTTTCTTTTTCATCTTTTTTTTACATCTTGTTTACAGCCTTGTCCAAATTGTTGAGTCCGGTAACGATTGCAATTCACATAGAAACTTGTGATTCCGGGAATATGTCAAGCGCCGGTTTGTTCGTTCAAATGTTTGTTTAAAACACGTTTATATGCATAGTTTTTAATTAGATGGAGTATCTTTGTGTTCGTTCACCGAGGAGTCGATCGATACCAAAGCGCGATACTCCACACACACAGCGACTACTCTATTCCGATAGGTGTATGAAAAATTAAAATCAACCCGCAGCCGGTCCGCGTCGTAATCGTCGCGAAAGTTTACGCGCCAGTTGAGTTTTATACACGCGCGCCGAGGGATAAAAGTCTGCAACGGAATAGTTAACGGCTCTGTTATTGACGGATTAAGTGAGGGGAACCCTGGGGAACGACGTACAATTGTAATTGAATCATTCACGTCTCGGCAGACAAGTAAGCTTACGCGATACGAACGTGAGCAGCACCCGCCACTCGTCCAACGATCCCCGGCGTCTTATCCACCTACCCATACTTAACGTCTCGCAAGGGAGAAACGGTTCGGAGCGAGTCCGATCTCGAAGCCTTAAGGCCGGTTTACAGCCTTCGCGAATGGAATGCTTAGAGCAATCGTAACACCGGCTCAGGAACGATTCGGGGGAGAGAAACGTTTCCCCTCGTCCTTGTCGCCGGTACCGTTTCGGTCCGTTGTAAACATGCGCTCTTCGTGCCCAACGAATTAGGGGCCCCGGAATATCTCCGACGATTCTTAATCGCGCCCATTTTAGCCGGACGTTTCCGGTCCTCGAACGAGGCGGTGAACAACTCCCGACACATTTCGCCCTGAAGAAGATCTTCGGGTCTTCGATTCGTCGCGCGCGGGATTCTGGAATCCGGCTGCCCGGCATCGGGATCGTTCGAAAGAACGGGACGGGTTTGGGTTCGGGTTCCGGGTTCGCGCCTCGCGGGAGTCGAAGCCACGCCGAAGCGTCAGGGGCGTCGGGACCATGGATGCTGTTAACGGTGGGTAACCCGTGGCAACCCGTAGCAACCCGCGCCAACATTGATCCGAGCTCACCCGAACTTCAGCCCCGCCCTGCCCGACGCGTACCGAAAATTTGCCTTCCGTGACGCTACCTACGAAAACATAGCCGACCTGACAGGACTCTGCGATGTCAACCGGATGCCCCCCTCCCATGCCTCTCCAGCGCAGTCATAGCCAAGTGCTCACCCACCGAAGCTAGAATTCAAAAACTCTGCATAATCCCGGAGTAAACATGATCGCTGTTGGTTCAGAGACGATTTTTTATAATCGTCTCAAGACCAGGCTTCACGGCAGGAAAAATCACGAAACTTGTCACAGTCATCGTACACGTTAGGTTTATTTTTAGTACCACTAGCGTCGCTGGTGTTCCTTTTGCACCGAAGTGTCACTGGTTGCAGGGATGCCCAAGATCGACTGATCGATGATCTTGCAACGTGATTCGAGGAAAGTTTTCACTGCTGCTTTGTACTCTCTCCACTGTCTTCGGTGCATACGGAACATCAGTGCCATCTTATTTCAGGCAGCTATTTGTTTAGTAGGAGTTCGGTCTCCGAGTATGTCCCGGGATAAATTTGAGTGCGGTAATTTATTCGACTGGTACAAGTTTTTATTATCATTTTTTTTCCCTTACGAGATTCGCGGATGTGTAACAGAGTTAAGAATAGACCTGATCACTCGAAAAGGTTCGTCTTTTAGTCCCTCGTATGTTGATATAAAATTCTATTCGTGCGGTTTACAGGCGCGTTGTCCGATGAATTCTAACGCGTTATCGCGTGTTATCTTGATGGCTATGAAAGCGCTGGCTGCAGTCTCTTTTCCCGGGAGACAAAGGATACCGTTCGGAGATACCCGTATTTCTGTCTTGCTCCTAATATTTATGACAGTCAATCTGTATACTTCTTTCAATTGAATTACGTATCCCTTGCGCAGTATCGTCTACGGTCGTGATTGCAGAATGATCAACAACCTTTGACGTGTCCAAATTCTCATCACCGGTGAAAATATCCATAATTATTAATTGCACTTTACTCAAATAACAAGCAATTAAGATCCATCGGTGGTATACTATACGGTATAAGATAATTTATTAGATCTGGCTAGCCATACCCGAATACAATGCAAGGACACTAGCCTCAGACACTGCCTGAAATTACTAAAATGCGGGCAAAGTTTATAAGAGGCGAATGGAAGACGAGTCGAAGTTGCTACATATTCTCGTCTCGTACCGTTCTGCGTAGTTTTGTACCCATAGAAATGATAAAAGTTGAGGATGGGACAGAATCACGAGTGTGCTGGCCAGTCGGAAGGTCGAAAGCAGGCATCTGAGGCTGCAGTGACGTCACGTGGCGCGAGGCAAAAACGGATCGAAGGCACCGGAGATTCGCGGAGGTCATTCCCTGGATTCGCGAACCCCTGCAGACCAGAGCGGTCGTCCCAAAGTCGCGCTCTCGCTTTGTTTTAAGAATCTATTCGGCTATTGCTAGCTTAGCCATCATCCACCGCACAGGGAATACTTAGTAGATGTTCGGTTAATCGATTGTGCGGATTTTCTTAGCGAGCCGCACTTTCCGAGGTCCATTTGAGCAGGAGTACTTGCACGATTGCGATGCTGCAGTCTTTGACAGCGTTCGCGAACCGCGGAGGGATTCTCCTCGATTTTGTATGTGTTTTGCACTTTAACGAGACAATTAGTGGGCGAACCGCAAATGCTTTCAAACCGCGATGGGATTCCGGTCTACGCCCTGCCGCATAGTGTAACTTCTCGACTCTTTCGGTGGTAATTCGATCTTAAAGCTAGCGAAACCTGTTCCATCGCAAATTGACTTCCTTCCTTCCTACCGCGAGGGTGAAAACTATCAATGACGTCCATTTAACGATACGCCTAAAAGCACCCCGCGGTTATTCAAGGGGATATCCAAACTGTTCGATTTGAAATGAGAGATCTCGAAATTTTGGGTTGGAAAAATAGGTGCCCGATGTGTTCATCTTAACAGTAATTTTGATAAATAAAAAATCGTCACCCTACCAGAGGGTCGATAATCGTGCCGACATCTTATGCGATGATCAGAATCTCGAATCAATAGGTCAAACGGCTTCCGAGTAATCATAGTCAATTGGCTGTAAATAAAAAATATCGACCCTCGATAGTTATATTTCTCATCGAACATCGGGCATCCCCTTACAAATTAGAAGAAAATGGAGCAACTAAACTCCGTGAGGCAAGAAGTCGTTCGTTTACGGCCGACTCGTTACTTCCTGGTTTGTTCTTCAGTTTCTTCTCTACATTCCGACGCGTGGTCCAGGTTAAATTGGTCAGCGATGGCTGGCCGCCTCGAAGACTCGAACGCAGTTACGGGGCGGTATAAAACGGGACGTTTTTTCTCCCCTCTCGGAGATTTTCCTCCTCGCTCGAGGAAAGCAACGAATCGATGGAGAGGGCGAGGGTCCGCGACGCGGAGGATTTTGAGCAGACAGGTTGGCGCCTCCTAATGAAACGGATCCACCTTACGGTCTATTAGGGTATGGTTAATTACCCCGAGAACGGCGATGCCTCGCGTATCTCTCGTTCTACTCGGAGGCACTGCGTCCGGGCCCCGAGGCAGCCGCGAATGAAATTAGCAAGATGATAGGGTGTGTACGGGGCGTCGGGGTGCGGGTGGCAGTGCCGGGTGGGGAGGCTGCAAGTGGCGGAAGCGTTGACTTACCTCCGTAGTTCGGCCTTACTCTTTTGTCGTAATTGACCGAGAAGGAGTCAAGGATCTTCGAGATGTTAACCGCGCTGACGCCCTGCGAACCCTCGTGTCTCCTGGAAAGAAAACAAATTCAATCTTCAAGCCTTGCTCTCCGCCGAAGCGGGTATAAGGTACGTAGACGCATGCATATATGCATGCACCTATACGCACAATCGAGATCCCGGAGATTTATCGAGTCATAAATCTGCGACAGCGCCGAAACACCCCGAAAGCGGCACGGACTATACGTCTCTTAAATTCTTCGCGAAAGATTAAACGGCGACACTCTGCATGCATCTCCCATCTCGTATACCCTTTTCCCAAAACTACCTAACCATTCGTTCCGTCTGGAGATTACCGGCCATTATGTAACGAGGCATTGCAAAATGCAGAGATACGGCTTTGTTATCGGCAACAAATTTGTAACCATTGAGATTTCATCGTGGAATACAATGACTGCGTGTAGAAAGAAGAGCATTGATCGAGCTGAAGATTATTCGACCGCAATCATTTAAATGCGCATCTCTTTCTTATTGCTATCGGCAAAATTGCTATTAACAATCTCAACATTTGTAACAACTTGTTC
The DNA here is from genome assembly GCF_021155785.1 of Neodiprion fabricii. Taxonomy (NCBI): domain Eukaryota; kingdom Metazoa; phylum Arthropoda; class Insecta; order Hymenoptera; family Diprionidae; genus Neodiprion; species Neodiprion fabricii. The sequence goes on from NC_060240.1 coordinate 35,332,017, forward strand.
GTCGTGCGGATTGTACCTACGATGTACGCGTTCCTGTACAGATCGATTATCGGGAATTTTCACGACGGGAGTAAACGTGGAAACGCTTTGCTTCGGTTGATCAAAACATGCGAATCGTAAATTGAATTGCCATCGTATACCAACAACGTCTATCGGCTCCGAGTATAATTCGCTTAAGAGGATATAGAGCAAACTCACCCTGGCTGGTGAAAAAAATGATCGAGGTATGCGGCGGTTAGAGCGTTCTGCTATCGAGTAGAACGAACGGGAAAAGAGCAAACGGCGTTATAAAAAAATGATCATTCTTTGAAAGATACAAGACCAAAGTTTTACGCGTCAAAATTTCTCCTCTTCATCATTTCCATCCTCAGGTCAGTATTGTGGATATTTAAAGTGGCGGTGTACTTATCGACGAACATCAGCTGGAGAAGCGGAAGTCGACGTGCTTTCGATGCCTGTTTCTCCGTGCAAATAGCGTATCTAGTCAGGTGGCAGGCAAGCAGAGGCCCCGCGGATTCCGGCCTAACTGTTGATTCCAAGGTTCCGAGGCAATTACCGATCGAAACTGAAGGGCGGCGGGCTGGGGCGATGAAGGGGCAGGGGAGGGGGATGAATCTTATTAGTGTACCAATCGATTAGGGAGCCGAAGCCGGTGGGATGCTGGTGTATGCTCGGGGGTGCCGAGATGGAAACCATTCTTCCGCTATCTTCATCGGTTGTTAGAGAACCAATTATCTACAGCTAATACCTTGCCTTCAGAGTGGAAAATCATCTTTTCCTTCTTATCGCCCCGCGGTTCTAACCGGGGGCAAGAAACTTTAAGCTCGGCTTGGCTGCAGCTAGCCCCAGAACGAGGAACTGCAATTCCGACAAATAAACACACCACACCTTAGCGCAGCATCTGTATTTCCTGTTTTATAGCGGAAAAAGGTTGCGTCATATGTCAACCGTCCGCGGAGAAACACCATTGGTTCTCTCCCAGACGGTGGTCGGCAATACCGCAGAGTGGGAATAAAAACAAGGGAAATCTTTTAGCCGAGGCTCGAAACCTCCGCCCCTCGCGACTGTTGCAGGCAGCTAGGTTATGGATGTTGGGGAAAATAACTGTCCGATTTTTCCCACGCGCCAAATGGCAGGCCTCGAGTTATAATAACGACGATGCCGGAGAGTATGGGAGTAAATCATCGGATGACTGAGCGACTTGACTGACAGAGTCACTTTGACGGAGACAAACGATTTGATAATGCGTTCTGAAGACGCCACGACGCGGAGAACTCCAGTCGGCTCTTTGAGCTTGAGCCCCTGCAGTGTTCTGCGGCTTCTCAAAAGATGGATGGATTTTTAAGCAGAAGGAAAGGAAAGAAAAAAGAAAAAAAAAAAAACTTTGTTGATTCTAACTTGGCACAAACGAAACTTTTTATCTCGTAATATATATAGGTATATATATATATATATATATATATATTATATCTACGTGCAGGGAGGTTCATCTCGCTTCTGAGCTGCCGCCGCCGCCACCCCTTGCAACGTACCAAAGAGCCGCGGGTGGAAATGATCTCTTCGCCGACATTCTTCTCCCGGTGATCATATTTTATATTCCGAATGAGTTATACATTTTCATAGCCCGCGAGAGAGTGCAGCTCGGGCTGACGTAAAGATCAATGCGAGGACTGGATGTATGCACGTACGTGTGCATCGTTTATTTTCACAATTTCATTGAACGATATAAGCGAATACATACGCGACACGGGTATTCAGAAGCGTGAATAATTAAGGCCACTCGTATCGGTTATTAATATTCTTTGCAGTCGGGATCGTAATCGCGTTTTCCATCATCAAAGTTGGTTGTAATACGTAGGTAGCAGCTTTCTCAGTAAAACTTGGTAAATCCCCTTAAGCCGTCTTTGGCAAGCATTAAATTGACGTGGGTGGGGTTCGGGTGTATTCAGGGGGTGTCGGGGCCGCGGGAGGAGAGGCAATATTTTCATTCTGATTCCCGGCGTCTAATAATAAACTTTTTTTTTTTTTGTTTGTTTGTTTACTTTTATTAATTTACTCAAAGCCATGCCTCGGCTGTATTACAGGGTCTTTTTTCCGCGATAAGGAAGAACGGAACGGAAAAAAAAAAAAAAAAAAAAACTACACAAACACCTCCGCAGCTGTTCCCGTTCCGCTTTCCTCGGCGTGCGGTGGGTTGGTTCAGCGATTCGCAAATATACCCGATTGGCGAAAGGCCACGGGCTTTCCCTCGTTGACATTTCCGCCCGAATGCCGCCGAATATCGCCGTGTAATTTTCCTTCGCTTGTCTCCTTCGCGCCTTCAGTTCGCTTCATCTCGGTCTCGCCTCGCCTCGCCTCGCGCTTTGTTGACCAAGAAATGTCAACCGAGAGGCTTTCCCCTCATCGAGAAGGGTGCAGATATCTACTCGCGCAGATGATCCAACGGGTCGGGATATATTTTGTATCGCGGCATCGAACGGGGACTCGGACGGTTTAATGATGTAATTTTTCATTTCTGAATTCCGTTTTTCTCTCGCCGACTATTCAACCCTAGCGTATAAACGCGCGGCGTCTCGATTCAAGCACAAACCGACGGCCTCCGCGATAAAACAACTTGCAACAACTCTGTAGGCTGCGGATGATAAATGCCAATCGATGCCAATTTGCCAATAAGGAAATGATGTATCGCACTTGTGCGTACTTTGCGATAGATTCATATGCCGTTGTACCTTTTCAAGTTTCTTTTTAGAGCGTTTTAAAAGAGAATCTTTTTTGTTCCCGATGTTTTAACGTGATATAGTTTAGGTAAATACATACATTTTATACAAAAAACGACCAGAAAGTGAAATGCATCTGGATTACCGAGCCCCGCTCCGGAGAATCCATCTTAACTTATATTTCAAATATATCGACGAAAGCATTAAATTCGACGAGACGAGCTAAGCTGGCCGGCTTACGTTACGATGGAAAACGATATTTCTCCGCAGGGGTGGTTCGCTAGTTGGTTGCTGCAAGAAAGTCTTTGCGTACAATTAGCCCGAGCAGTCTAGCTGCGTACACGATACGCGAATAATAAAAACCGGAGGTGAAGCTCGAGTGCGATATCACACAGACAGCTGAATTCCCTTTCGACGATATTAACCCGTCAAGTTCTCCAAGGTCTCCTCGAATTACCACGCGATAACTCTTGATTGAAGTTAACAACGCCGCGCCGTGTCGTCTGCGAGGAGAGGAGAGCAGCCGAGCCGTGCGGCAGCTGCTGCTGGGGGTCCGAGATAAGGACAATGACGACGAAGTGTAGGGCGACCAGCGAAACGCCATGAATTTCAACTTGCCGAATTTGGAAGTGCTCTTGACCTTTCACCCCTTCGTCGCGCAATCTCCAGACGGAGTTTTCCCGGCGCCCCTTTCCCTTTCCCCTTTTCCCCTTTTCACCTTTCGACTCCCCCTCGGCTCTTCGTCCACTTTTCTGCCTCGGACTTGCGTTTATTTTTCCTCCCGGGTACTTCTCTGCCCACTCAAGGTACTCACTCCCGCAGCACTGCCTCGCGGAGTAAGTTTGCTACTCGAGAACTTTTGATTCGAATTGTGATTTGATTGGGTCCTCGGATCCACCGGAATACGTATCTGCTTCCAAGCTGCGGGTCGAAATGCTATTTATTCTTCACTTTCACGTCACCCAGCTACGCGGACAAAAACTCACAACTTTTCTCTCCGATGAAAATATTTTTTCCCCGATCGAACCGTTTCCGTCCCAACCTCCTCGACGCGAAACGACATCTAACGATATCCCCCGCGGTTAAGAGGGTGCTGGAAATCCTCCAACTTTCTTGTCGCAATTATATTACGATATTATCGAAACGAGGGCTTCGCGTGAAGGGAACCTTTCATTCCGGACGGTAAAAATACACCCCCGACTAAGGTCGAGCGGTGAGGAGGAACAGAACGAAATCGAATATCGCCTCGTTTAGGCGGGGGTTTCAGACAAGTGCAGCACTTAAGGGTAAATGTTGTCGTGTACTTTACTGCTTTACAATCTCCCGGCTCTAGTGGTGTAGGGAATAATTTTAAACAGCAGCCGCACGGCTCTTGCTCAATTGGATTGCGATACTAAACTTTTCAGATCTCGTAAACAGTGCAATCATTTCTAATGCTACAACGCGACTCCGAAAAAAGAACATCGTGTAATGAAAATTCAGCTGAAACAATGGCCGTAGGCCACCGACACCGAATCCACAAATGTCGATGCTCTATCGCGTCCCGTCTGGGGCCGAATCTACGCTCAGGTCTTTCCCCTCGAATTTCTACACGAGCGAATCTAAACAGAGTGAGTTACAATTTGTACGGGTGTTCGTATGTTGAGAAAAAATTCCAGTTGTCCTTTCAAAGCAGCAGTTTTTGACTATTTTCATTTTTTATCATAATTGAAAAACATCGCCCGGTGTGGAAAGTGAAAATGAGTTTCGTGGATGGAACAAAAAACATCCAATATGTTCCGCTATTCTTGTTACATACGGTCACTCGTATTCGACTTCATTACCGTTGTGGAAATAGTTTGGTGGTGGTGCAACGTCGACAGGTTAATTAATTGAGAATATGTAACCGACTAAACAAATAAATTATGCTTCGAATTACCAGAAAACGTATAATTGAGAATTACAATCACACTGGATAATTAGGTGCTTGCACCACTGTTTCGTGAATAACGTACCAACGATATGCAACAAAAATCTACCGTCATTCGGAATTATTCATAACGATTAGGGCAAAGGAAGAAAAGAGCATCGGCGAGGAGGCGGATGGCGAGGGGTCGGGGGTGGCTGGCTGCTCCCGTGATTTACGCTAATTCCACATCGGGTGGCGGGGGTCGTAAATTTGTAAACGGCCCTTCCGGTCACCGGAAGAGAGGCCAGCGCCATTCTGCGCACGGATGTACGATGCTCTGGATATTTTACGAAGCCGTTCCCCCGCCCGGGTTCTCCACCAGTTACCGGGGTGAGACGAGGAGGTACCTGCGGAGCGGAGGTTACGGTGGCTGGCCGACGGCCAATCGGCGTAATCCGGAGCTCGGTTGTCCTTCGTTTGGGCCTCGGGACTTCCGGCCTATCGCTAAAACAGCCTTGCGAACGTCTGGGAGTCGCGGGGGAAGAAACCAGATGTGCGGATCAGTTGGAGGCCCGACCGCAAGGAATTGTTCTCTCAAAATTTACAGCTCTCGTTACAGGGTCAAGTTGGAATGAAGAGTGATTATAATCCCCGAGATCTCCCCGCGATCGGGGTGGACGGGGGCTCGATTCATCCCGTATCAATTGCCCGCCGATTTTCTTCCTCCCGGAAAATCATTTGCAAATCCTTCAGCTGGTTCGGGCCGATGTTTTATTTATACCCTCGACCCTCGACCCTTCATCCCCGGCCCTTTTCAGTCCTGGCACGCACCTACGTGCTCCAATCCTTTTTCCCCTCGGGAGCTGCTACGGCTGTCTGTTTCGTCGTAGTCGTTCCTCTATCTCTCTCCCGCCCCTGCCTCGATTCAACCCCGCGACGTCCGAGAGACAAAGAGTTCTTGGGCTAGAGAAAAGTTGACACGGTCGAGTGCTTTTCGCTGACGGTATCCCGCGACCTATCTATCGGGGATTTAGGTTTGGCTTTAAGACGCTTCTACCTATCCCCGAAATAAGAGTCTCGCGCCTGAGTTAGTGCGCAAATATCCGAGCGGGGGGATTTTCCCTCTCCCTTCTTTGTTTTACTCTTTATTCCCTAAAGGGGGTAACTAACCCTAATATTTACTGAATAAATACCTCTTTTCAGACCGTTGAATTATACCCTCAAGTTGCCCATAAAAGATTCGTCTTAATCTCTTTGAGTTCTTGCAATATCTGATATTCATTGTCAACGTGGGAATTCGTTGTCTTTGGGGTGTATTTTTCTTCTTTTTCTCACATCGGCTAACACTAGAGCTACCGCGGTAAAATGTAACATGAAGTAGAGAAAACAAAAATGATATTTATTACATCACCTACTCCTTTGGTTATCGTTGTGAAATTCATCGCAGCATGGCGGGGAAAAAATGTAACGTAAAATAAAAATCTCACATTGAAATTGTACAACCAGTAATTCTGACTGTTCCGGTAGCTCTAGTGTTAAATTTACTGGAACAAAAATTAAGTATCTTTCCGCAAATGAACGTCATTCAACGTTCGACTCTTTGACGAGTGCCTTCGTTCAATTCATCCATTTTTCTTATCGCAATGTTCTCCCATTCTTCCCCCCTTCGCTCGTGCAGACTGTTGCCAAAATGGGAAGGGATTTGAGGCGCCATTCGGCGTCGCGGCTGGTTGCTAGTACGTCACACCGATCGGTCTTATTAAGCCAAATAGTGGAGCCGAGAAGTTATCCCGCTGGTTGGTTGGGGCGAGGCGTCATCCTGCGCTGATATTGCGTCGGTATACTCGCGGGGAGTGTTTCACGAAGGAGAATGACAAGGAGGATGCGAGAAACACGCGCTGATATGAGTATTCGGGATTTTCAACGTTATGAACTCGTCCGAGCTTTATTGAACAATGCGCCGAGATGCGGGGCTCTCGAGTTCTTGCAAACGAGCTCAAAGCCGAGACCGACATCCTCGAGTTTCTTCCCGCATTATTATAACTTTGGATCGTTTAACCGTGAAGATACGGAAGATTCTCGACACCAAATCGAGGCGATCTCCGGATAAACGCGCCGATTCCGAAGTAACAAATCAAAAAGTAAATTAGATTGTAAGCGAGTTACGAGCTCGCGGTGCAGCGTGATAATTATCAGGTGTACGTATATATATATATATATCACCAGTAGGTTTGGGGTTATAATTAGAACACTCATTTCAAGCCACGTGGCAGTTGTAATCGATTCGCGAGATTTTGGCAATCGGAAATCACCGCCAACCTTTGCTGCCGCTCGATTAAGGCTCTCTCGGTGTTCCGCGAGCGAGGGCCTTGTTACCAGCTCTTTATTATCGGAATTATTCCTGGAATCGGCATTGATTATCCGCGTCGCCCGCGGTTATCCGGAAATTTCAATCCCCTGATTTACTAATCGGTCCGCGGAGTGCGCATTACCGTTTGTCAGGGTAGTTATATCAGCGATGCAAATCCGCGCGCCGTTGCACTCGCCGACGTCGTACGTACCCGCTGAATTTCCACCATCAATTTGTCTGTTCAAGTAAACCATCGCTGATCTCTCAAATCCACATTTTGTACACGCGCAGCTGTTAAAAAACAGAGGGACAGCAAAGGATAAATACGGAAATCGTAGTCTCGTGCATGCAGTTGCCGTTGTTTATTGCAGCCGCTGCATCGGCGTATCTCGCCGAGCGGATTGACGCGATAATTCAGACCTCGTTGTGCCGGGTTCGTAGCCTGCAGTATCGGTTACGGGAGTCCAGGTCGCGGATGCTGTTCGTCGGGGGTGAAATATACCTCCTGTAAGAGCGGGGGTGCAGCAATACCCGGTCCGCCTATCTGGCCCGATGAAATTCCGGCCCGGTTCTCCCCCCCCTCGATAAGATCGAGATGCGATAGTAACGAATTTCGCGACCTCGCCGCGACGCGGCGCCGCCTCTGAGTCGACTTTTATAGGGATTGACGAGGGGTGATAATGGATCGCCGGGGGGGAGGAGGAGAGGGCGGGAAGGATTCGAGCCCTGATATAATAACAACTAATTGACAACATAACCGCGTCGAGAGTCTCCGGCTGCGACCAGCGTTAATCAATACATATACGTGTAAGTGGGCAAAAAAAAGTCTCCCCCTCACCCGGCGATATTTCCGATCCTAATCCGGAATTTGGTTCATCGCGATCGGTATAATTAGTCAATAATTTAGCCACCCGGGCCTATGGGGGTGGAGAGGTTTTTTGATTCCTCTTTCCTTCATTTTTTCCCTTTTCATTACTCCCGAGGATAGAGGACCGCGCTCTTCTCCGCACGCTAGAAGCACCCGCCCCTCGAGCCTCACCGCTCATGAATATGCATCCGCGTAACTACAATATTATGCTGAACATTTTTTTCCTTCTCTCCTCTTATTTTTCTCTCTTTTTCAATACGCTGTCTACGTGTACTTTTTCCCGCTAAACTATGCAAGAAACGGACGCAGCCTAGGTCGGCTGGTCGTGTACCTACGGAATTCGCCACTCACACGCGGCCGGCCAAAAGCTGCGGCTGCGTGCGCATCCGAGTCGAGAAAAGCTGCAACGCCGCTGTCCCACCCTGCAGACACGAGCTCGAAACGGCGCGACGGGTCGCATGCAGGGTGTGAGGTAAGTGCGGCAGGTACGTCAAGAGAGCATCCAACAGCGACGGACCCGCATTTCTCGGATGCCTGTCCGTCCCGCCTTCAGACGCCCGAGTCGAGATGGATAATCCTTGCTTTTATCTCTTTCGGTGTGGTTCACAAGCCTTTGGGATGAGGGGAAGGGCTGTGCTATTTCGCCAATTTCGTATTCCTATATGCTCCCCTCCCACTTCTACCGAGAACAATTTTCCGCGGCGAAGGCTCGCGGCTTGTACGGACCAAAGTCCGCACACTGCGCGATCGGCGGTTGGCCTCGGTCTTTTCGTGGGTCTGGCGACAACCGCCTCCCCATTCCCGGAACACCGAAGAGCACATCAAACGGATATATTCGCGTGCGGAACATTTGGATTTTGTATCGAATCACCGGCGCGCGCGCCTCGAGGTATTCACAATGTTCGTTCGTCTTTTGAGAAGCCGGTTTATTCTGCGGATTAGGCATCCGCGGTACGGTATATTTGCCCTCTTTGTTGCCTCCTATTCAGAATATTTACTCGACCGTAAACGGAGGAAGAAGTAAGATTTGAGATTCTTGATCCTTTTGACGAACATCGACACGCTTTATCGGATCCATCGACATCGGTTACCGTATCAAACGATTCGGTGGAGTACTCGCGGTGTTGCGTAAATATTAGGTACCTGTACCATTCGCTTCAGCGTAACCCCCAAAACCTGATCAGTTCAGTCAATTTCCGTAATTTCTTGCGTCTCATGTTGCCTGGGCTTAAAGCGAGTCGCGAACTTGGCAGAAAGTAACCAAGCGGCAAGCTCGGCATGCCTTTATAATGAACAAATTTACGTTTCTTTCTTGCTTTCGAAAAATTGGGTCACGATTGTTACGTTCAAAACTCTTGATGCTTCGAGATTGAACGATGACGAGTTCGCGTAGATACGGAACGAAAATGTGTAAGAAAATAATCACTCAATTTACGGTGCCAGATATGCAGCCTGTAACACAATGTTAAACGAGCTTGCAACAGACAAGATTGAGCGTCTTTTTCACAAAGACCGATACACTTCGAGGGTCTGCCATGAAAACGTCTTGTCCAATTAGATTGCTTAATTAACTGCGTGATACATGGAAAGCGGGGACCGCTATGTCCCCCCGGCCACTTGAGCTTAACAAACTTCTCATCGCTGTTTGTATACCAAGCGCCCATTATAGTTGCTTACTCGCAGACACGCGATCCTCAAGAATTCAGATATAGAACCAGAAACGCTCAACAACTTTCCCTACGTGGGCGTCCGGTGAATTGTCTTTCTTGTACGTAATGCCGAAAGCAACCTTCGAAAACTCGAAGTAGGTGTTCGTTCGCAGATTTATTCAGCCCTAAGGTATAGTTGAAAATTCGGTTTTCCAACTCCTGATTTTTCGAAATCTCCGTCTGTTCTGCCTCAGGGAAAATGTTGCTCAAAGTGCAGGCAATGCGGTGCTTGCCAGCAATTAGGATCCATTCAAGTATCAGATAACACATTTTTTTGCAAATTTTGCATCCTACCCCTAATGATAACGATTGGTAACGTCTGCTTGTTTTGCCTACAACTGTTTATTAACGTTAGCTAACGCTTTTTGAAAAGTTTATTGACAAATAGATTCACAACCTGGGAATGGCAGAAATACCATTTACAGTCAAATCCTCATCAATTTGTTCCTACTTTATTAAATATTAATTATTACTAATTATTGATACACATTAACATGTTTAGTAAACCGTGAATTCATTATTCATTCGGTATTAAATATATTATGCATTGTCTTTCTTCGTAAATGCATGCAATAAGCTTTATGCCAAGATATTATTATTGAGCAGTCCGTGCATTATCAACACCTCCTTTTAAAGAAACTTTTTTTTATCAATCCCAAGCAGGTGTCGCGTCGGCTTTGAGCACGCAGTTGGAATTTCCCATCTTATCTAAAGCTTGCCTGGAATGCCTACGACCACAGGGTAACATTTGATAACGTTTGTCCGAATAGCCGATCCTTGTTTCAGCGTTGGCTAATCCTTGAATTGCCTCTTATACCACCGCTACCGGAGGATAATTCACTTCCGAGTGGTCAACTCGTTGATTTCCGATCAAAGCAGCTCGTCGAGTCTGTCAGGGTGTAGTTGCAATTGGAACCGGAGCTCGGCCCCGAGCGATGAGCTGGAAGGAAACGAGGCTCGCGTGCATATTCGACCGTGAACAATAGCTGATTACCCGCGCGGATAGTCGGCGGCAGTGACAAGGTAACAGTGATAATGAAGTTCAATTACAAGAATGCCGCCCGCCGGCAAAGGGCTCTCCCTGGGTGTCCCTCGGCTAGCTGTGCATGTCGTATAATCGATCAGCCGGACTTAAGCGGCGTCGGCTCGGTCTTGGCCACGGTTTGCAAGAGAACTCGATCGTCGTCGGGACGACGGATTGTTCCCTCGTCGCTGATTCCCGGCAACCTTTTTAACGCCGATAAGCCTTACCGGGCGGAGATTTGTCCGCCTGTCTGCGAGGATTGTTTTATCATATCGGATATCGCAAGGTTGAGTCTTCGGCCTTTCTGTCGTGCCCACGAACTGCATGTTTTCGGTCGGTTACACTAACGGACGCAATAAGAATTCGAACAAGCCAATCACTTCATTGATCCGCGGTCAAACGACGCGCTTGAAAACACGCGATGGGTGAAAGAGTTTCACCTTGTAAATGATGACTCCGAACCTAGAAACAGGTTAAAATCGTGCCCCCAAATACCGGGTTTCCATGTACATTAGCTGGGTCATCCTTATTTTGGAATTTTGCGAATTCCGACCCAGCCACACATTAAATTTGTTCCAGACAAGCGAATGGACATCTCTTGCAAAGCACAGATCTCCATCTCGACACAAATCCCTTGGGCACGGGCTATGAAGTTTCCTATTTTAAATACACACGTTTTTACTATACTTTCGGTGTATGTTTCGTCGCAAGATCAATTTTTTGCAAATAATCTAGCACCTCGAAAAATCAGTGAGCATTTCATTCTAATATTTAATAAAAACATTTCGCTTGCACACCCTTAGTATTCGATTTTTTTTATCAAACAGTAAGAATCAATGTTCAATAATTTCTTATGGTTACAGATTTTTTTGCAAATTGTTAGTCCCGCGACAAAATGTATTCAGAAACTTCAGTAAAATAGTGTATATTTTGACCGGTAAACATCACAGTCATTAAGCGAGGGTTGAGGATTAGAAATATGTGCTTTTGAGGAGATTATTACTTATTTATATAGCCCGAACTAGGGACCACTCTAATGTATATACGTTCCGTTTAAAATTCAACAAGATTATTCGATCGAGTTTGTCCTGCGCCTGAACGAAGCACAAACCAAGAGAACAACACTCACGTCTATCATGTACGCAACTGAAAAAAATCGTATGAAATTTCTCATTTAATACCAACCGCCCCGGGCAGCGGAATCAAGTCTCCGCGAAGCAATAACTCGCTTCTGTCAACAGATCTAATCTGCAGCCGCAAGCTGCAGCAATATAGAAAAGAAAAAAACTGCGGTGACGTGTGAAACTTGTGCCAACGATGAGTGTGGTCCACGTCCAACTCACACTAATCAGTCGTGTTATTATACATACGCGCGCGTATCGTGATTAATTTTTAATCGCAATTTCATTTTTCACACGAGAGTTCGCGTGCCCTCGGTACATTAATTAAATTTTAAAACATTTACCGGCTTGGAAAGAAAAAACTGTGATTTATAAGTATCGTTCCGTATCAGTTTAGATGTCTCTTCGCTATGTTATCCCCCCCCCCCCCCCCCCTTTACTCCATGAGTTTTATCACGAGTCCCCCTTGGGCCGTATAAAACGAAAAGCGAGGGAGGGGGGGAGGGAGAGGGCAAACAAACAAATCCAGCATTTAATAACTCCGCGAGAGATCGGAGCCTCGAGAGATCCAGCGGGGACTTGCCGGAAGTTAAGATCAGAAATACCAGATGAAAAATCTCCATCGTCAGAGTCGACCGAGGGATGGTGGTCGTTATAGACAAGCTCGTCCAGGGATCGGTGAGGATTTTGTTTTTCTCGTCGTCTAATTATCCGGATTGGAGTCTCTCGACATTGTCCAAGAGATGGAGAATTTCGCAGGACGACTCTCGCGTGTCTTCGTCGTGTAATTTAAGGCCGAATCAACGGCATGTCACTGGGTGCTAAAAGACTGGAAATCCAATCAGCGTTATAAGAGGAGTCGTCGGAGTAATTCTAGTGCGTCAGAGATGTCACCTGAATAATTCATGCCTGAAATTCGCAGGTACGCGACCAGCCTGCGTATACCGGCGAGTCCTTCTCTCTCTCTCTCTCTCCCTCTCCCTCTTTCTCTCCTTTTCTCTCGCTCTTCGTGCTTCAGTGGCGGGTGCGAGCAGGTGAGCGAGTCCACCTCGGCAAGCTACGCTGCTCTCGGATAATTTCGAATATGGAATTATATTTACGTCTAGAGAAGCGCGAGGCGTGCGGTGAGTGTCGAGTGTCGTTAAAAAGTAGCTCAGTCTGCAGGAATGATGATTATGCACGCCCCGGCAGGCTTGCCTGGTGTGTGTAATACGTACGCACAATACATGGATATGTACACGAATTTGGCGAACGTGTAAAGACTCGCCTTTCCATAAGGTTGTCAAAATGATGGATTGGTCATGTCAGCCGGCGCCCAGGAGGTTGATTACGATATCACGCGGTCCCGACTTTTGAATAATTCAAACATCTCGTCCTCTTAATTTAACCTCCGCTTGATGAGACAATCCGTTTCATTACAAAGACGCGCGTATTTACAGTCAGATTCACTGATCTAGCAAATAAATGACCTTCGTGTTGTAATTTCTTTTACATCCGAGCTACGTATGTACGTAAATTAAAGACAAAATATCTCACAAACTTGATTCTCGTATTGATTTTAAATTACGGTGCGAAAGCTTTTTCCCACACTAACGCGTCATTTTCTACACCCGAGGGACATTCATTTTCCGATAAAATATATTCACGTCTCGAAACTGCCCCACGGTCATTATACAAATTGTAAACTCCGTATGCATATTATAAATACGCCGTTCGAATCGGTCCGTCTGCGTTATTTTCATTCAACCGAAGCTTTCGAAGAACACCTTTGGCACAGCGCGCTGTTCTCGTGGTCTTTAATCAAGTTTTAACGAGATATTAACCAACGCGAGTGCGAAGGGATAATTCCGTTTCCTCCCTACCAGCTCTTCCTCACTCCAGTTCCAACGGTCGTTGGAAAACAAATGAGTTCGGGAATCTCGTTCTAATTATTGAAGAATCCTATCAGATTGCGAAGACGACTCGAGAGTGGATTAACCGTGGTAATAATTGGGAAAATCTGGATACCAATATCCGTGCCTCCGCGGTTACCTCGCCGCGTTCGCGTTAATGCTACCTTAACCCCGAAATTCACACCCCTGTAGTCACAATTAATATCACACGGAGCGTCTAGCGTAATATACAATTACCACAGCCGTTAATTGCTTTTTAATTGCCTTCGGTACATAAACAACGCTGGCTCTCTCCTTCTGGTCTCACCTACGCGATTCGCGGCCCGAAATTAAATTTAAATGCATGTCGGATCGATAAGTGACAAGCCTTCATCGGGCTCCCGATAATTATCTCCTAATATCGTGGATTTCGCGGTCTCGGAGATGAAAGTTCTTCGGAGAGGATTAGCGGTGAAATTCTCGAAACCGGGCCGCGAGAAATAATCCTTTCAGCCACAGTGGGATGCTCACCGTTTCACCTAAAAAATTTCCGTGTCCTAGTCTTATCGCAGTTTACTTACAACTTCAAATGATCTCCGTTCCTTCGCGTAACTCCAAGTAAGAAGTTTCGGTAAAAATAATCGAATTTTGATAGTTTTTTAGATCTTACATCAGCCATCTTGGACTTCGAAATGATCGAATGCTGACTTCAAATTCGTCATCAGCGACCCTCAAAATCACCGAGTAACAAAATTCGCGGAACAATGCCGAGTTGAAAAATGTGTGACTGAAAGGGTTAACTCGCATGTCACTCCGAAAGATATTTTAGGTTAATCGCGATGTCAAAACTAGAGGCAAGCGTATATAACGGCTTGAGTTTAAGAGGGAAGAAGCATCGCCGCAGAAATTAGCGGCGTACAGTTTGTCGGAGTCACGTCCGCTCGTTTCAACGATTTAAAGAGTTAACAAAGTTATTGCTCCGCGATGCCGCGAGTACCTGTAACTTTTCCGTTAGCAGTGGGTTTTTAGGCATGCAACGAACGATTTTCCGCACTGCCGTACTCCGGCTCGGCCGCAAACCGCAATCTGCACCGTCATATCTCGGCCGGAAAGTAATTAATGCATTTACTTTTAAAGTATAACTAATATACGTCGCTAGTAAGTAAACAGCCGCCTTCCTTGCCCCGCTGATGCTGCCGCAGGGCGCGCGTTCCAAATTAGACTGGATGTTTAACGTCGTTGCCGACGGTGACGGTAATTGCCTCGTCCTCGAAACTTGACCTCCTCGTTTTATTCGATGCAGGCGCGAGTGGGTATAATATTCGGTATTAATCCGTATCTCCGGGAGTTGAATTAATTTCAGAATCGATGATCGACCGGCTATACACTCGACTACGAAAACCCAACGTTCCGACTCAATAATATTTCTCAGATACAACCCAGCGTGATCGAAGCGAGATGAGAAAAATATTAATTCAACGCCTCAATCACCGCGGAGACGGTCGCTGTAATTTTTATTTCTCATGGAATATAATATCGCTGTCCTCAAATTGGCGCCGGCTTATTATTCTCGTTCGCAAAACCAGATGACACTCATTTTCTTCAGGCTTACGTGCGAATATTGCAAATCCGTGCGACACTGCAGATTCACGTTTCGCGCCATAATTATTCACGGTATCACGATCTCATAGTAATTTTTTCTCATACCGTGATGAAATTGTTCGAAAAGTTTAGTTCAGAGTTGTTGCACTTTTAGACGAGTACACAGGCGTGACTGACTATACAGTATCTTTTCAACGTTGCGCGATTCTGTATACGTACTTGATTCCGAATTTTCTTTGATTCCCCAAGTCTCTTTGACGTACTTTCCTTCCACCGAATCGTCGCACCTCTTCACCGATACATTTGCGAATATCACACCCTCGTGTAACCTCGTGACGCATCAAATTCGTCCAACTTCCGCATCGAGCCAGCTATCCTCGTCTGAATTTTACTTCTATCCGACGTTTTAATTCGACTTCGAAGCTTTCCCTAATTGACGTACCGCATGTAATATGTTACATAGATTAGATTCGAAGCCTCTCGTGCACTTACGATAATAATAATTTTCGAGATTCCGGGACTGATTCGGTCGGCAATCTCGTCGGTGGCCGTAGCCTGTAGGTAACCTTTTGGCGTCGCGACGCAGGCCGCGGCGACGAGGCGTGATCATCAGGTATCAGCAATCAGAGAGCCAGTCGATGGTCTTTGGTTCGGGTGTCGGCTCGATAGGCGAAGGTATAGGTGTCCGTAATGCAGTTTCCGATAATGCTGGTAACGTAATCACACCCCACCGACACCCTGCGTGCCCGTCCTGGCACACGAACGCTAGGCTGCGAAGGGAGGCGAGGGATTACTTCGATCAACCCGCGGTGAGCGGTCGACGTGTGTATTCGTATAACGGCGAGGGATGCGGTGCGGGTACGTTATAGAGGACTTGGACACACGGAGAGCCGGCCAAATTGGTGAGTGCGGTTAGACAGAGGGCGGAACTATATAATCATTAAACGTATAACTGCAGCTGAACCGCCTGCGAAGGTGCGACGTTCAATTTGCGGTTCAGAGGGTGGGACGGCGATTTATTTTTCCTTTCTTTTTGCTTTGCCCTCGTCCTTTTTCTTACGGGGCTTCCGTTCCGCACCATAAGGTGCGGGAAAATAACGCGCGGTGCTTTATGGCCGCTTTCTCGTCAGCGAGAGACCGATTACTGTACAGTGAGTTTTTCCGCGAAGCCGCGAAACGCAAGGAAAAACAAAGAACGGCGTTCTACGACTTGCAAGGAAATTTGTCGGGAAAATTGCTTCTCGCTTATCCTGCGTCTCTATTCTACTTCGTTTAACGACCGATCGGCACCCGTGATTATACAAGCTCTGTAAAGCTTCTTGGACCGCGTTCGTGGATATGTTCGTGCAACGCATGTTCAGCCATGCGTGAGTTATTTGCGCAGGAATCTGCTTACCGTACCCAATGCCTATGTTCGAATATCCTTGGCATATGTGAATCGGCTTAGAAGCTAATATTCTTGCTCGTTCGCCTGTCCGTTTCTTGAATAGAAATGTTTTGTCACAGGGAGAAATTCGGTATCGATATACGTGTGATGAAGGTAGATAGGTAGGTATGTATAAGGTGCTTATGTTCAAACCTGCGTGAAGTATACTTTTCACATAAGTATACATACATATATACGATATATAGACGTATATGTACGTATACCAGGTTCACAAATCTCTCAGTGATTTATACGGAGACGGTTGTTCTACATTTTCGAACGATTGCATACGAGGCAAACCGATATTTTCCCGAGAAACCTTTCCGTTCAGTGTATAGATTCGACGTGGAACGAAAATTTTCCCTTCCGTGCAATAGTATCAAGGTTACTTATGCCGACTATACGTACGAGTATTAACGACTACGAGATCCCTTCGCGTTTCTGTTTCAAATCCATGCAAACGTGCACGCTAATACAGTCGACTTCGTTAAGTGGACATTGCGGCCGTACCTACGGAATATGAAAGGAAATTTTACTCCAACATTTCGCGACGCTAAAGGCAGGTATACTGAGAAGATGAGAAAGAAGAAGAAAAATAAAGCAGAGGTCTAGTTTTAACTACTTAATCTTGCGGTAATTGGGTTAAGGAGAACGAAATCCGTCTAAGGTCGACCGTCGAGGCACCGAAAGACGTTTGAGGTTTCGTATCTACACGTTTCTGGAAGCGCATAAGGTTCACCCTACACTTGACACCGATGTGACACGTGGTATAATTTTAGGGGAAGAGTAATCGTAATATAACGAATTTTTTTCTCATCATTCTTTGCGATACAACGAGTCATATTGTCGTCTACCGTGTCGAATGTCATTTTGTTCGTTACAGTCACATTATAGCCATTCAATATTCAATACGGGTATACGAATTTAGAAAACGTGTTTTTTCGACATCTGAATTCTTCCTCTTTCTATCGATATACTCATCGAAACTATTTCCGAATAGTTATACACTGAGAAAAGAGTTTATTTACCGTTAACAAAGGTATATTTGGATATGGTGAAATAAATGTTTTGTCATTATTATCAAATGTAATTGAGCCCCGTATGATTTGTTAACTATTAACAAATTTCCATCGAGCATCGTCGATCAATGATCCGTGAGCAAATTCGTCGTGTCATCAGGTATTTATAAAACATCTCGTACATTTATTCGGGGTGTTATAGCTGCAGGCAGTGTCCGCACAGATTCCGAGCGGCAGGCTGCGTCTATATCTGCGAATCGGAGCGCGGTGTTGCGAAAGTCGCGGAGTAAAATACCGGATTTTGGACTCGTGTTAAGCGGAAGTGGAACCAAACTATTAACTAATTCCTGTTCAGCCAATGCAGCGAACCGGTCGCCGAGCACATCGGAGATTCGGATAACGCGAATGGTGATTCGATGCACACGGGGGGGGGGGGGGGGGGGGCGAAGTTCGGTGCGCAGCGCGTTGAATATTCAGCCGGGCATAAGCCGCGATCTACAGCGTTGTTTTCTTCCTGTATTTATAACGTTGCAGGATGCAGCATGCATATACATATCTGCATGTAAATACACGTATAATATGAATTTTCCCGTTTGCGCTAGGATTTGGCGAACGCGCTGCCATCGTGACGGGAAAATTGAATAAATATTAAATAAATGTGAAAGCTAGCGGCAGCGGCGGAAAAGCGGAGGGAAGAAAAAAGGAGGAACGGAACGAGGCGAGTCGCCACCCGTCGGGTGGGAGTATAGCGCATACAAGCTTTTCTCGTCAAAATAATATCTTAATCGGATCAACACTAACGGCAGCCGTGTAACCAGTAATTTCCTTCCGTGGAGTAATTACTGCGCTTATACAGAGTCCGGGCGTATTCGCGCGATCGCGCCACAGGCAACGGCTCTCGCCTCCATGGCGGGACAGCGTAATACAGCAATACAGCGAATGGGAAGAAAGAGGTGGAGGGGTAAAAGAGAGCGCAAGATAGAGCGGAAAAACGTAATCCAAGAGTGCCGAGGTACCTGTACGCAGGTATAAGCTGCCTTCGTGCTAACATTAACGCGAGGCAGTGATATAATTAACTCGCGGCATTCCGCGGACGCCGTGCTAACGTAGCTCAGGCTTGCGTTATCGAAAGCAACGCGCCACCGGCGGCGTAAATAAACCTTGGATGAAAATGATAATTAACAGCGCGCGATGCTTTTCCTATTCACCGTATTCACGGAGGTCGTGAAATATCGGAGAAAAAGCTCCAATCTCGATCGCCTTTCGTCCATGCGATCGTCGCGGTAGTTAACCGAAGGATTGTTACACAGCTTTCCCGAGAAGTTGGGGGAAACGAGGCTACGTAACGCTTCTCTATTCGATTAATATCTATGACCAATGGGACGCGGCTTAGCCGCGAAGCAACCGTCGGTCGAGCCGCAACCAGCCACGACACAAACGCATTACCTTAATGCGACCCAGAAAGCTCTTTTATTACGCTCACTTTGGTACACGTATTACTGTATATACGTAGCGAGGAGCGCCTCGGCTACGTCGCAAATACGCCCACATTACGCCCGTGTGCGTGTTACATGTACACGTGTAACGCACGCGTAACTGTACAATGGCGAAAACATGCCAGGTGGTAAGCATGGCACATCCACACGTAACGTGCTTACGGGATATCGCAGCTTACGTCGGTACGCGCCGCTGATGTCTAAACGCAAACATATTCAGGGAACGCCGGCTGCGGGAGCTGCTGACGCGACGCATTTGAATCGAACGTCGCTTCGCTACGTGTTCGTGTTGTAGCGTCTTTTCTCTTTTTCTCTTACTTGACGGCAATTTTATTTTATTCGTCGCAAAAATCGCCCCGCACACGAGTCTCGTTCGAAATCGGAACGCGTGCGGATCGCTAGTTTCAAGCCATGGGGAAAGTCATTTCAATACGATGACCATGAGCTCGGTTTTTTTGTTGTTTTTTTTTCAACTACGCTGTGGTACAAATTATACGTAGGGAAAAAAAACAACTTGAGTGAATTGGTTGAACTGTAACGTTTGATCACAATCGCAAAGTTTAGTACGGTGTATAGTGTAAGGCAGAAGTTTTCGGGTCTGAGCTTCTTCGGCAATTCCGTTTTTTCCATCCCGTTTTTCCGTGTCATTGATGGCTAGTTGATTGTACCGATAGATTCTATCGGCCCTGCAGAGAGCCAGTTATGCAGGCACTTATTGACCTGACAGAGTCTAGATGAAGGGTCGTAATGTCTGGAGTATAGCTAATCTGTGTCCAGGAAGACATCGGAGATTGACCGGTTGGCAGGCTGATCGATATCCTTCACGCAGTGGAAAAGAGGGAAAATATAATCGGAGCCGATACCTGAAAGCGTCGATAACAGATTGGAGGCGTATCGTAAAGTCAGAATAATTGAGTTACGATAATACTTATAGACTCGAAGGATCGATATGCACGTCGCTTTGCCCGAGGCGGCAGATATTCTTGAAATTACTCATTTCTTGGCACTCCGGCTGAAAGCTGAGGAAATTTTTATGGAAATCGCAGTTTTTATATTCGTCTGTTTATCCCCCAGCTTATTCTTCTTTTATTTTCTCACTATTCCGTTCCTCACTTTATACCGTTGCAGCAACTCGCGACACGGCACTCGAACTCTCGAGCTCCGATCAACGATTCCCTTTTATCAATATCCTGGAATTGCTCATTTCGCGTTCGAGAAAATAGGGTTGGAGACGCGCAGAGATCGGATGATTGTACGAAAGCCTTTTACGCCGAATTACCCATCAAAGCGTAATTCTCGCATGTCGGGCTTGATGAACTGAAAAATAATCAAGCGCTCCTAGGCAGCTTTCAATCGATCGAGTGACAGCTCGATGATCGTTGTTAACCGCGTTAGCAAAAATCGCCCAGCTTCACAGTAATTCGCTTCTATATACTGTACACATATATCGTGTATAGCTATAGCTGCAGGTCGTCGATGAAAGAGGGCGGCGAATGGAACCGTAACGTCGTAAAAGTAAGGCAGCACTAAAACGGGGCTTTGGTCCAGGATTTTCGGAAAAGTTTGTGTTACGTAATCGCGAGAATATGCCTCGCGGAGAAGCATTGCTTGGGATCACCGCCAGTACCAGGTCTGAACTTCGATTCGGGATTGAACGCCACCATCCGACGGAGGTTGCGCTCAACTCTGTCGCCATACGAATGTGCCTTCCCACTCACACACATACGCACACGCGGAGCACCCGTGCCGCCGGATGTTTGTGGTCTGGGGAAATGCCCCGCGAGTTTCATCCCGAGTACCTATCATTTACTTGCACCCCGTACTACCGCCATGTGTCTGCGTTACCCTGATCAGCGCACATATTCGGCTAACGATGAATGGCGAGCAGTGGTCAGTCCAATCTGTTCGCGATCAGCCTGAAACAGCCTCGCTAAATTGTTGAACCACGCAGCTAACAGTGCAATGTGATATTTCATCGGTGCTGTGGTGTAATCAAGGTCCTGTTGCTATTGGATCTTGGTGAGGAAATTCGCATCCACATATTTCATTGGTTTTGTCCTTGATGTATACTTAAATGCCAAAATGCTATCTCTGTTACTGACGGATTTAAGCATCAGTTGACAAGATCAGGAAAAACCCGAGTTGCCTAATTCCGTGAAACGATTGTGAACAAAGTCCATTTGATGTCTGTAAAAATATCTGATCTTGAGTACTTATAAATCCGAAAGCTTAGGTCGAGTTTCTTGAGGCTTCCCCGAACGAGTTTCAACCCTTGGATGGGATGCATACGGAATCAAGGATCACGGAATAGAGCCAGGCCTCGCAGATAATGTGGCGTGGGAGTTAGTGGCTGGGCTGGAATTGATTGGTAACCCTGTTCGCGTGTCAAGGCTTCGAACGCGGTCTGCAGTGGCTGCTAGTCGTGATCGAACGTGCAGGCTCTTGTCGTCCCTGTCCATCGTTTGTTGGACGGAGGTCGCGACCCGAACCAGGGTTGGAATTAACGTCGTCGAAAAGGCGTTTCCAGGGTTTGAAAAATTTTACGGAGTTTCGAGCGGGCAGCGAGACTGCAGCGGAATTGATCTCGAAAGGGTGGAGAGAGGACGAGTCGGACGGACAAGAGAGTCTAACAACGTTGCTGATTGTGAGTGGCAGACTCGAGCAGGACTAGACTATTGATTTTAAGCCCCAAGCTGAGGAAATCAATCCAGATATTCACTTCAAACTTAAACGATTCCCATTGAAAGGTTTCCAAGGCACGCAATCGCTGGCAGCGGTATACAGAAGGGGATGTCTGTGTGTACGGACAAACGAACCTGGTTCTCTGCCTTCTCATGCACCTTATCAGAGCCTTCCACTGCCTTCCCAGCGGACCGTGATGCACCTCGGATTGCAGGTTTTGCAGGTCTAGCGCTGTCTATCAATAAGTCAGTCTTGTTTCCCGACGAACGAATGCGCTTCCACCGAGCCTTTGGAACGTGGCTGCATCGCATAATCGTTGGAAACTCTTCTCGTCGTCCGTCGTCTCTGCGGGCTGAAGAGGTTATTCGGATCGATTTGGTAATTCAGGTGGAAGGCCTTTGTGCCGTGATTCGAGCCTGTGGCTGTGGGCGAGGGCCGCTATTCCCGGTGAGTCGAGGGAGCACGCCAAGCACGGAAATCTCCGCTAGCCCAGCTCCACGCGAAATCGCGGAAAGTCCGACCGCGGCGTCCCAAAGTTCCCGTCGACGTCGCGCCGACGGAGATTGACGTACGTACGTATTTCGTCCCGAGTTCCGAACCCTCGAAGACGGAACACACTCGTCCGAGTTACCCGGCTCCGCTACACAAACCCTCCCCCCGCCGTCGGGCGGCGAGTTCGCGTTGTTGGAGGTCCCATTGATTTCCTGGCCCATGTCAAGGCTGCACGCGAATCCTTCCCGCCCCCGCTTGGCCCCCAGACCCCCAGACCCCCAGGCGAGCTGCAACCCTCGCTTATTATAGCCCCGCCACCCACGTCCACACACGTGTGCGCCGCGTGTATTCGCCTGCATCGCAAACGTATCTTCGTGCTTTCCATTGTCCGGAGCTTGCGCGAAACTCGGTGAGTTTCGGGGAAAGTCGCGTTGTTCTTTTTATTTTTGGCAGGGCTCGATTTTTCAGGCCTGCAGCGGTACGAGTTCTTTCGAAGCGATTTTCGTTGTCATTGTACAGAGAAATTGAGGAGAGTCACCTTTTTCAAAGGATAGTCTTTATTGTACACGGAGTACGGGAGAAAGACGCCGTCGCTTCGCTTGAGGGATTTCCGATCTAGCAGAAGAGACTGCGGCGATTCGCTGCGGTTATTAATTGGCCAAGGTCAAGTGCCGTTGCGTTCAGAATGTATCCGCGGGTCGAACCGAGCCGCATGCTGAAATCCTTGCTCTGAATCCTCCCGGGGTCTAATTAAAATCGTGCGAATTAATGGCCGTTCTTTGTTCGCGGCAGACTCGAAAGTTGCGGGGAAACCTGCGGTATCGGCATATGTAGGTATATCCGATTGCGATCCGAAACCGCACCGCGGGCAAAACGACGCTGGGCGACGCGACGCGAGGCGCCGGGCGGCGGTGAGGCGAGGCGAGGTGAGGTTGGGCCAGGCTGCGTGCACGCATAAAATCAATGCTTGGCACGCGACACCCAATTGCCCAGTTAACTCCTGCGACCTGCCCGACGCAGGAGCAGCACGAACACCATCTGGCCCGGATGGCCGAAGGCTCCGCAGAAAATTCCTCTGTACCTACCCGCCGCACTTCGTCTTGCCGCAATTAGATTCTCCTTCCTAGCTATCGCGTTACGTGGACGATTAAAGAGGAGCGGGACTCACAGTCTTAAGTTATCTCAAATAACTTGAGAAAAGAGAATGAACCGTTTTAAAAACCACCGGTAATGTTAGTTGCATTAATGGGATAGTGCGCTTGAGTGGAACGACATTTCTGTACTATAATTAATCTGCAAATTTGAACAAGGCGAGATAAGATATCAAAAATTTGAGGAAATACATTTGTGAGAGAAAAAAATTAGAACATCTATCAAGATCTTTACGACCGACGAAATAAGCCCAAAAAACATTAGAATCGCATGGAAGTTTAAGCATTTTGAACCATCGAGTTGTAGGACATTTCTTAAAATTGTTGATAATTAAATTTTTTTATCATTTATTTGATTTTGCTCAAGTTCTTAATTTCTCCGAGATAACAGGGATATTGTTTTATCGGTGTTGAATAACATCATCGGTGTAAATAATATTTTTGGATATTTCTTGGAATATTTTTTTCTTCTTTTCTTTTCCTAATTTTTGATCCAAACTGCGGATCCGACTTATCTGTAAACGTGTCGGGCGGTAGTTCTTTTCACCGCTTGGTAACTCTCTGCTGAAAATGAACAATTATTGGAACGTTCGGCTCCTTCTTTGATGACGAAGAAGTGAACCGCACGTCGTTAACAGCCACGCCGAAATATGAGGAAAATTCATCTTCGTCTGTGCTGGTTTTCATTTGATGTGCGCTTAACTCATTTTTCCATCCGGTTCGTTTCGTTTGAACTTTTTAATTACTCAACCCAAGCATAACGCTTCAGACGTTCTTCAAGCAAATTCTGCCTCGTGGAATTTTGAAACATATTTCTTAAATTCGCTAACGAACAAACCGCGAACGGTCGAGTACGCAACGTGATCGTGGAATTTTTGCAATCCGCTATTTTCTTATTCCTGCTCAGCCAGCTCAGCTCATTCGCGGTAAGCATATTCGATATCTCTCGGGGTAATACGCGGTCACGGAAGTTCGATGGGCAACTTATACCTCGCAGTAATGGGGCCATGGAAGAGATAAGTCATATTGGATTTTAGCCAATTCGCAATTACATGAGGAATCCGATTTCCAGGGGGTTGGATTCAAACAAGAGCCACGTGTATACCTGCTCTTGATCGAAACTGTGTAATAATACGCTGCGAAAAGACACAGACATGTGATACAGACGCGTATCTATCATCCGAATCATCGGTGATTAAATTAGTAATTTTCCTTCTATTTTTTTTTTTTTTTTGTTTTGTCATTCGAAAATAAATCAGTACACCAACTGCTAAGTTTTTTCTGCGACTTTCACGTGTCAGAAAATCACAAACTCATCCATCCTCTATTCGAGACCCACGTTCTTCGAAGCCTCGAAGAGGAGTTTTCCGAATCATCCGTGATTAAATTAGTAATTTCCGTATAACTATTTTCATTCAAAAATAAATCAGCAAACCAGTCGTCAAATTTTTTCTGCAACTTTCACCTCCAGCTGTAAATTTTTCTCAAAAACTTGTTTTTTGATCCGCAAAATTGGGTTCGCATGGCTCCGAAAATCGCAAGCTCATCCTCTATTCGAGACACGCGTTCTTGGAAGCCTCGAAGCGGGGTTTTCATTAGCAGGTTACACGCTCGCCACCCCCGAGCCGGGGGTGCGTCGTCGGCGACCGCGGTGTTACTGCAGGGAGAGGAGGGGTGGAGAAGCCCTCTTAAGCGCGCTTACCGCGGCAGGTTCTTCGTGCGGATGCGAGTCCAGTTTATAGATGACACGACGCGATTCACGGAGCGCGAATCTTCATTTCCATTGCATGCATTATACGCACATGTACGTATTCAAGGCCTTCGACGACGGGCTTAGCTTCAACTTACGCCTGTTTGTTCGTTACGAATAAACCCCTGCCAATGCTAGAAGGGGTAATCTCTTCGGTTTTACGTTCTACGATAGAGAAGCTTACTCGTTTTTATTTTGCTCTATGTTTTACCCCTTTTTTTCACTCTTCGGTCCCACCACCCCCATGCAGAGACAATGGTTATTGATTTCTGCGTTAAGCTTGCTGGATTTTCCACGCGATTTTTTATTTATTTTTTTGTCCTATAGTGGGAAAATAACATTGAAGTGAAAATTTAGGAATCTGACTTTAGGATCGTATGAGTTAGACAACCAAAATACCAGACTTGTGAATTCTGTATTCTTCCATTTGTCAGTTTCCTTATTCTTGTTTCGTATCGTGTGCGGATAGTGCGAATCAACTGCTCGTGAAAAAGAGCAAAGGTCCTTCTTTGAGGCATTTTTATTTCACTAGAAAAATCCCAGGTCCGACTCTATCGTGTTGATTTCAACCAAGTCATACCGATGTTTATTTTCCTAATCCTCTCGACAACGTATTTTCAATTAACAATTTTCTCAAATCGGTTACAGGCATGACAATTCTACGTACCAAAGTTCTGCTACATTTTATTCCAACAGGCAAAATAATGAAGAAAAAATGTGTTTTCTCGGTCGGAGAATCTTACTCAAGGATAAAATTATTAATTTTAACCTCGGTAAAATACAAGAGCATTACATACGTACGGAAACGTGACCGTGACGAGCTTCAGACTGACACACACTCGCACGTTACACGTGCCCTTGCATGAATACGTTGAAGCTGTGCGTTATAAAACGCAGCCATAAGGCCGTGCGGCTACGAGAAGTGAGTCGGTATATTACAGTAGCGGGCATTCGTGATCGCAGATAAAAATCAAACTTGTAAAGGTTGGACTGGGCTGCGACTGGCGCTCGCATGGCAATCGCCGTTCCTTCGGTGTAGGAACGTAATTTGGATAAGCTATGATTTATGTTGAGTGTGCGCGTGAGTGCGAGCAGGTTGCGCAGGTAAAATTTGCGCGAGTTTTTTCCCGCCCCTACCTTGCATATACAGAGCACACAAACGTTACGCACATCTCGTGGAGAAACAAAGGAACGTAATAATTTTACTTCTGCTTTCACACAATCAAATACGCGCCCCGCTTTGAATTTGAGCTTCTTCTTTCAAGTCGTCGAGGGTTCTCCGGCGCGATAGCTTGCAGGCAGCCTCTCCTCAAACGGCGTCACAGCTTCGGGGTTAGTTTCGAGCGTTGAAATCGTCGAGGAGTAAATTATGATTTCTTTTTTTGTCCTCTTCGTTTTTTACTCCAACCATCATTTCACCCCGTACGCGTACGATTCGACACGTTGAAACGCTGCGTATACACGGACAGAAATTTTACCCGCGACTTTTTACGGCCGGTTATTATTGCGGGCTCGTTATTTGAGGGGTTAAGTCGAGACGTGCGCAAAGGACGAAACACAGCGCGGCTTTCTGCCTCCTCTCCGTTCGTCGTCTATGAGATTTCGCGAGATTGTCGTGGGCGAAGGAAGCTGACGTACTCGGAAACAATTACGCAATTACACGGCGGGGACTCGAAGTGCAGTTGACTGAGCTCGTTGTATCGTTTCGTCATTAGAGACGTCATTAAAGTTTCAAAGTTGTCAATGGCGCAATTGAGAATCTCCCCCTTCCCTTCCTTATTCCCTCCTTCTCTCTCTCGCCGTCGTTTCGAAACCCGTCTGCAGATGTAATTTCGAGAAGAAATATATCCACCGTAATCCTCTGCGTAAATTTCGTAACGCGGCTCATTGTCCGCACTCCAGAATTAATATAAGGTCGGGGAAAAAGAAGCCGCGTCGCCTAATGTCGGTTCATTGTTAGCCCAAGCCTAAATCCCCTCTATTTCCATCGTTAAAAAAATACGCAGACTAAGAATTGCGGGATTGGTGCGATTAAAAAAGACCTGGGATACCTCGATTTTAATGCAGAGCTTTTGTCTACCGTGAAGGGTATACCTACGTATAATCAAACTTATTGACGAGAAGTTGAGCGTCGTAATCCGTTGTCTAACACGTGTCAACGAAGCCAACGTTTTACTCCAGAAGAGCTTGCGGATAGATGGCGGAATAAAAGTGAAAAAGAGAAAAGCGTCAAGTGTACCGAGATGAAAAATGAAATAAAATTTTCACCCGTTTGTGAATCAGCTGCGGGAATCAGAAATGGCAGATGGAATAATCAAACGGGTTTTACATGTACCGAACGATCAAACGGAAAATTCTGCGCAGTCGAATCTGATCAGCTCAGCAGAAAACCGCGGAATCCTTTCTAACTCGCGCAAAAGAGAACTCAAAGAACGGCGTAGGCAGCAATTAAGGGTAGGTATATATGCAGGTGCCTCAAAAGGGTGAAATCTCTGAAGAACTGGCGGGATCTCTAAAGAATTTTCTCGTCTTTTGAAGTGTTACGATCGCCCGAAAGTCAGGATTTTCGAAATGTCATCGCTGATCGCGATTACGCATAGTCAGAGGAACGCCACTTGCGGCGAGCAATCGGACAAACTGTAATTTGCGGTTTCGATCTTACAAAACACTTACGAACTCTAATTCCGCCACAAATTATCCCCGCCATGAATTTCTTTCCACAAGATCAGGAAATTTCATTTTCCGGTTTCGACAGTTTTCTAAATACTAAAAGTCGACGAAAGAACAAGTTCCGTTTCTATGATATTCGACACGTTCGCTTACCAATTATCACCGAACGGTCAGCAACTACTGTCATAGGAAAAAGGGAGACCCCGTATGAGTGAAAACCCCTTACTTAAATAATTTGGCATTCAGCACGAGCGAGTCGCTCTTCGACCGACTGGGGTTGAAAAATTGTGTTTTAGTAAAATATCGAGTTCGACATGGTTGTTGGTATACCGTGCCGTTGATCTTCGTACGGAGACAACGGAGAAAGGCACTGAATATTGAGCGAACGAGAGCCGGCTCGAAGAGATTATTGGCCTCGATAACTGACGTGAATCTTGGCAATTACGATCACGATTCACGGAAAATGAGTCGCCGAAAATCGCTGCGCAATTGCGCGAACGTTTTTCATACTCCTGACAGACGTTTCTGGTGACGCATTCCGAGAGTTTACGAAATACTTTTAGCGAAATTGTATACTACGAACTACGGCTCCAGTCATTTTCATGGTATTTTTTATAATCTGTTTGAATAGGTCCGTTGGATGACGATACTGGCGAAGGCAAAGAATTTTTTTACCCTCTTACTAGATAACCAGGGATTGGAAAAAATCGCTGATAAAGATACAGACAGCGTTCTTCGAGAAGAAGAAAAATGATTTTGCAAAGCTGCATCCCCGCAATTTTTACACGTAAGTGACGCCAGCTTTTTAACAAATTTGATTAAATTTTCTTCAACCAAAATCGGTGGGAAAAATTGGCGGTTTACTGGCTAGTCATTTGACTCAAGTTGATGTCCAATAAATGTTTTAATATATACACCCATTTATTATTTCGAAAAAGGCGGTTAAATTTTTGGTATCTTTACATCTCAGTGCCTCGAAATCAGAGCTGGTTTAGCTCAAAGCGATCGAGGCTTCGCTCCCAGAGCTTGAAGAGAGATTGGAAAATTGGCGGTATTTTGGATTTTCTCTCGCAATAACCACTCCGGCTGAGCGAATTTATACGGGTTATAGATCACGGTCTAGGCTGCAGACGTCGGTCGGCTCTGGTCTTATTTCGCGACTGGTTCTCAACGGGGGGAATCAAAGTTGGTTACCAGATGGATCTTCATTTACTTGTAAATCGAATAGTCTTCAGTAACAGTAATATCCGGCGCCTGCCAGCGATCTCTCTCCCGTCCGCCTCTCCGCCTTCGACTCGCCGTTTCTCCCTCCTACTCCTCCTCTAATTCGCCTTCACCCCTTTAGTATTTCTCCGTCTTCAACTCCTTCACCCGCAGCCAGGTCAATCTACCGATTTAAGCCTTCCGTAAACCAGCGAAAACCGTACCTCGCGAAGTTCTCATTTTTTAACGCACTTTGCAAATCTAGACTCGAAACTGATCGCGGGGAAAAATTATACCCCAAGAATTAACGCGAAATGTCAGTCCAAAGTCCGTTTAAAGATGTTAGCGAATATTTCGAGTTATCTCCCTTGGAATTTGCGATTTTGATAAAACAGGAATTTTTTTTAGGTAATTGGCGCCTAAATACTATTCTGCGTGACGACATGCTTAACCCTTAATCGCTTGAAACAAAGCTAATTTTATTAGCTGTTTATTTTATTTTCGTTCTGTCGATTAGAAATGAAAAATCGTTGTATCGTTTCGATTGCTGTATTAATAAAACGAATGTTTGCAGCGTGGAAATTCTTCGCATTGATAAAGAATGGGAAGCTTATAGTGTAGGTATATTGTGACCGACATGCGAAGCGAAGAATGATTAAAGAGCGATACCGAGCTTTTCTGCTGCAGGCAAGGGTATAAAGTTACCGCGGAATTTGTAAGGCACGGATATGAATGGCTTGACCATTACACGGTATAATTATGCAACGCACAGCAGGAGAAAGACATTTTTTTCAAATAAGAATTCACGTGACCATTGATTCGGCTTTGATAAGAGTAGCGCATTTCAAACGTACGGATATACCTAAGATAAGTATTCCGTCGCATGCAGCCACACACACGGTCGATAATTTTTTACCCGTTCTACCGATTCGAACGTTCAGCTCACCGCTGAAGAAATAAAAATCAGAAATCCCGGGCCGACAACTGCAAGCTCGTCAAAATTTATCCAATTTCATTCGATCCAGCCCTTGATTAAATGTAGCTGTGATCAGAAACTTGTCGCACGATTTTTTGCTCTTTCCTCGGTCTTGTTTTTTAATCCTCTGATAACAGCTTCCAATTCGGAGGTCGGCAATTTCCAGTTTTTCAATTAGCGTGAAACACGTGAAGCCGCCGGGGTGAAAATCCATATACGTAAAACGGGGCGATGCGGCGGGAAACAAGAAACCTGCGGCTAACACCGTGGCGTACCAGCCTTGCGTATATTTTGAATCGATTCGGTTGTCGTTATTTCGACATATATTTTTTCACCGAGAAGAATCATTCGGACGGTAATTAAGCAGCCGAATTGCGTGACGATAAGTGGTCGGTTTGGTGTTTTTTTTTTTTTTTTTTACGTATTTACTATACCATGCACGGGATTTTCGGGTGATCCGGTTGCTTCGCGCAGCGTATAAAAAATTACGAAAATTACGGTGATGTAAGAAAACAGTTGAAAAGAAGGCTGAAATCAAACGTCGCGATTCGGGAAAAATCATAATGCGTTATATTCACTCCGGCAGAGGTGAAGGGTAAGTGTGTATATGATATACCGTCGGTGTTTGTGTGCCAAATTAGAAATCGATAGGCTTATCCACGTTCTTGACACAGATAAAGTTCTATGATTTGTTAACCAACCGACAGCTGGGTCGACCACGATTGAATCGTTATTCTCGAGCCACTTTTAATATTTACGAACGAAAAAGAACCGCCTGGTAAAGTAGCTGCTGTCACGCCGCTACGCGGAGGTCAATTTTCTGCATACGCCGTTCTGACGATAATTTTGCTAAAAAGACGGAGAGGGAGAAAGGGAAATAGCAACGAGTCGTTCAACGTGAAATTTATCCTCGTCTTTACAATCTCTCTCTTTCTCTCTCTCTCTCTCTCTCTCTCTCTATCTGTCTCTCTCTCGCTCTTTTTCTCTCACTCGCGCGCGCTAACTTCGCTGCAGGAATATAAATCGTGATTGCGAGGCCTCCGCGCGTGTCATCAATCATTTCTGTAAGCTTGAATTAATAACCGCTTACTATTAAATATGTATCGCAGAGCCATTCAACTGCTTTGCAAATACCAGCCCAATTGGATTTGGCTAACCATCGGCCGCCACGTAGCGGTGTGATTCGCATCATCGCATTAATTGGCACGTATGCGATTGATATCGGCTCTTTTTACACTCCCTGAAAATTTGAGGATCTTCGTATTTCAGTAAATTGATATTTTCTGTGTCTATTTTACCGAGCCTGCGGGTTCCGCTCTCAAAATTTGTCCCGAACCACGAAAATCGTCCAAACGGCACCTTGATCATATTTTATTACTTAACGCTATTCTTTCGCAACACGTTAATCAGGATTTTTCGTCCGTTTGATCAAATTTTGCATTTCTTCGAATCGATCAAAGTTATTTCTTTCTTTACAGTTAGTCAGTTCTTTGACAAGTTTTTCAGACACGCTTAACAAACTACAGTCGAGCCTACAATAGAGGATCTCTCATAGCGTAATTTAACCTGATAAAATAATCTATTCTTCAAAATTGATTTACAATTTTGGCGTTTTTATGATCTTGTAAATTCTCACGACTTACAAGACAAACGGCATATCATTCTTCAGGAGACTTGTTATTCAAATTGTAAAACGACGAGCTGATTCACAACCTTCGCAAATAATTTTTTCCACAGCAAACGCTTACGACGATGCTCGTTTTTTCCGATTCGACGATTAAATATCGATTTGTAGTGTATTGAAGTGTAGAACCAAATTTTTGCCCACACCAGCAAAAAGTTTTCGCTAAAAACTTGACCACAAATTCAAATGTACATCTTTCACCAACCGCGGTGCACGTTATGAAAACGGTAGGAAAGTGTATGAATATTTGAGAGCGCTGCAGAGGCTTCCGAAACCGAGATTACATGAAAAAGTTAGCGTGGTATTCAGCGATGGGGTTTCGCTGTGGCCACGGTATTATAGCGAATTGAAAACAACGTGAGATCATTTCCTGCTCTCCGAATTCTCGGTCCATGATCTGCACTCGGAGCTACTCCAAATCAAACGAACCCAATAACAGCTCCGCACGAACGACGTCTCAACGACGGGTGAAACATTTCGCGATTTCCAGACTTCAGCGAAATCAGCGGGTATAAAGATAAGATAAAGATATAAAGAGCGGGTACAGACGAGACTGGTGCGTAACTCTCCTGTCGTGCGAATTAAGATTGGGATGCTGGGAACGGAGCGTTGTTGCCGGGATGATAGAAAAAAAAAGAAAGAGAGAGAGAGAGAGAGAGAGAGAGAGAGTGTGGGGTGATAGAATGTAAGAGAGAGAGAGAGAGAGACGAGGGGCCACGAGGTTTTCGATGAGTTGGGCGCGGTTAGGTGAGGCTAGGTGCGGAACCGGGTGACGAAGATGATCGCGACAGCCGTGGAGGAGGATGAGGAGGAGGAGGAGGAGGAGTTGGAGCTCTGCCACGTCGGGAGGACCCTCTGCTCGAGAGCCCTACCGCGATCACTGATACCACACTACAGGGCCCCCGGTTGGCACTCGTAGACTCGAGGCGGCCAAGAGGGCACCGTCGCCCTGGTGCAAGAGGAAACAGCTCCGGTGATTCCGCGGGCCAAAAGATACCTGAGTGCTGCGCGCCAAGTGGAAATGTAAATATTTGTCACGCCGATGAGACGAATCGAGAAAGAGAAGCGGGAGTCGAGGGATTCTTCGTTAGAGCGATAGGGAATAAATCTGGATCTGCACTTGGAACATCATCGCCGCAAGCCCAAAACTCTTCGCCCGAAGGCACGCGTTGCCATCGCTACTGCAGTATGAAAAATTACGCTGCAGTTGGTGGCTGATATCGAGATCAGAATCGCGATGTGAAGAGTGGCTGGACGGATCGAGGACGGACACAAGTCTCATGCTACCCTAACAATGAGCCATCGACACCGTGCGCGTTGAATTATACCACTCACACCACCGCAGTCCTGATCACTACTTTTGAATCGATTGCACAAATTATTCCGGAGAAGTGCACCGTTCGTTTAACGTACTGCTGTTTGTCGGTATTATCCGGTTCGTATTGCCTGTTTAGGTCATGTGTTTACCTCACCTCCGTGAATTGGTATATTAATCGGTGAAACGAACCGGCATTATGCACATAATAGAAAACGATATCGGTTCACAGTCGAATTTTTCGACACACCGCTGCTTAACCATCGCACTAATATTCTTTCGTATCTGAAACTAGAACCAAGTACTCCGTTTCGGCGCGTTTGACGGGGTAGCGAAAAGGATTCGTCAGAAGAGACGATTAGCGACGTTGAATGCCGAGAGAAGAATTGCAGCGTACGAGACGAACGTCGTCATTGCACGCGGAACTCGGGTGTCACACGCGAATGGTTGAGGATAGTTTTTCCCGAACACGGTTCCGGTTCTCGGTGTTTCACAACCGAATGACGCATCGCGGTTCGTGTAGTTTTCTAAAGAGCACTGCCAATTTCCAGGGGCCAAACGAGGAGAAGAAGAGAGAGTCCGCGATCGCTCGGCGAAAATCATCACCGTGTCGTCACGATGCCGCTGTAGTATCTTTTCACCGATCGATCAGCGAGATTCCTCTCTCCCCCCTCGCCTTGTCTCATTGTCAATTAATCGAAGGAACCATCGCCGGTAGGAACAAGCCACTCGTTCAGCGCCCTCGACCTCCTCGAGGAGGGACTCGAGCCTCTCGCCGTGGCTGCCGGGGCGACATTCGATATAATCCGTGCACGTCGTCGTCGTTTAAGGGCTAAGTTAAAGTAGTAATTCCGTAGCGAGAATACTCACGCTGCGTGGGCGAAGGGCGGGCGATAGGTGGCGGGCAGGAGGGTGACGGTTGCCGCGAGGAGCGCGATGCTCCAGGAGGCTGCGTGCGACCGCATCCTCTCGATCGGGTGATCCGAGGGCCTCGTGACGTGCGTCGGGGGTATCGAGGCGACGGATTTCACACCCTCGGTTGCACTGCGCGACGGACACTCTCACACACTTGGAAGTTATCTCGTTGTTCACTAGATCCTTGGTTCGTTGTTCGAGGGTCACTCGAAGGCCTCGGACGATGCGAGACCGACGCGTAAGGCAACGACAGTCGAGTTACTCGGCGTAGCTACGCGAGGCTCGGCGCGCAGAGGTCGACGTTATCCTTGTTTTCCTCGAGGTCCTCGGGTTCTTTCTTCCCTCTTCCCTCTCTTCCTCGGTATCTTGTTATCACAATCCTCCAGTCCACCGCCGAGGCGATACGCGTTCCTCGGTCAGTCCCTCGGGCGGGCCGGGCCGCCGCCTCCTCTTCTTCCTCCTCCTCTTCCTCCTCTTCCTCGCTCCCTTCCTCGGGGACCTCTTCGCCGGCCGCTGGCCGGTGTCTTCGGCCACTTTGGGCCTCGTCGGGCCTCGAGGGTCCTCCTCTCCTATAAGGCGAGCGCCTGCAGGGGGCCGCCGGCACTCCGGTTGCTCCTCTGTTTCTTGATCCTTTCACTGGACATCGTCCGGATGCTCGCACCCGAGCTACGTCGCGCTCGGGAGTGGCGCTCCTCGGGCAGGGGTCCCGGTCGGGCCCGGCGCAGGCGCTGCCCTCTCCCGCGGCACCCCCGGCAGGGTGGCGGCGCGCCGGTATAGACGGCGGAGTCGGTCCAAGGGTGGCACACCGCCCCACGCACACTCTGCGCCCCCGAGTGGCCCGTGTAGCCGCGAACTCGCACAATCGAACCAGCGACCATACATTAATAGCTCCTCTTTCTCCGTTTCCTTCCCTACCCCCGCCCTCGTCACTCTTTAAACTCTGCAAAACCATCGAGGAGGAACTCTCGAGGTGTATATTTAACCGACCCGCCGGATCGCGTACA
The DNA here is from genome assembly GCF_021155785.1 of Neodiprion fabricii. NCBI lineage: Eukaryota > Metazoa > Arthropoda > Insecta > Hymenoptera > Diprionidae > Neodiprion > Neodiprion fabricii. The sequence goes on from NC_060240.1 coordinate 35,366,950, forward strand.
TGTACATATATATACATACATACATGTATACATATATATATATATATATATATATATGTATACGTTTACGCCGAAACGATCAAAAACTAGGATAGATGAATCCTTTGACTCCGGCGAGGCATGTCTGTTTTCACCGGGCACACACACAGTTTCACCAACACCCTCGTACCTCCGACCTCTTCCGTTTTATCACCCCCGCGTGGGTTCTTCTACTTCTTCACCCGTCCTCTCTCCGTCCCTCCGGGACGTACGCGTGTGCATTGTATATACGTGTGTATATGTGTACCTATACATATATTGATTTACTTATTGTTATTTTTTTCCTTCGCTTCTTTCCGTTTCTCTTTATTCTTCCTCTTCTCCTCACACTCTTCAATCATGGACTCGCGCTCCTTTGAGCCTGCATGGTAATGGTTCGCGTTCGCGCTTAATTACGAACGTTCGAGATCGGCGTGGGTAGACTCGAGATTAAAATTGTCAAAAAGGAGAGAGAGAGAGAGAGAAAAAAGAAAAATAATAATACAACGACAACGTAAAAAATGAAAAAAGAGCGAACGAGAAACGATAAAATTCTTCCAGCATCGCGCTCCCTCCTACAATTACTTATTTAATACCTACCGTTTCGTATTTCTGTTATATGTACGCACACATACCATGCATATTGTCGTGTCGCGTTGAGAAATGTCAAAGTGGAATACTACACCCGGCTGCTTTCTACGGTGGAAAGCGAGAGAGGGAAAGAAGAAAACGAAACATAAATAAGAAAAACTTAACCCAAATTACTATTAGTAATTAGAGTTATTTATGTCCCGAGTCAATTAACGCGGGGGTTGCAGCTGAACAATCCTAGAGTTTACCCAGTTTACTTAGATTTCATAAACGTTATTTAAACCGGTAAAATATGCGGAAATAATTATGACGCTCTTCAGCCTCGCCATCTCTCTCTCTCTCTCTCTCAATTAAAGCCAAAGTGGTTGTTCTTTCGCCACAATCTACGGCAAGAGACACCAGATCCGAGTATCTCTTCGTTGAACTGTCAATTCGGTTCATACAAGTTTCTCTGCGCACTTGTTTACAACCCTCCAAAAACGGGCTTTTGGTGTGAAACGGTTGAGGATGCGCTGCTTGGTTGCGGGGGCGCCTATGACAACATTTTTCTCATCGGTGACCTCAATATTGATTGGTTTTCCTCTCTTTCACCTCGTAGGACATTAGCTGATTCGCTGCAAACGTGTAATCTTGTGCGTTTGCCTCTTGATGCAACCCATCACGGAGCAAATCCGTTTTCTACCATCGATTACTTTTGTCTACTCAGCGACTCGCATCTGGCCTTCCATTCGCAGCACTACCTGCCTGTTATCTCTGAACACGAAGTTCTCCTTGCTTGCTTTACCTACGATCGTATTTTGCCTGCACCTAAAACAATCACGCGACGTTGCTTTAAAAATATTAACGCGGAACGTTTCCATCAGGACTTATGTTCAATAGATTGGCAATCAGTCACTGCCTCGGTGGATATCAATGTAAAGGTTGCCACCTTCTCTGACAAAATTATAAATCTCTACGATAAGCACGCCCCTCCTCGTACTTTTGTTGTACGAGGTAACCGACCATCGCCGTGGCTGACTCCTGAGTTGCGCGAAATTTTAAGAGCAAGAAACGCAGCTTGCCGTACCTACAGCCGTACTTACAAAGAAAGCGACAAGCTAATTCGCAACCAATCGCGTAATCGTGCTAAAATAGCGATTCGTGATGCTATCACACGTTATCATAGGGAAAAGTTTCAAAAGTGTAAATCGCCCAGGGAATTCTGGGATTGTGTTAGTGAGGTGGGCTTGTCAGGCAAATAAGATCGTAACGATCAGCTCCCTGTCGATCCGGACTCGCTGAATAGGCATTTTGTTGGCAGTGGTACCCCTATGAGCGCTAGCGTTGAGCATGATGTTGTGCCACCGGTGGAGGGTTGCGACGAGGATAGGTTTTATTTTCGGCACGTTGGTAGCGACGAAGTTTGTAATGCTATACGGTCGGCACGTTCTAACGCTTGTGGTCCAGACGGTATACCCCTGCGATTCTTGAGAGAGTGCATGATGTCTATCATCCCTACTTTGCGGAATATCTTTGACTCTTCACTGCAAACAGGGGTTTTCCCATCTGGCTGGAAAAAAGCTCTAGTGCGACCTATCCCTAAGATAAGTATGCCCAAAGTACTGCAAGACTTTAGACCTATTAGTATTTTAAATGCCACTTCGAAAATACTCGAGACCGTTACCTGCAGACAAATGTCGGAATTCATAGCTCAACGCGACTTGCTTGATCCGCTTCAATCTGGCTTTCGAAAGTTTCACAGCACTCATTCTGCAGTAGTAAAAATAGTTGATGATGCAAGAGTTGCCATCGATCGTCGGCAAGTCACATTATTGGTTGCGATTGATTTCTCGCGTGCATTTGATTTGGTAAACATTCAGCTGCTCTGTGACAAGCTGTATAACATGGGATTTTCTGCGTCGGCTTGTAATTGGTTTTGCTCATATCTGACGAGTCGGACTCAGGTAGTGGTGTCCCCCTCAGGCGAGTGATCTCAACCCCTAGGTAGAAGTGCGGGTGTGCCGCAAGGTTCCATCTTGGGCCCGCTACTCTTTTCGTTATTCATCAACGACATCGGTTCTGTACTGAAGCATTGTTCGTACCATCTATACGCTGATGACTTCTGCATTTATCTTCATGGTTCTTTCAGTGACTTTCCGGATATCATTCGATGCGTTAATGAGGACTTGAGTAATGTTGCTAACTGGGCGCGATCCAATTCACTTCTCATTAATACTGCGAAAACCGGTGCAATTTGGTTTGGCTCGGGCAGCTTTATCAAAAGGCTCTCCTCAGTCGGTGCACCTGACATCCTGCTTAGCAACACCGTTGTCCACGTCAGCGAGACGCTGAAGATTTTGGGTGGGATAACCTAATCTAATCTCTCTCTCTCTCCCTCGTTCGCCCGCTTTCCGTAGGATATTTTCAGTGGGAAAAAAAAGAAAAAATAATGAAAAAAAAACGTACGCTGCTGCGCTAATCAATTAAGAACGATCATTCAAGATGGTATAATAATATATTCCCACCGATGATTTGAACGTTGCAGGTGAATTACCTCACCCATTGTACAATGATTATACACGTTGATTTGAATCGAAGTCCGACGAGCGGAGCGTTTATGATGATCGAGTTATTTCCCACAAGACTCGTAGATCGGCGTCTCATCGTACTTTGAAAATTAGCAACTCGAGGTGTCGCTCTGACACGTTCTTTTGGTAGGTATTCGCTGTTTGTACCACCTACTTAGAGGGTGCGATGCCGGGCTAGGTAATTTATAGGAATGCGAGTGTACCTACATCGAGTAGTTTCCGCCAACTGACAAACTCCAGAGACCATCGTACCATCTCCGAGATTAATTCTCGCCAATCAAGTTTGCGGTCAAACTGGGACGTCCGTCGTTATTCGGCGGCAGTGTGGCCGAGGACTGGCGAAAAGTTACTTCAAAGAATCGAGGAGGTGGAGGGAAAAAAGGGCACGAGCGAACGAGCGATATCGATTTTCAAATTCACTCGATAGCCTGGGTAAATCAAATAAACGTGGTACGGTAATCAAGCCGTTGATCAATGCTCGTTGTACTCTCGATTCTCAATTTCTCAAACAAGATTCCTCTGAATAACAATCAAACCAATCGTAAGACACAGATCTCTGGAGGGGGGCGAAGAGTATCGATCTCATTTGCCTAAGATTAGCCCCCGCTGAGTTCCGCCATCGAGAGACAAGATCTTATACTTCCCTGCAGTAAAACCATCGGAATCGATGGGTCCGGACGGATTCGAGGGTGGCGATTCTTATCGGTCCTCCTCCGCATATGCGAGGGAGGCCGATGGTACGGATTCCACGTGTTCGACTATCCAGTGACATTCGTACGAGGAGCAGTTCTCCTCGATCGTTGGTGGGCGACTCGCTATACTCTCCCCGCAGCCTAGTACGTATATACACCTACGTATTCCCACGGCGTGTAATTTGAATAAATCTCGAGGAGCCGTGGACATTCAGAACCAGCTGAACGGCACCGGAGACGGGGAGCCAAGGCGTTGTCACCGGAAATGGATCGTTTACTGCAGCCAGGAGTTGCGGATGATTGAAACGCCTTCATCGCCACCCACTTTCGTCCCCCGACTAGCCTTTGAGCTCGCGGCCTCAGCGCGAGTCGGACGGTGTGCAGGTGAGGATCCTCTCTCCGCCTCCCCCTCCTCACCCTTTATCCTCACCCCCCCTCACCGTCCCTCTTCGAGTCGTACGAAACGCATTTGCGTTAACACGCACGCATGATCCCTGCGCATTAAGTCTGGCGCAGGCGCGCGAGATCATTCGGGTGAGCCTGTCGCCTGGGATGGCCTGAGATCCGTCTATTGATCTTGGCGGGCGGCCGCGCGCACAACGCGCTCGCTCTCCGCTCAGACCTACGCCGAAGGGAGGCAGTGAGGTTTGGTCCAGCTGTTGTGGATGCTGCGGAGATGTGAGATGCTGAAGTACCGGGTGGCACTGGGCCGAGGAGGAAACTGCCTCGCCTCGCCTCCTCTCGTCTCGTGTCGACGGTCTTCCGGATTCGCAATACTTCGATTGTCAATATAGGGGTTTATGGCAGAGGCGAATATGGCGGTGTTACGACGTCGAGGATCGACGTTGCTCCTCCGTTAGCTCTCCGTATATCTAACCGTGACGAAAAACGGCGGGAGGGGGATAAATTCATCCGATCCTCTTTGGTCTCTCTGTTCCTTTTCCTTCTCGTTCTCTTCATCTTTCGGAACACGGCGCGCCTCTGCCGATACGCTAGTTCTTTTCAGAATATCTTTCGAGTGCAGGATCAAGGGCGTGCGCATTATTGTCTTTCTTAATTTTGTCTTTTCTCTTTGCCTGTCTTTCTGCACCTGTCATTATTTTCTTTTTTTTTCTCCTTTTACTCGCGCAAGGGTAGCCGCGCCCCAAGAGACTGTACGGCTATTGTGACGTCACGGCGTAAGCTGCCACGGCATGTGGGGGAGCGGTCAGGCGCGCATGCTTTTCGCGATTAGCGCAAATACGAACGCAGCGGGATTCTCCTGCGCTACTGTCGCGAATTCGCATTTTGTATCTGCATACGGAGATTTAAATTTCGGAACAAAATACGATTCCAGACTTTTCTGCATGCAGTCGTTACACTTTGACGCTGGATATTTATAGTTAGGTGCCTGTTTTCGTGTCCTGCGATACTGTCGTAAAGTACTGCATCACTGTTCAAAATTTCTGTGTAGAATTTTCTACACTGTATTGGAAGTTTTATTAGGATACGGAACGGTGAATTCACCATACATTAGCTGTTTATTCAATTAATAAATACAATAAATTTACTACACAATTTAGTAGATTCAAATTACTGTTTTGTGTTTTTCCTACAAATTTTTGTAAAATCCACAATTTTCATTGTAAATTTTAGTCAAGTACAGAATAATTTACGTCACTGCACCGAATTTGTAAATTTGCAACTTGATTTCTTAAATTGACAACTTTTTTGTACGGTAAATGTGTACCAAATTGACAATGATTTTTAACAGTGTATCCATGCTCGTGATTATCAAAGATGGTTGTGCAGTATTTTTCGAAACATTAAGAAGCAGGAAGAGAAGAGTACTGTATTTTTAATTTTATTCAATTGTTTCAAATTTTTCCCCGTAACTAGTATATATATATAATATCAGTGTTTTTTTTTTATTTCATTTTCACTCACAGACGAAATGGTTGCATATTCAGATTTTCTTTTCTTCTGAAAGCAATTTGTCGGGTGACGTGATGAATTCAATCAAAAACTCGGATACCCTTGATTACCTTCTTGCCTCCGCCTGCCCTTATTGTTCCCTTATTTCTTCTTCTGATCGTTGTCAAGCTCAACGTCGGGGAGGAAATATTTATAACCAAGAAATATCGTCTTTGGAATATGTCACAGCTGCACATCTCGCACTTTATGTGAAGCGATGAAAAAATAACGAGATTCCGTATTTCCAAACGGCGAAAGTAAATGTTAATAGTATTCACTCGGATGGCAAAAATATTCTGAAAATCAAATTCTTCAACTAGAAAATTAAAGTGGTAACATCCCGCGATATTTCACTTTCGACGTTGCAATCAGCCTCGGCAAGTCTTTCGGCAAAATTTCCAACACCTCGAATTTTCCTGCACCAGTTCCGCATTTACAAGGCGATGATCGAGCGACCTTATAACACATGCGGAATTTTACATAATACAACGGAGTGTACGGGCGGCCTATCGTGCAGCCCCGCAATGTTCCTCCGGCTTATTTAAATCCGGATATAGTACTTATACGCATTGCTGCAGGACGGGAACACCGTTTCGCTGCGTCATGCTGCACCGGCGGCGGCGGCATGCGGTGCGGGACGAGATCTCGACAAGTTTTCACGCGGGGAATATTGGAAGTTTGACAAAGAGAGAGGATCGAGAGAGAAAGAGTGTGGCTGTACTTAGCGATACGTGTGGGTAAGTAAGTAACGAAAATGCGAGAAATGAAAAACGATCCAATTTTTGTCACATGGCGTGCAATTCGGAGTATCGGAGGGAGGGCCGGGTCGAGGCGCAGCCTCGTGTTGACCGTGGCGTACTGCTTTGCCGGCGTTCGGGAGTTTCGCGGACCCCTAATTACGCGATTTCAACCCCCGAGGGAGCAAGGTCACGGAGGCGACGACGCCGCCGTCTGCGTGCAGGGCTTATCGGAGGAGGAAGATCGGCCCTGAAGCCGGGTCCAACAATCCGCGAAATTCCAAGTTCGATTACTCGTCTCAGCCCCGAAGAAAGGATCAACGGTTTATTTCAGACGGTTATACCCGCCGCCTTTCGCTTGCATTCGAGGATGTGGAGGACGGGGAGGAGGGGGAGGGTGGCTGATGCCGTTTGACGAGCGATTTGCGCGGTAATATTTTACCGGATTAAAATCGGCACCAGGCACGAGTGCCCGAATCGATACTCGGAAGTCTCCTGGACGCGTTTGTACGATCGACTCCCTATCCTATCCCGTGCCTTACACACTCGGTCCCCGGGACGATTTCGGAGTAATGGGGAAATCACGCGACGTAGCAATGCCCTCGCAAACTTTTGCCCGGATAATTTCAGTTCTCCGACCCAAGAATTTCGCCGAGAATTCCGTTACGGCTGTACCTTTGCCTCCGGCTCGATCGCATGTGCGTTACACCGCGTAACGATGGCCCGGGACGTACGTCGAGGGATGAAACTCGGCGTCGACACTCCGCGTGAATAATTCCAAATCGTGGGCCGAAAGAAAGTTGTTACTCACCGCTAAACCGCCGCGATATTACAGCCGGGTCGGGCAACACAAATTGGCCGGCGAACAACTATTTTATCTAAGATATCGAGGGAACTTTCCTCCGCTGCCCCCGGGCGTTAACAACTCAACAAACCGCGCGACCAAGTTTAAGGCGAAGTTTGCGACACGCCGTGTACGGAACGGAACGCCGCGCCGTCGACGGGAGAGGGAGGGAACCAGCTGCGTTACAAAGTTGGCTAGCTTTAAGCGAGTTAAAACTACGGGCAAATAAGGACGAACGTGGAATAAGAACCAAATGAAGGAATCCGGGCTGCGTCGAGGCTCCCGAGGGACGGGAAGGGTTGACGAGGGTGGCTCCCGGTCCACGAAGCCGTGGCGAGGAGGCGAGGAAGCGCCCGCACCCTTGCACCCTCGCTTCCTTCCTCCTTATTCCACTACCCCCGGAGATTGTATCTTTCCAAAGTGTCATCCCCGCCCAGGAGGGCCCTCGGCTGTGGCTTTGGATAAGCTTTTCTTCGGCTTCTATCTCCCTATCGTAATTGTTATCGAGTACGACGAGATCAAGCTTGACGAATTCTCCTCTCCTCGGGGACGGTGGCTGGAAAAAGAGAGAGAATACACCCTTCGATCTTCGCGTTCACAATTTCGTCTCCACGCCCTTACGGCCTACCACTTTCAAGCAAGAGCGGAATAAGATTCGTCGAATGATTTCCTGTGTACTCGTAAACTGATTCGACGCCTATTCATACATTCCTGATTCCGATCGCTTTCTTCGTCTCGATACCGTTTCCGTCGCTTGTCGGTCGTGCAGTCGCACCTTCCGCGACTCGAAGTTATCGGCATCGAACTCCGCATTGACCGGAAATCCAGAGGCACGGCAGTGACTCGATTTCCTCCGCCGTGGGCGATGATCGTTAGAGAGAAGCAACAGGCAACGGGAGGCGGATAGAGTCGCGGGAATAGGTAGATACGGTTTGGCGGTGTGATACAGGAGCCGGTTCCCGATTGGCACCTGTCCTGAATCTTGGCTTCGTCTCCTATTTCTGTCCCCAGGGCGTGGCGCTCAACAGGCCTGGCCTTCGTCCAAGAGCACAGCCGCGGTAACCTGCAGGAGCTTAGAAGGCGCGCCTTGGCTTCGTCCTCTGGAAGTGGGTGTATTGTATCTTGCGGAATAAGGGTAAAGGGTGAAGAGTGAAGGGTGAACGGCGAGGAACGAGGGGCGGAGAGCGGCGGGAAGGGGAGGGCAAGATTTGTCAATATTTAATCACACCGGGATGGAGCGATCGGTGCGGGTGAGGAACGGCGGAACGGAAGCGGGGAATAAATGAACGAAGGTGGAAATGTGGCCATTACGGAACTCGAGCGGGCAATTATACACCTTTCAATTATTACCGGACCGTGAGGTAGGCTTACTGTATGCATGCGCGTAGGTAAACGCGTACGGGTGATTCGTGACGCTCTGCTCTTTCTTTGCCAATTTTTTTGCAACAGGGAAACTTGGTCTCGGAACTTTATCATCTCGCATCGTGAAAGCTCTGCGTACAATTGTGAGCGCGCGGAGAGGAAAAAAAAAAAAAAAGAAAAAGAAAACAATCGTAAATTCAACAATAATTGAGAAAAATTTCTCCCGAAGCGTCAATAAAAATAATTACAACGCTTATGGCAGCTTATCGCTGCTATATCGCGATCGATAAATAAGGAGGTGGCGTGCTCGCGAGAGTCTACCATACCACCTACTTCGCCACTCGTTGATAAAACCGATTACGGCTTCAAGTGGTTCCTGGCCTCTGCCCCGACACGTCAGTCCAGAACCACCCCCGTTCCCCACCTTCGAATACAGAAATTCGAATTACTTCAACCCTTGCCGCATTTTTGCAAGCCGAATTGCTCGGGTGCCGCACTGCCCGCGGAGTCAATCGAGCATGGGCGGAGATTTTTACACCGAGATAGGAAATTTTCTTCACTAATGTCTCGACGCGGCTCGAGTATTTGATACACTCCGATATTCGTGACGTACGTTACTCAGCGGATTAGGCTCTCGTGTGAAAGTCTGATGAGTATCAATCCGTCATGCGTTGCGATTTTATACCGCGGCGGAGATGAGGGACCTTGCCGGAATTAGCCGAGCGGGCGATTTGTGACGCACGGCGTTGAGGGAAGGAGGAATGAGAAAAAAGGAAAATGAGAAGTGAAGAATAAGAAGAGAAAAAGAAAAAAAAAAAAGAAAAAACAAATCTGTTTACAACCGTCGGCCGAATTACGATCGCGTCATAATGTAAATGTAAAAGCGGGAAAATAGCTTCGGGCATTAACGAGATTTTTATATCTCGTACACCCCGTGTCAGCCTCCCCCTCCCCACCCCGCCATCCTCTCCCGGTTTTTACGTATAACGCGAGGTATTACCGATTATCGCGCAAGGCGGACCCGACCGGCGGACCGTAGGCGCGTCTTGCGTGCTCCTTTATTATACCGAGGCCGCGGTCAACCCTCGCGTGACTTTTCTTCCAGATAAATGGAATAGATTTTACTTTTTACAATTCTCTCTCCTCCGTTCTTTAAATCCACGTTTCACCGTCCAAGCGAGAGTCCAGGTATCGTCAAAGACGCTCGTATGCACCGGTACTCGTGGTGTGAATAGGTCGTAGAGAATTTTGATGGCTAGATTAAAAAAAGAAAAATATCTTTGATTTTTTAGGTAAGGTTCGATACCGATTCAATTAGTACGATCGGTCAATTTCTTTTCACTGTCGGAGTTATACTCATAACCAACCGTACGATTTTCCTGACAATCTTGAAATTTATGAAAATCGACCGAAATGAGACAAACAAAGAATTTCGCGCCAATCCGTAACCTAGTAATTTTCTACGACAATGGTAATTTGTACGCGTGCTTCCACAACGGTGTGACGTCTGCGACAATTATTTTACAACGATGTAATTTGTTGGTCGAAGAAATGAATTTCCGTGGCAATTCGAGAGCACACTTCTCAGCTGCAGCAGGTATCGCGAACTGCAGTGCAGTAAAGTGCAGCCTTTTCCAAGCCTATACGGAGTACAGAATGACGCGCATCTGTGGCCTGCAGTGGCCCTGCGGAACCCTTTCCCAGTGGTCCTGCTGACTCCAGTCATTTATTATTCAGCGCCGGGAGATTCTCTCGGTGTTCCAAGTAAGCCGAGACTTGGAACCCCGCCGGCAGCCCCCCCGAAACTTGCGAAATTATTATTTCTGACATAACGTACGATTCGACGCAGCGGCGCATCCGTTTAATTTGGGGGAAATTTTCCTAGTCAAATAACGCGCCAAGTCGGGCTTAGAATTCGATTTACGCTCAGCTCGTCTGAGCCGCTACGTCGTGGTTATAGTTACTGAATAAATAGACGGTGTCGGTGGGTTCAAACTGCCACAGGGCGTCTGCGGAATGCAGACAGACTCTGTTTACGTCGTGCATCGCACCTACGTTCTCCTCTTCCGACCGATGCAGGAAAGCGCTGCGAGGCAACGAATCCGCGAATTGCCAGGGCTAATTTTCCTCTAGCCAAAATTGGCAAGTTGTAGCGCAACTCGAAAGTTTTGGGACCTCGACACTTTCGTCGCTTGTGAACTTTCCGGTCCTGCAGTGATTTCGCCGCGTGCAATCGGCTCTCGAAGCTGTAGCCGCACCTGCACAGCCTAATTATAGCGGGACCGTTAACGCCGGGATTAGACGGTGCAGTTTTAAGCGATTATCAAACGTTATCCGCATCAGCGTAATTCCGTAGCTCGGGGCTTGCGCGTCTCCTCTGATACTCGCGGCTAAATTAAACCGGTTTTATCTTACCTTATACGTACGTACTGTGCTATCAAGGTATGTAACTGCAGCGCCGTTTTCTCGGCAACGCAGAGATTGTCGCTAATAAATGTTCCTGATTTGATGCACGCGCGGCGCGGCGCCCGGCTCGAGTTACCCTGTACAAGGTTTGAAAGTACTTTTCAACGCGGCGGTGAGGTAATCGAGGAAAGTAATTAATTTTACTACCGAATACCCGCGCGATTCTTAATGTATTAGTTCGGTCGATGATAGATGTCTCAGATTTACGATCAAGTTTTCTCCGTTGTACCTACCGCGTGCTGGTATCGAGACGAGCATCTCCGCCTTGGGCGAAAAATTGTTAAACTTTGTTGGAAAGGGGTCAGCAGATCTGTATCTCAGATATTTTTCACCGCTCATGTATATCCGCATAACCGTTCTGCACATCGCCGTATGAAATGCATCCTTCGATCGCGGTGGGAAACTCCGTCGCGTTGTTCCGCAAGATCGAAACGACCCGCAGTCAAAGTGGAAAATCCCCGAGGAAGTCTCAGAGCGACTCCGAGGATGGTTCGCATATCCAAACCAGTTCGCGAATGCAACTGCGAGGGAAAAATTGATGTTTTTAAGTATAACGCATCAAACGAACGGTTACTTCCGTCTTCGGAGTACGAAAACTGTACACCGTCGAACAGCGATCAACGGCTGCAAATCTGATTCGCCCGGGTATACTTGAATAATTGAGCGCCATCTTGGGTTTAAAATAATTCCCACCCCTCGCGGGGGTGGACGTGTGACGTTCGTTCGAAAGCTCGACAGTCTCTCGCGACGAACGCGTGTATGTTACGCACATCGTACACGCAATGGCTGTGCGTTAATACACACGCGTATCGCGAAAACGCGTGCGTGCAGCGGTAAAAGCGGGAGATGAAAGGATCTCCGTTCCCGTTGACGAGGGGTCCTCTGCCATTGACAGAATCAACGCGTGGGCATCCGCTTGTCACAATTATCGAGCGGCGGGCGTTTCTCGGCGCAGCTCTTGCGGAGACATCCTTGAATACGGCGTATCGCCGTCGAGCTTCCGCGAGGGACGCGACGCGCAAGGAACAACCCTCGCATAATACCTACACACGGGTGCTCGCGCGTGAATGAATCTTAAAATAGCACGGCCGTGCCAAGGTTCTCACCCCCCGTCCACCTGCCTGCCTAGCTACCGGAGAATAGCATCGGGAGATCCACTCCACCTGATGACGTGTAATTCGATTCGGGTTAACAGGGTTGCTATTTAATTACGTGCAACATGCCTCCGCTGAACCGAAACGATTCCGCCTCCTGAGCTTGGATTCTCGGCAATACAACCGTTACTCCTATACGCACGCTCGACAAACACGGGTATTAATATGTAATCGTAACAGTAACCGTAATCGTAATCACAATCGGGCTTCTCCGTCTCCGCACTCGCGGTACTCTCCGGATATCCTCTCGTCGTAGAGACTTGTTTTCGGTCTCCTGTAACGAACGATATTCTCAGAAACTCTCTACTTATTGGTCAACAACGATTAACCCCGTTGATCCCGCGTGTACCAATTTGGTTTGGTTGCCGTTTTATATCCGGTCGGTGGTCAGGTTGCGATGAGCACTGCTTTAATTGGGTGAGGAAAGAATCGAATTGATGTTTGTTTTTTCGAGCCCCAGTGTCACTGAAGAATTTGATCAGAAAGACTGGCGACAAATGTGTGTCGATAAAAAAATCTCATTCGTAAATTGCGTGTATGAAAAATTTGAGTTCGATGGTTGCAATGAAAATGCGAAACTCACTACCGATAGTTTGTTCTAACAATAAGACTAATATCTAATGAAAGAAGTTCGCTTCTTTGAACGCCATAACGAGCATCAATCAAAAGCCACTGCACAGTTATTTTATAATTTTGAAAGACCTACCGTCAAGGATGGAAGAATCAGCCACTTTCACGTTTGAGGGGAAAAGGTTGTTTGCGCGGATGATTAGTGGAGAAAAAAAAGCTAGAAAGGCAAATGTCTGAAGCGAAAATTTTTGTTCCACGTGGCTCTGGTGGCTTGGTAAATGTATACTGTATAATGTATACCAGCTGACATTATCTTTGTAGACATGACGCGGTTTATTCATGTTTAGCTTTGCTATTCGAGCACACGCCCGCTCTCATCCGCATCCACTATTCTCCATTCGTATATATGTTCTCCATTCATTCATTCATGCGTCCCTAGAGGTAAAGCTGTTCCGCGAGTCCTCCTCCTCCTCTTTCTCCTCCTTCTTTTCCTCTTCCTCTGCCCATCCGAACGAGGCAGTACGCCAAGCTCTGCGGTCGGCACTGTCCTATAAATACCTATAATAAACTCCGGCACCAAATGTCAAATGAATCTCTCGAAAGTAAACCGAGAGACAATTTCCCCGTTTCATCGGTCCTTCTCAAATTTCGTTCAGCGATGCACCGTTCATCTCGAATTTCTCGGCTCGTCGCGCGTCCCGTGAACTTTGATAAGTGTGCAACGTCCAAGCTGTATCGCGTGCAGCAAATTACGACACTGTTAGCCGTTAGAAAAAAGAAATTGCCGATCCCTCAACGGATAGTCGATGAGGCGTTTTTTATCGCTCGACGAAACTCTCGCCGTCACCGATTCGCCCTGTTGAACGGCCAGCCTGCCGGCTCGAGATAATTGCCAATTAAGAATAATTAATAAAATAAGCAAGTTTGCACAACTGCTCAAACAAAGCGCTTGCCGCACCTCTCGATGGACCTGCAACGAGTGCCGCCCGTGCCGCCTGCCTTCTATTCGTACCAACTCCGTATTCTCCAGCGGAGAACACGACTAAGTCATTATTGGTGTCGTTTTACTCGAAATTAACCGAGTCGCCAGTTTCGGGCTCGGTATTTTCACCTCATATACCCTGGAGTCAATGATGTTGGTCAAAGTGTGAGGAAATCTCGTACGTTCGAATAAATTTTGATAAGTAAGAAGACAACCAGTTACTTATTGCCGTACCGAGATCGTAATAATGACGATAAATAGCCGTTTTAGATAAGAAGATGAATGCAAAATTGCTCAGCATCCGATGGCGTAGAAAAGGTTTGGCGATGCGAGGCGTGGAGGAAAAATCCAAAGTAGAATTAACGAAAGTACGGAACATAATAAACGTACGAATATTCGCCAAGCGGACATAATTATACCCCCTCGTTACCTCGACCTTCGTGCCGCCATCTAGTTCGTTTAATATATTTCTTAGCCTGCGTCATAACGTTGTAATAAGATATCATTATGTGCTGCAAAGGCTTGTTAGGCTCCGTACACAACGTCACGGAAGGTCGGACATGCCTCGTATACTCTTTGGACAGGATGGTTTGCGGCGGTACATTTGCTTGTACGCCATTGGAGAGTGACTGCGTGAAAGGGAAAGGAAAAGTCAGAGAGAGCGAGAGAGCGAGAGAGAGAGAGAGAGAAAGCGAGACCACTGGCTCGAGGCTAACCTGACTCTGTCAGAGAAAGGGTTGAAACTTAGTAATGTTGTCGGACAAAGTTGTCGTTTTAAATTGCCACCACGAGACTACAGATTTACCTCTTCTTCTTCTCCTTCCTCCCCTTCATGCTCGGTCGCTTCAACTTTCTTCTCCTTCCTTTTTTCTTCCCCCCTCATATTACGCGCGACATTCTAATAGTCCCCGAGTCTCCTTCCCCGGATCGACGACGCGACGATTGCGTCAATTACTCGAGAAACGCGGCAGACTAGGTTGAAAGGATTCAGTAGTAGCGAACGAGCGTGTGGTCAGACCTGCGTGACGACGTGACAGCAGCGTGCGACCTGAACCTGTATAACTTGCCTCGTGTTTTCTCGTTAGAAAAAAAAAAAAAAAAAAAAGAAAATACCCAACAAGGGGGGATGAGAGCAGCCTGCTAGAAAATTTCTTTCCTACTCCAATTTGTGTGCAATCTTGGCGATAGTTATTTGGTCGTTGACGCATACTTCGTCGTAATAATTATACCCCCGGTTCTCCTCCAGCCTTGAAATAAATTACTATCGCCACGTCACGTGCTGCGGCGAATAAATCGTTCGGAATACGACGACTCGTACGTATGTTTCATACCTACAACGCAGAGGGTACGGCGTAAGTTGTTTATTGTGTCACCTACGCGCGAGCTGCTTCTCTCATTGACCATTCCGAATATCAACAACGATCACCCGTTGAAGGGGGTCAATGTTCGATATCCGCTAGTCACTCTGCGGTAAGACACCGACGCGGACACATTCATCCGTATAATGTACGACGCGACGCGTATTTACACTAACCTATATTACATGTGTCGGATTTTAACGAGTGCGGATACAGTTCTTACAACCGTCTGTGCCGGGAATGACGATCTTCAAACAATACGTTAGCCGCTTACTGTGTTACTACGTGATTTGTGGACAGTGTGACGCGCATTTATTGAAGGTGCAGCCGTCTTCGTCACGAACAGGCTTCCGAAGTATTTGCAGAAGTGAAAACACTCCGAAGATGCTTCTCAGCGGCGGAATACGAGTCTCAGAGGTAATTTGACTGTCGGACAATATTATACAATATAATATATAGAATTTTTTTCCAACTTATAAATTACGATGCAATAAACAGAGCAGCTGAAAAGGTGCTCTGTGAAAATCTTGATGCCTTTTTGCACGTCCATTGAAATAACAATTATTATTATGCGTCATCCTCGACGAAGGACGGCTGCACGGTGCATAGTTATCCGTTTTGTTGCACATTTTTCCGCCGCACTGAATATGTCGTTCTAATTTTAATCGTCGTAAGAAATTAAACAAAGTTCAGTCACGAGAACTCACCCTATACACCGTACACGTACAGCTACACAAGTTGAAATAGCGAAGCTGTCTTAAGTGATCGCCGTGTGCTGATACAGCCCAGCATATACCTAGAGACCCGTTTATATGCACCGCCTAGTTGTAAACAGGAATACATAGCGTGTGGCAATATTTGCATACTTATACGCTAGATGTAACACGACTGTAAGGTAAATGGTGTCGTGTAGGCACGATGCCCTGATTTCGGTCCACTTCGCGCCGTTTGCTCGGAGATTGTATCTAGCTGCCACATTTTTTCATTCTTATGATTAATATTATTATTGTTATTATTATTGTCATACGATAAAAACTTTTTTTTCGCCTTTGATTCTGCTGATACTTTTTTCCAACTCTTCTATTATTTTTCACTCCGTCAGGTCGGCTCTCTGCCACTGGCTTAACTTTAGATGTATAAGTAAGGCAAATTGGCTAACTTGACGCTAACGGCAACCTTTGGCCGGAATTTCTCACCGAAACAAGTCGAAGACTCACTATTTCACTCTTAGCGATATTAACCCTAGAACGGTAACGATGTTTTTTTTTTTTATCTATTCCGGTAACGTGAGGTGAAAAAACGCCCCAATCTTGTAAATTCCATGTCTCGAGTACATCATATCGTTAAGAGTCCTGTCGGGTCTCATTTCCTTCGTTTTTTGGTATAGAATCACGGGAGCTAAAAAACTTTTTGCGTATATTCCAAAAAAGTGGTCAAAAATTGATGTGTCTCGAGTCGAAAACGTATAAATTGTTCTCTTGCGGCTGGAAATTTAAATTCACGTGGGCTGTTTTTTCATCCCCCGTTACCATTTGCGGGCTTAAGTACTTTTGACGCGAAGTTGCTGAATGAAGGAATCTGATTTAACTAACAAATCAAAGGACAATACGGAGTAATCTACTAACCCGACTCGACCTAGTAAGACAGAATTTTGATCGTACATAATTTACAATAAAACCAATTCTACGAAAGACCGTGATTCTAATTGTAATTTTCTGCAAATAAAACTGACTCGAATCGTAATCGCGCGACTCAGGCCACGATCATCAAGCACGCAGAACGGCAAACGTATGTCGAGCACATGTTGAACTCGCAATTAAAAAATGGCTACGCGTACTCGGCAAGCCGTTATTAATTTGTCCTCGAAATTCGATAACGAGAAATAAAACAACGCTTACCGCTACTCACAATCAGCCATCAAACAAAACTCCCAACTCCCTTGCATTTTTTCGTCCACATCTTTGTAAATTTCCCGAAATGCGAAAAAACGAAACTTAAAGTCGAAAAAGATCTATAATCTGCAGTCGCCAGAACTAGAATGATTCGAAATCTATCGACCTGCCTCAACGCGGATCTTTTCGCGCCACCTGTTACGTGACGTCACGCATTACCAGAGTTGGTAACGATCGATTTTAGACCAATTTTCCTCAGCAATCTGACGAGTTCCTAACGGAACGTTTTGACGCAGAGCTTATCGATAGATCGTAATTTCGTAATTTGTACAAGTTCTCAGCGATCCGGTGCTAAACGGGGTGAGGTGCTCCCTCGTCGCTAGTCGAATCGCCGAATTTCGCGATGAGTAACTTGCGAGGAAAAAGGCGGGGAGAGGCTGCGACTCGCCGGCCATCAGCGGAATTTTCTTCCACCTTGGACTTCCTTGCTGCGGAGGAGTCTCGACATTCTTTGTTCGAAATTGGCGCCACTCCGCTATCGCGTAATTCTCTCGAAATCATTACCCACTTTTCGCTCGGTGTCGTTGAAATTCGAAAAACGAAAAGAAACAAAAAGCCTGAAACAAATCTCATTCGATTTCGCGTAATTTGACTCCCATCTTGGCGCTCTTTTCGTAATTTACCGCGATTACTTATGCAAAAATGCTAATTCTGGATTTCGTCTGAGGTTCGCGTAGCTTCTCGGAACGTGCACTCGAAATGCTACGTTACCAACACATAGAATGCACAGAGGATCTTTGTTACACGACAAGAATGGGCGCGATAATATTTCCGCCCTTTGTCAGCCGCATTCGCATGACACCTGACCCGATTTGTTATTACACGCGTCAGAGCGTTGTACATCGATACGGGTACGCGATGGGAAAAAAATGTATAAACGCGTAGGAGGACACCTTGCGTAGGCACAACCGTACAAATTACAGTTGATACACCTGATCGTGACCTTTCAGTGGAAATTAATTGAATCGGCGAATATAACGCGTGAAGACCGATAAAACGCGTTACAAAAGGGGTCGTGACCACGTCTACTATTTGCCCCGCATCCGCCTCAAACGGGCAAATATAAATAAACGACAAAAACGAATCGTGGAAATACACCCGAATACGATGAATAAGAAATAAACTGCAACCTGAAACTGAATTCGTCAATAGCAACGCTACCAGCGTGGGAAGAGCGTAGGTAAATAAACAATGAAACCACGTGAGGACCTGCGACCCCCGCGCGTCAAGACGCCGCCAGAGGGGGAGGCTCTCGCTCTGACCGTTCCTCCACCACCTCCGACGAGCATCGTCGTCGAGGAGGGCGCTACCCTGCGCGCGGGTCAACCCGTGACGTCACTGGGCGCGTCACACCGCCACCCCGCCAGATCAATGACGCGACCTTGCTGCTCCCGCCGCCTCCCCGTAGCTCGGAAGGGCGGCGGCTGTTTCTGCAGCCCGGCAACCCTGTCTATATTTAGAAACCACCCCCCACCATTCCTAAACTCTCGCGGGACCGTATAAACATCGTAGCTGCGGCTGCGCGAGCGAACCTTTCGAGTACCGCGACTCGGCGGTGGCGGTGGCATCGCCCTGGGCGGCGGGGGTGGGGGCGAGGGAAGGGTTAAACTTGTAAAAGGCGACCGAGCAACGACGAGCCAGCGAAGGGTTGTTTTGTTACTCCTTTATACCGAGGTAGGGCGACGTCGACGCCGGATGATTTCGAATTGTTTATGCGTCGGACGTACGTAAGTCGGGAGAGCGTCCGAGGTGCGTCGTGTATCCGTGCGTACCGTAATCGGACCTGCGGAATTTGACGTAACGAAGCCGTTCCGCAACAGCGTCCGACGGCGGAACACGGGCCCTGAGCATACGTGCGGATAAAAATATGGCCCAAGTTATACCGCCAAGCTTCGTCCTCCCCTCATCCTTCCCTCCCTTTCTCATACGCCAGGAACATCAGGATGGATGGGGTGCGTCGTGGGGCGTCGTGCTACGCCGGCTCTCTCACATTGTTGCAAACTAGGGTGGGAAATAATGCCCTCGGTTGCGGCCGTGAGATATCGCCGAAGTGCGTTGTTCCCACCGCCGTACGACGTCGGCGGTGCACCTCTCGACGCCGATCTATGTATTATCTGCCTCGTAGGTACGTATGTATTTTCAACATCGGCGCTGTTTCATCCGAGCGGGGAGAGAACGGGAGAGTAAGTTTTCGGAAATCCCGAGAAATATGCCATCTTCTTACACGCGGATAAAGAAGGTGAAACATTTTTAAAAAATCAGCCCCTCTTCCCGTGATGCATGTATTATTACATTACTTACTCATGGTCAGTAATAACATAGACAGGAATACGCGGTGTCGTTTTTCACAGTAAACTTTATGCAAACTTCGACAATCTGCCACCCGTGTGATGCATAATTTACTTGTTGCATTGTCTTCCAAGGATTATACGAGTACTCTTGGGATGGGAGGTGAGGTATTTGGCCATAGCGAGTCTGGTCCAAGATGCAGAATATTCACTCTCGATTACGGCCGCTGGGCGTAATTGTGAAATTCTAGGCCCTGTCGTTATCTAGGGTAGGAATCTGTCAGTTTTTGCAGCTCAGGTTGTGCAGCGAGTGTAACGACCCTGCTGCTGCCCTCTGTACAAGTTAATCTTCGTCGGCGCTGGTAAAGCAGAATCGAATACGAAGGGATTTTCTCGCTTCGAGTCTTAAGGCAGGGCAAAAGCCCGACCCTCGAATGACCGGCGATAATTCAAATTCTTAGGTATCCAAGGAATGGGCGAAATATCGCGTGTACGCTGCTTTGTTTCGCTCGCGTATTCATGCCGATAATGCAATAATATAACGTTACGCGCTCCGAGATATTACCCCTCGTTATACCCGCTTCGCGATGTCATTTTGCTTTCACGCTGGGCAGGGTCGATAAGGTTTTCATAGAAATGAAAATTAGCGGATTGTTGTAAAATGGGGCACGCGTCTGTCTTAATACCTACCCTGCCCCCCGTTTCCTCGCTCGGGTGATCATTTTTCGTTATTACGGTGTCAAGGCTCGAATATCGACCCTCGAGCTTGTGTAATCGATAACAAGTCACTTGCACGAAGCTGAATTGTACGATGCCGTTCGAACGCGATGTTCGAAAAATTATTTGTTGCATCTACGTCGCAGTAAATACTCCGTTGACTGACGGAAGAAATTATGCACGGCACCCACGAATTTTCAACATTTCATTCGACATTCTCTATGCCTCGTCTATAACTACACGTGTTTCGTCGTGCAAAGGTGATAGCTTTAGCCTTCACGAACTCTCGGTACTTCGGTAACGAGTATCGATCATCTGTGTACAAAACTCCGCCCTGGTGCATCGAAATTGATACCGTA
This sequence comes from Neodiprion fabricii, assembly GCF_021155785.1. Lineage (NCBI taxonomy): Eukaryota > Metazoa > Arthropoda > Insecta > Hymenoptera > Diprionidae > Neodiprion > Neodiprion fabricii. The sequence goes on from NC_060240.1 coordinate 35,387,560, forward strand.
TTGGTGTATGAAATGACGCGTGCACACCATGTGCATCGGGAGGTTATTACATACGAATGCAGTATCGATCCGGTGTGCAGGATTAATTAACATCAAAATGGAAAGGATAAGCCATTCAATTTGAAAATGACAGGAAACGGAGGTAAAGTTCATTAATCACTGCCGCGCAGGGATGGCGAAATTGGAACGAATATTTGCACCCGGAATATATTTAGTACACGTATGTATCAACATTTATATGCATCGTTATCGTTATGTAATTTCGAGTTATCAATGAAGTGCGATATTATGCGCGGTACCGAAGCGATATGTCTTCGTGTGTAGAAATGTATGTATACAAATACAGGGAATCCGCAGCGACGATAAATCGAATATCCATTTACAAAATAAATTGTCATCCTAATTACCGTACGGAGTATACAAATATTGTACGTCGTATAATCTGTAACGGTTATTTGCAGCCTCGGATACGTGTAACCAACAACGCCTCCATCCTCCACCTTTGCCAAACCCTCTGCACATTAGAGCCATAAAATCGATATCGTAATTAATTTACGAAGACAAACGTTTACGGTTTAAATATTCTCCAGTTGGGAATTGTATCAGGCCCAATGAACTCGTGCCTCTCTCAACGCCCCCTGTATGCTGAAGATTTACCGTACAGACGATACCTATTTCTTGGGCGAGGCGGAGTAAGGAAATTAAATGAAATATTCAGATAGACCGAAAATTAAGCTCAATTTCACAGTGCTGACGCTTCCCAGGCGATGGCCGCCGTCCTGATCGTTAACGGCGAGAACTTCCCATTCGCCGGTGATACTGTAAGCCTGCATTCGCGTCGTGTCGGAAGTGCATTGTCATATTCATTCGATGTTATTAGAGAATATTCGTCATTTTACCGGCGAAAAAAGTACTCAATCAAATTATCTGATTTCGATTTTCCGTTACGTATTGTTTATCTTGCCCAACGTAATATTTTTTCTCGGAACTGTTCACCTATCTTCCTCAAGTCCCATCCTATTTTTCGTGCAGTATTTGATCACATCGATTGACAGCTCATTACAGGTGATCGGAAAATACTGATCACGTGGTATATTTGTAAGCGATTCCAACCCCCGCCCCCCGTAAATACGTACGCGTATCGTTGAATTTTTTTTTATTTTTTTTTATTTTACCCGTCGTATGGAAATCGCGGAATGAAAAATAGATTGATTTAGGTACAACGAATGATGTGAATGCCCTTCTGCCCTCTGCATCGGTCTCGCTGGGCATCGCTGCAGAGGTTTTCACGCGTTGGAATTTTCAACATTGACTAATTGATGCGGCGAACGGTCGATCACCCTGCGCGTACGCCACCACCGTGTACGTAATTTATCCTGGTACCACCGTTCAAAGAAAATTGATTTTATCAGTCCCCGATGGTTGACATTGTCGTTGAATAAACCCTGTTACACGTTCCATTGGCCGATAGCTGCGCAGACTTTCAACACAGGCGAAAATACGTTAGGGTAACTCGATTATACCTAATACGTACAAAATATCAGACTTCCAAGTCCATCGTGAAACGATCTCTGGAAAACAAGTTTCAAATTCTGCCTCAGTTTGGAGTTCACATCGTATTACAGACCCTGGGTTCTCCGTTACTCTACTGAAATTAACCGACGGCTTCAGCCGCGGATCGGTGCAGCTGATGGGCGGCATTCGTTTTCCGATATTCGCTATTTTTTAACTAACTTTGCCGCAGCTCTACAGCGCAGACTGCATCCGTAATTACAATTTAACGATACGTCATGGAAAGCTCGGCGGAAATTCATGTCATTTTACTTTTATTTCTCTCTTTCCTGCCGCTGGAGATTCTCGCAAGACATTTTTATGCATTTCTCTCATTCTTCGGTGAAACCCGCCATCCGTTAACGACTTTTCGAGACCTTCTACCTGTTTCGATCTATCAATGTGAAAATCTGCCTGGATTTCTAGCTGCTGCATAAATCATACTCACCGTCTATACGGGTCAGCATCGTGTTCTTTGATTTTTGAAACGCGGTAACTGAAAATCTTTGAATTTAATGTACCGAAAAAATACACCCTAGTATCCATTTCTTCAATTAAATACATCGTTCGAATATTTGAAATATCCACGAGGGTAATATAATATTTCTGTGGTGGGTAGATGTTATTGCTGCGAAATTGAAGAGTAGTGAGCGTATAGCTTGCAATATATACAGGCCGTGGTTATGGCATGGAAAGTTATCGGAATAAGTTTAGCGAGCAGGACTTTACGGATTCGCAGATTGGCGGGCCGCGAATCTTGCGTCGCGAAAATCGCGGAAATTGTTCCGCAAACTCAGCGACGCCAGACTCGCAGATTGGCGGGCCGCGAATCTTGCGTCGCGAAAATCGCGGAAATTGTTCCGCAAACTCAGCGACGCCAGACTCGCAGATTGGCGGGCCGCGAATCTTGCGTCGCGAAAATCGCGGAAATTGTTCCGCAAACTCAGCGACGCCAGACTCGCAGATTGGCGGGCCGCGAATCTTGCGTCGCGAAAATCGCGGAAATTGTTCCGCAAACTCAGCGACGCCAGATTGGCAGATTGGCGGGCCGCGAATCTTGCGTCGCGAAAATCGCGGAAATTGTTCCGCAAACTCAGCGACGCCAGATTGGCAGATTGGCGGGCCGCGAATCTTGCGTCGCGAAAATCGCGGAAATTGTTCCGCAAACTCAGCGACGCCAGATTGGCAGATTGGCGGGCCGCGAATCTTGCGTCGCGAAAATCGCGGAAATTGTTCCGCAAACTCAGCGACGCCAGACTCGCAGATTGGCGGGCCGCGAATCTTGCGTCGCGAAAATCGCGGAAATTGTTCCGCAAACTCAGCGACGCCAGATTGGCAGATTGGCGGGCCGCGAATCTTGCGTCGCGAAAATCGCGGAAATTGTTCCGCAAACTCAGCGACGCCAGATTGGCAGATTGGCGGGCCGCGAATCTTGCGTCGCGAAAATCGCGGAAATTGTTCCGCAAACTCAGCGACGCCAGATTGGCAGATTGGCGGGCCGCGAATCTTGCGTCGCGAAAATCGCGGAAATTGTTCCGCAAACTCAGCGACGCCAGACTCGCAGATGGGCGGGCCGCGAATCTTGCGTCGCGAAAATCGCGGAAATTGTTCCGCAAACTCAGCGACGCCAGATTGGCAGATTGGCCGGCCGCGAATCTTGCGTCACGCGACACGCTTGAAACGTCCCAGCCACACATATGTACAATTGTACACGTATACGTATACAGGACCTACTCAGCCGAAGCTAGCTTTTGGCGTCTATGCGGTGATTCCTCGGCTTGAAGTTTTCAAACTAATTAATGTTGATCGGTGATGTTTAAAAGTAGTTTAGCCGTTGTCTGCCGTCCGGCCAATCAATAGAAGCGATTCCCATCGTGTTCACGCTTCGAGATCATAGCCAAGATGCGGTTAATTCGATCGAATCGCGAGGGAGTGAATCTGGCGGTACGAAGAGAGAATGAATGAATGAATGAATATCTTTATTCAGCGTTCACCGCTATTTTCAAGTTACGCTCCGCACATACATTGATTTCTTACAACGATATTCATTTTTTTACAAACACGTACAACGGCATAGAGAGAGAGAGAGAGAGAGAGAGAGAGAGAGGGATGAAGTGTGAGTATCCGCGACTTTGATTAGCAAAAAGTGGACCGCTGGCTTACATAACTATTCCGTCTCTGCTTTGAATTGGAATACATGATAGAGAGGGAGCAGAAGCCTCATCCCATCCCCATTCAACCTAAATTTCCCCATTTTTATTCCCTGCCCAGAATCTTTGATCCATAAATCGGTTTTGTATGCAGCGAGCGTATAAGCGCCGAGGGAGGCGAAGGGTGTGCAACCTTAGCTTCGGTAGGTAAATGCCTCCCGCAGGAAAATATCTCCGCAGCAACTTCGTGAATCGATCGGCGAAATGTGTTCGACTGCGCTGCTGCAGCGTGCAGCGAGCTTCATCAGCTCCACACCCTCGGTATCACAATTTTCGTCTATAATTACTGACGGGACTCGAAAGCTTGCCGTGTATAATCAAAGGCTACACGTGCTCCGCGTATAACGCATGGGCCGGAACGGTTGACTCGTAAAATTTACGCCTCGACGTCTATCCCCCCCCCCCCCCGCCCTTTGGCATATCCAAATTTCAACTCATGTACACGTTTCGTTACGTCGCACCCTTCGTGCCTGTGGATGGCGAAACATTTCACTTTTTTTTCCCCCTCCTATTCTTCCGTTATCCTCTGGGAGGGCGGCAACATGTCAATCAGCCAGCCTGCGGGATGGTTTTGTACAAGTCCCAGCCAGCGGGGAGGATTCTGTTTACCGGTTAATTGATAAAACGGTGATAACGGCCCGGGTTTATCACCCTACGAACTGATGTTCCTCTTTTTTACGTATACATACCCAGTCGACTACCCTCGGACTTGTTCGTTCACGGGGGGTACGGATATCCGATAGAAACGTACTTTTTTTTTTAACAACAGAAATTTTAAAAAACCGCGTGTCTCACAATCAGTCATGTTTTTGCAACGACGCTGTTTTATCCCGGAAATTATCGATTGATCTTACTCGCAATCAAATGCAAATCGTACACATTAGACTCGCAGGTAAACTTTTCTTTCAAAGTATAACTTTCAATTAAAATCTAGACCTTCGAAGATAATCCTTGTTACAAAGGATAGTTGAAAGGACCACGAATCGACGAGTACTTCAATATCAAACTACGACTCACGCTGCTTCAGAAAAGGAACTCTGCAGGCGTAATGATTATTCCGCCTGTTGATAACTGTCCCCGATACCAGCGTGGTTGAATTTTTGTGTAAAAATGATGCACGGAGTTGAAATGATATCGATTATCGTGACTTTGCAGAGTCTCCGGAGTCCCCGGAGAGGTGAGTCATTTGGGGGTTCGTGTAAATACCGGGTCGTTTTTTATTACCGGTCTCTTCTTTTCCCCGGAAGTCTATCACCGTGATGAATACTCACGCAGACTAGTTAAGGGCTGTAAAGCGGCGCATAATTCTACTCCGTTCCGTATATATTTACCATTTTTATTTCCTACCACGTTAACTACCGGGTATACATCCCTTTACATCAGATTTCTTCCACAGCACGCGATTACGTATCATATTCGGATTCTTGAACACGCTCACGCAAAACCATTCCTGTCCGCCTGTTACGCATTGCTGTAAACTCATACTCGTACACAACGACGAAATTCGCTGCTTCTACTTTGTCCCTTTCTCCGTTTCCTTATCGCGCGATATCTCACAATCAGATAGCGTACCCATTTCGTTGGTCAGAATATGACGTTACCCTCAAACGAGTTTCTCGCTCCTTTCGCGTGTGCATATTCAAAGACCAGTTGTCAATGCTGTCAGTCGAACAACCTAAAGTTGACATTTCGACAGCCGCGGCTGCCGGGGAAGTGGGAACTGGCAGGTGAATCAATCGATACGCCTTGTGATACACTTAAATAAACGATCGTGTATTTATGCAAATTTTATTTGGCTTACATCGTTTTACATAATTATAGTTGTATGTATCTCATTGCGAAACGCGGGTGAGGAAAGAGTTTGTGTTGAGTGCAGGTGCCGGGTATCGTGGATTCGTACGATTTGCCGCACCTTGCAACATTGTGTAGGTACGTGTTTTGTTCATTTGCTCGTTATTCGTATACCGGGTGGCGGCGGCGACTGGAAGACGCTGGTTTAAAACTGCTTTCTTTTATGATTCTGCAATTTTCCTTTTTTTTTTTTCCTCTTTGATTTTTTTATAATAACATTTTTATTAATATTGTTCAATTTAAGTTATGTTGAGTTTTGATTCGGACTTGTAGGTTTTCCATATTTATTACTTTTATTTTATTTATTGTTCTATTTCAATACTATATTAAAAACCAGGAAACGTAAAGCTTGCCGCAGTGGCTGATTTATTGTAATCTACAATACATTGCAACGAAATCTTTTTAAATATCAAAGTAAGAAGAATCAATTCAAGCCTTTAAAAACGCTGCGAAATCAGTACTTGCTGCAATGTAAATTGTATCAAGGATTGTAGGGGAAAAAAATTATAATCGGTATATAATGGTAATAATTATACTCGCAAACTTAACAACGCCCGGTGAGAATATTAGATAGTGAAACATTATCGTTTAGTCATATTTTAATCATTTTTCTTTTTTTTTTTTTGGTTGCTGAAGTATTATAAGTACAATAGAATAATCACACTGGGTCAACATTGTAGCAACGTAGTCTTATCTCCGCGTTACTTAACTGCAACGCTTCGCACCATATTCATTATTTATTATTGATTTTATTTTAAACTTATTTATTGTGTTTAATAGTATAATATTTATATATATATATATATATATATATATATATATATATATTTTTTATTTTCAATAATTATGTAAGTAAAAACTGACGATATGATATTAATATGGATTGTGTACAGCGTGGCGCACGCAGCGGTGCTTAAAATATCTATACATATACACATGTATTATTATATGTATACCAGGGTGTTTGAGAAAAAGTAATTTGCGATTTTCCACCATGGCGCCCCTAAAAAGTTCATTCGGATTACAAGAAAAATTTTGTGAAGAGATGAGCGTTCCACGTTATATGGAAGGTCGCGCTCAGTTGATTTTTCACTTTCATACATTTTTTAAACTTACGAAGTATTGTAAATAAATTTCTTTTTATCGCTTACATCAATCGCAATATCAATTTACGTCAAAAAGGATACCGACACTTATAATATCAAGTCTTCAGTCGACGTTCAAGAAGTGTATCTGACGATTTTTTCATTATTAATTCAGTCTCATAAAATCGTTATAATTCAATATGAACTTTTATTTCAGGAGACTAAGATTCACGGATGATACATTGTCGTTTTATGGATCGTGGGATAAATCAAATGAGCGCGATCTTCCAATAACGTAGAACGCTCATCTTTTCACAGAATCTTTCTTTTGATGTAAAAAAAAAACTTGTTACGGAGTGCCACGGCTGAAAATCGTAAGTTATTTTTTTCTCGAACACCCTAACGTATACACAAAAAAGGATGAGTGAATTCAAATCGGAACGAACGAATGTGGAATGATGCATCGAGAAATCAAACGAACAAACTTGGCCATATTTTATGCCAAAGTGTTTAATTTTTATCCGCACCAATCCGCGTGTGCCACTAATTGCTGTACACGTTACGCTTGCATCGGATTCTTAAATACGGCCTAGTTTGATATTACGTGAAAATGAACACGTGTACTATAATACAGAGCGTTTCGACATCGTTTATTACTTCCTTTTTTGCATGGCGATTCCTAGTCAATTGAGTCGTCGAACTTCCTCGTAATATCAGGCAAAGCCTCTCGTATCGCCCTTTGGCACGTATTTTTTTTTTTTTCGGGCCACTATATTAATTACAGACAAGGCTCGCACTGGGCTGACCATATAAGAAAAGGGTTTCCAGCATTGAGAAAACGAGGTATTTATTTACCGATACGACGGTCGATGATCTCGATTGTAAATCGTTGTGCTCCGCACCAATTTCAGACGCGTAAAGCCTTCGGACGAGGCTGTAATAAGATTGTATCGGTGAAGAAATGGGTAATCTTACAAATACCGTTCGGATTATGGGCCGCGAGACCTAACTGAAATTGGTTTGGTCATTAGTCAGCAAAAACCGCTGGAGGGACTCGATGGGCGAGGGATTATTTCTTCAGGGTTTTCAATTCCGGAAACCGCAGTAACGGAGGGTCAGCCTTCAGTGATCGGCGCAAATCGTTATTATACTTATAAGGAATATATTTATACGGTAAACTCACACAATTAACTCATAGGTTTGTCAACATTTCCATCACGCTCTCTCTCTCTCTCTCTCTCTCTTTTCTCTTTTACTCAGAAACACGATACATAATCATATACGAATATAATTATTCCGACAATGTTTTACTTTACTTTATTTATTTATTATTCTATTTTTATCCTTTTATTCCGTGTACTTTTTCTCCAAATTTTTTATTTGCAATAAATAATTGCGGCCGCGTGATTCATGCGCTCGTCTCGTGCACCCTTACGATTATAGTTACAATTAAAAATTCACATACTCATTCGGCCATCTGCGGGCTTTCAGTCACTCGTACAGGATTAACATGTATATAGTATATATGCATATATAATATATAATTTCACACTTGCACGATAAACTTTCACCGGCTCACACAATACAGTGTATGTTTATTTGTATGTATAATATTGTAGTAGTTGGTTGTTTTGGTATTTTTTTTTTTTTTCTTTGTCTCTTCTCCTTTTTTCTTATTCCGCATTCAAGTCGACAAATGTACAGAACAATATTCGACTCGGCGTAAGTGGCACCCGATTGTTCGATCGTTTTTTCGTCACCACCAGTAGAGAGTTTTACTTTTCTCCTCATTATTATTTAATAATTTATATATATATATATATATATATATATAATATTTATTAAATATATATCTTCGCATAACTGCAGAGCGTCGTACTTCGTCGTCAGCGAGATGGCAGTCAATATATATTATCGAATTATAGATTTGTGTTGTTTGTTGCACATGCACCCACCCCAGGACCATCATCAATATACGATAAGCGTGTCGTCCGGTTAATCATCATCGTCATCGTCACTTTCCTCAATCGTCGCGTTACTGGTTATGATTTAAATTTTTCATTTTCTTAGAGTTATATACATATTTATTATTATTATCATTATTATTAAGTACGTAGAAACGTTTACGCATTTCATTGAACGACCGTACGGGAATGGTTATTCTCAGTGCGTTAAAAGTCGAGTTTAAATTTCTAACAACCAACGCGTCAAACGATCGATTTTCATCGCAAGCCAATGGAACAACGTTCCACCTTCCCGCACTGAGAATAAAAAAATAGTCCTCTGATTTACCGAATGCGTTGAATGATACACGTGACGCGCACGTGATTCGGGCCAAGTTTCCACCGCTGGAACCGGCTTCTGCCTCTCAAGTTACGTATTCCGGCTTTCTGTTCGAACCGGAAGTGCCGCCGGTCCGGGGGCCTTGGGGCGCAGGCATCCAGGGCACGGCCATTTCCAGGGCAGCCATACTCGCCCTGCGTCTTGGCTTCGGGCTCTTCGGCGGTGGTTCAGCAAACGTTACGCTTCTGCTCGGCTTTGCTGGGGGCGGCGGAGGCGGCGGCGGTGGTGGCGGCGGGGGCGGGGGTGGGGCTGGGGGTGTAAATCGCGTTGCGTCGGACGAATCTAAACCTGCGTGTGAGTATTGCTGTGCACCTGGTCGCTCTCGGCATTGCCAATCGCATTCGCTGGCGCGTAGTACTGGAAAAATAATTGCCATTTTTAACATTTTCTTTAGCTACTTCTGTCTTTAAGGCTTAATTATTTGTTTATTTATTTATTTATTTATTTTTTTTTTCTATTTTTTCAACGAACGTTAGTTGGAAATTCTCGAGGATGGAATATGCGGTCCGATACGTCGGTTTGCGTCAATAGGATACCAAAAAAAAATTACATCATTCTCGGATATCTGACTATTGAATGAATAATGCCAAGGAACATGTGGTATTATCTATAAGCAAATTGATAATTATTTACAGCACTGATGCTGGGTTTGACGTTCGGTTTTCATAGTTTTTCTTCTTGACGTGACTGCGAATAATTCTAAAAGGTATATTTACAATTATACAGAAAAAAGAAAACAAGCGCAACAACGTATTGGTATATGTAATATGTATATATTATATTATAGGCATATGTTTAATGCAAGTACATCGTACTTTGAATTTGTACCAAGGCTCATGCAATGTAAACATCGATTGACGCGTCAACTTGCGTGATTGCGGTTATACTGAAGTTTCAATCAACGAACATGTATACGTTGCGCGTGAAACGGTAAATTTCTAAAGCCACATGCCTCTCGTTTTCAACTATATGAACGCAGGCAAGCAGGCAATCGGATGCTTCGTGAAAAATGATGAGCCTAAAAATTGTAACGTAAATTTGTGGGACGAAGATAAGGATTCGGGTCTGAAGCGGGAGTAAATATAGTAGTGAAAAGGAGACGAAAGTCGTGTTGAAATAAAGTAAAGAGAATCTAACGACCTGGAATATTAGAGAAATCAAGTGGAGGGTCTGAGCTGAGAGATAAAACGAGTCGCTGTTGCGAAATGACGAAAGTAAAATGTTCTTTTAATACGAAAGCAGAATGAATGAGGGATAATTAAGGGTGAGAGTACTCACATATGGTCCCGGGATAGGCGCATGCATCCTCCGTCTAACTCTGCAGTCCGTACCACTAGAGACAAAAACAAAATAGAAACGAAATGCGAAATGCTACACGTCTCCCGTATAAAAACGATAACGAACATATCACTGAAACGCAACACCCAGCCAGCCGTTCGCACAGCCATTTATTATTTATCTGTTTGTAGAGTAGATGTATAATATACCTAGATATGCAATATATGTATTTTTTACAATCGAATGAAACAAACAGTTCGAACAAACCTTAACTGAAATTATATCGGGACGTTAAACGTACTGCTGCTATAAATTGCATGCCAAGCGTGTTCTATGAAGTTGAGTCGGACGGCCAATCGGTCGGCTGTTGAAAATTAAACGGTAGAAAGCTTTCTTCCGCACAGTTAAAGGCAATCTATTATTTTTTATTTTTTCACCAACAGGTATCAGTCGTCGGACCATTTCCCAACGAAGAACTAGCATCTGCAGTATTTGACCGTGGCCCGAGATCGCGTCGCTTGCGCAAGCATTCTGCAGCGAGGCGAACCCTCACCGACTCAACCTCCTACCGACAGCTGTCCGTGGTATCAGTAGTTTGGTGTGTGCGGAGTTTACTTCAGACAAGCGATCTTCGCAGATCGCCGAGAGCTTGCAAGTAAGTATTATTGCCCAGTTGAAGTTTGCCAAACTAATATACCTACTCTCGACACGTCGATTCGACACTGAACTAAAAAGCTACTCCTCAAATCCCAAATATGTTTGCGTGTCCGTGTGTCCGTGAGTACTGTATACAACGATTATACATTTGCGTGACAGAGTAAGATAGAGATATATAGATATACATTATACAAATGTTTGTGGACAGTTGTGTAAGCGTTACGTATCGACGACTCTTTATACATACCCGTCCGTTGTCGAAGTCACGACCGCCGCCGATCGTCAGTCTAGCTTTTGCTTTCATCGCGTCCGACAAGGGAATCTGCAAGGAAAGATCGACGGTGAGAAGGTTAATCGGCTGGGCGGTAACGTCGCCCGCAATCTCTGCGATCTTTTTAACGAATGACCGCACCTTTGCTCTGGTCGCCTCGGTGTGCGATTTGTAGCAAAATTCTAGAAGAGCGACGGCGAGGGCGACCAGGAGGCCTCCTATCAGGATGTAGAATATCCCGGCGACGTTGCTCAGCGACAACTCGTTCCTCGAGGCGTCCTGCTTGTCCCCGTGTCTGCACTCCGTCCGGTCGTACCACCATCGGTTGGTCAGCTTGGTCAGCTCGCCGTTTTCCTTCAGCGACAGGACCGCGAGATTGATGCTGTCCCTGCGGGAAGGAGACACGGAGTTTAAAATCGGAACGTCGCGTGTGTGCTCGGCGAAATTGTGAGAGGAGGAGAAACAAGCACGGAACGATCGAGATTTGACGGTGTAATTTGCCGCGGTTCATTCGCTGGCTTATCTACCGTGAACCGGGACTAAACGACGCGGTGTCCAAGAAATTACTTAGTCCTTGAGGAGAGAGAGAGAGGAAAAAAAGAGGGAAGCTCATCAGCGGGCGACAAGAAGAACGAGAAGCAAGACGACGCCTGAGGAAAACCACCGCCGGCAGGGAAGCGAGGTGCGATGGGTTGGAAGAACGACGTCTCGAACCTCGGTTCCAAACTACCGACAAACGCGGATCCCTCTCTCCGTTCCTCTCTTTTTCCTTGCGGTTTGACTGGCACTTCCATTTCTCCTCTCCCTCTTTGCTCGAGTGCCAAAGTGCGAGAAAATTTCACACCGGATTAACGGCAGATAAACAAAATGCATTAACGTCGAGTGGCGGGCGTTTCAACCGAAACTGACAATGAGCTGAAGAGTTCATCGCGCGAATAGAGGTTTTTGGTCGAGGAGAAAACATCGCGCAAGTGTGCAGCGTGAAGCGGTGACCGATCCTTGGACGGGGAAGTACTCGGGGGTAATAGCTTGGAAAGAGTGGCGCGATAAATTTCTATGCTAATTGCCGGCGATGCGCGTTGTCGAGGAAGCAAAAAGCCACCTTTTAATTACTCAACCGAAGTCGACCGCGGTCTGACGTAGGTGTGCTACAGTGTAATTTCGACGCGGATACGTAATATGAAGTTTAAAAGTCGCTGGGAGGCAAGAAACGCAAGTGATGTTACGGTGCGCGCACATTTCCCAAATCCTGATGGATTTCCTGAACAGAGTGGGGAAAACTTTGGTAGTAAATCACGGAACTCGTTATACCATTATCGAGAGACCGCGAGCATGGCGAGGAAGAAATTCACCGAAGATGAAGTCGTGCCTTTCCTCCGGGGATGAAATAGTGGCCAAAACTCAATACTTACTTCAAAGGAGAACCGAGGGGCGTTGCAACCCCGAAACCCTTCGCGTCGAGGTTTCTCCCCACCTTCATTGTGTCGCAGGGCTCTCGCTCGTTGATGTACTCGTTCTTCGGACTCTCGATCAGCAGCGCGTATTTTCCCTTGCTCGTTCTCACCCTCCTGATGCCCTCGTCGTACGTTTTGACGAAGACGTGTTTCCGCGAGTTCATGAACTCCCACATTTTGCTGTAGAGGGTGATCTGCGACCTCTGCGGGCGTACAACGGGGTGAATTTCGCTTTAGCAGTGCCGAGCCGCGTGGCCCTTCGGGGACTTGGCAATCGATTTTGCGAGGCTGCTGCGCGAACAAGAAAAGGCACAAACACACAGCCGGTTAATTTCCTTACCCTGAAAAAGTCCCAGGTTGATCCGTGGGAGAGTGTGCCGTATTGGACTTCGGTTTGGGAAGCGAGGTCCTCCGGGGAGTTTATCGGCGCCACCATCCTCTCGACGGTCAGAAACGCCGCCAAGTTTGCAGTGTACGATGATATCAGTATCAAGGTGAAAAACCACCAAACGCTTCCAACGATCCGTCCCGAAATTGACCTGGAACAAAACCAGTGTTCGATGTGCCTGAGATGCAGAGAAAGATTGTGTAATTTGTGACTACGGTAATTGTCCACTTTAGGTTCGCATCGATTCGTTTCATGTTTCTTTTTTGAAGTATCCGTCTCCGGCATCGGAGTGACGGGTGTGCCAATATCTGCATCTATATTCCTAGCCTGTAGGTTAAGCAGCAGAAAGAAGGGTTGGAAATTCTTTGACTATCATAATTGAATACAACAATTTGTATCTTTGTTATACCAGCCGAGAAATGGTTATAGTCTCGTTTACTTCGCATTCGGATTCAAGACTCAAGCCTCATATCGTGACCTACTCGTGGTTTTAGTACTTGAATTAACATGCAGTTCAGTGCAGCAACGATGCATCGTGTCTAGGGACAGGATTCGAGGGCCAGTTTCAAACGATCGTTAAACTTGCTGAGAAATCGAATCCTAAATACATGATACGATTGTCCATAGATACAATTTATGCTTGTTTTCAAAGTATGGAACGATTAATGAAAGCGGTAGAAGTAATAGGATTATTTTTGCCGGTGATTACCGTGTTTTTGGTTCTTAATCAGAGAGGTTTATAGAAGAATTTGTCATGAGACCTACCATAAAACGAAGAGTCAGGCATATAAATTGGCATTCCACGAAGTGAGGCCAAGCGAACGACCGTGAATAAATTGTCGATTTCTCGTAAAAAGCGACATCGGCTGTTTCAGACCTATATTTTATTGCGCGTTACGGGAATCCGGCCACACTTACGCACGCGAAGGTGTAGTTGAAGAAATGCAAATACCTAAATCGAATGTGTAAGAAATATCGAGAAGAAGAAAATGACCTGCTCGTTACTGTATGTATTGCGGACATTTCGCATTACATTTCGTTTCAACAAAGAAGGCTACGAAAAATCTGCAATTCATATCGAAACCACGAACGTTTTTACTCATTAATCAAGAAACTGCCGCGGCGGGAAATGCAAACGGCCAAAATGTAAATTAGCCGGCAAAAATTCGACCTTGGAAAGGTTTCGCGCTGATTTAAACCGCCGTATTCCACTCCCCGATTCAGTCTCGCTCTGGAAACACGTTGGGTGTACAAATTATTTTCGCTGATATAGGGAATCGTTGGCCTAAGTTTGCGAGTGAGTCGCAATAACGTCAGGCGCAAATAAACCTTGAATCACCTTGTAGCAGCCGTACGGGTGCGGCACTGCAGAATTTTAACGGTGGTCAGGCAGCCACGCCAACCCTTAATTTACATAAGTTCTCCTGGTAATCATGAACTGCTAATGTAATAACCAGTCTAATTAGATTACTTGAGATTATAGTTTGGTCCTAAGCGCGGGTCGATTTTCCCAGGATTCGCAACGTACCGGCGATGAGGGGAGCATCGGACCCGGAGGGGGGGGGGGGGGGGGGGGAATCTTTGCAGCGGCTATTCGTCTCCTCTCTGGCGAACGGTTTCAAAGGGCTGACTTATTAATTGAGTTTTCCGAGGCGAGTGGTTGTCCGTTGAGCTTTAATATTGCCATGTTGAAACATGCGTAAATTATTAGGTCTCTCTTTTAGCAGTTGGCAAAGAATTGAAAATTGAAATATTTGCTGTTCCTTGTCAAGTTTTAGTTGCATTATTGATGATGACTGGATCGACAAGAAATGCTTTTTGCGGAAAGCTATAAGCCGCGTATAAATTCTCAAAGTACCGCTGAAGGCTCTTTCTGGTTTTAGTTTTCCTCATTGACCCGTTGCTTGCCTACCAGCCAATTAATACTATTAGAGTGTTCCCTCTGTATAATACGCTCCTCTTGTCTCGCACAAAGGCATTCAAGTTGTTCAAGTTGCAAAAGCGCCGCGATGTTTTTGAACTCTACTAATTAACGGGTAAAATATTCCACTCGAAAGAAATGAGAAAGCTAACCTTTCACCCTCTCCGCGGCAATGCCTTCGATCTACTCAGTCTTCGCCAAACACACGCAGGTACAACCGGTAGTGAAATGTATGAATTGTATGAATCGTAGCTCGAAAGCTCTTCAGCCTTTTGTGCATCCGGTTAGGCAAAGAGAAAAAAAATGCCGCAGCTTACTCACCTCGGTGAAATGTCGCAGCCCTGTTGCATAAATGCGCCTAAGGAGAACCACAGGCTATTGAGAATGCTGAAGTCGTTCGCCATGCTGGAATGTGGCGTGTGAGGGGAACCGTGAGGGGCGTGAGGATGCGGAAGTCCAGGATCTCCTCTTGCCCCTGCCATTGGGTCATTTCCACCGTTGATTTGAAGGAGCCTCCATTCGTATGGCGAGAACCTGGGAAGATTCATCCCGTTACATTCATCGTTTAACACAAAGGAGAAGAATGAAATGTGCGTATTTTCCGAGTCAGAAAGAGATGTTAAACGGGGTGAACTCCGTTATCTAAAAGTGGAAATAATTTCATCTGTAACGACCTCCATTAGTCACCTTGAGACTATGAAGAGGACGATGGAAACCCCGATGTAAGAGAATATGACGCAGACCCAAATCTCCTTGCTGAGAGGATTGAGGAAACTGAATACGCCAGGTTTCTGTTTTATCGGCTTCTTTATCATGATGCTGATACCCAAGGACATAAAGGGCTTTGTGAAGTCGATGACGCGTTCCCGTTCCGATGTTATTGTCATCGAGGCGATGGCGATATCCGCTTCCTGAAAGGATGAATTTCAAGATTACTTTAAAGTTGACCTGACCGGAAATCGCGTCCACTAAGCACGTACTTCGTCAAGGAGTAATATCTTTCTCCTTTCTTAATAAGCACCTTACGATGGCTTGCCCGGCATTAATTCGTCCCTGTTTTCCTCTCTCAACTTATAAACCAACGCAGCGCGGCTATAATAACACGTAGAGTGAAAGAGGGCAGAAGAACAAGACTTCTTGAGCGTAGAATAGAATCGCAGAAAACGGCAAGGCTCAGCATCTCTGTTCTTATAAGTAATTAGAGAAGGGAATTGAATAAATTTACATCATACGCAGTCGCGCCGCTTCTTCGAGAGCCTCTCATTGCCTTTACCTTTGACCTTTAGCTCGCTTTTATTCGAAGTCGACGGTTATAACAGGTGTATAAGAACCGTTATACACGGGGTCGAATATTTGAGTGAAAAATTCACCAGCACATTCACCCTCATCATTCGATTCAATTCGCTCGTCTAATTCGTTTCAACCTGTTCAACGGATTCGGACTCGAACCTCTTACCGTCGGAGTCAGCTTGCGGATTGCCGAATCTGCCAGCAGGGGTGCGCGGTTCCGAAAGCTCGAAGCTCTCTGGCGACGAGCCAGGGAAGAAGCTTTGAGGCTTGGACGGCAAAGCAGAGCCTTTGTTATCCACGTTCATGGTCGATAATCGCAGAGCTACCCGGTGCAAGCGTAGCTTAGCAACGGGTACCGCGTAGAAAATCCTTTCGCGAGTTCGCACAACGAGGTTCCCGCTGACCATGTTACGAAACAAAATTCTTTCGCAACGGGCAGCGTCCTCGTAAACAATATTAAAATATACTCTTGTCGAAATGACACCACCTGCTTTTTAAACGAAAAAATTACGCAACCGTTTAGATTCACTCTCGTACAGCACTTGACGATTCGGCCGTAGACGTGGCCGAGCGCGATCCCTGTATTTAATTGAAGTTATATTTGTAATTAATTGCGCGCTCTAGCGAGCTCATTTTGATTACCGCCAAAGGCCCGAGTCAGCTGTCAATTAATTCAGTAATTCGCTCGCAAAGTTGCTTTGACATTATTAGCGACGTGTACGACCGGTGATTCAAAGATTCTGGAGTTCGATGTACCGACCTTTCGAATCAGTTCGCCGACCATTCCGTCCCAGCCACCGTTAACGTCCGGATTTTCTGTCCCGTATTTGCCGTCCTTGACGATGCGCAGTTCGTCTATAAATTTGAATGAGAGACACGTGACGCACTGCGGTGTCGGAGTGATCGATCATCGTACAATACTCACAAGTTATGTCGAGCTTCTTCGCTATCAGATCTGCGAGATCTTTGCAGTAGCCTTCAAATCGGTTATTTCCGGTTAGCGTTTCGCCCGGTTCCGGTTTCCGCAGCATGATGTACGGCTCCTCCTGCAATCGAGTATCAAAACTTCAAGGCTTTTCCTGCTCCTGTATTACGAAAATACTACATTTATCTCTCGGGATATGACCGATGGTCGTCCAGCCCCCCCAGCGTCAAAGGGCGCCATCAATCAGGGGTCAAAACCCTCGAATTATACGCACCACGATCGTTGTCACGATGTACGTCCTGTTCTTTTCGATCTCCGACTGGGGTCGAAGTCTCACGTACTTCGCCGCTATCGGCTGGAACCCAGCCTCGTCGGTCCATTCGGCAACCTCGAAGCATAAGACGCGCGGATTTTGTTAATTGCTTATCAGGCCCACCGCAGAAGCGAGAGAGAGAGAGAGAGAGAGAAGTAGAAAAAAGTGTTGCGAAGAATTGATCGGACAGGGATTCCGTGGAAGCACGGCGTGGTGCCGGCCGTTCCTGTTCGAATCCCGAATCGCCGGGGTCGTCAATTATTCACCTATCGAAATGGCCGCTGCAATTCTACAAGGTATTACAGACCCGCACCCGATAGTCTAGGTATAAGGCTGTGTGCGAGGAATCGCTGAGCCAGCTGCGATACGGCAAAATATCGCAGAAATATCGTAAGCCCGTGTGGACCGGACCCGTTGTAGTATTTCTTGCAGTTGTCAGTCGGACTGCGTGTACCTCATTTATAAACCCTATCTGGTGAACTTTGACGGTTTTACCCAACTCAGAAAGTAGAATATTTCATCCCCTGTCCGAGCTTTTTTCGCTTCCTCTCTCGCTCCTCCTCGAGCCGTGCAATGTATTGGAGTGAAAAAAGTTTCCCTCCGCCTCACACTTAGTCAGCCCTAACTGCTTCCGCGATTATTATAACTCACCTTGACCATCGCGCTATTTACGGTCATTTCGACAACGTGGAGGGTGTAGTTCTGCCGGCGGCCATCGTCGTTGAACCGAATTTCCCCCGTCAGACCCTCGATCTCGACCTGGAAATACAGTTTGTCATTGACAATTATACTCGGGACTGCTCGTTGGAAACTGTAATCGAGAACACGTTTTGTCTTGGCGATGTTGTCGGGTTTCATTGGTTCCTAATTACGGCGAAATATGCTCGAACCAAAAACGTTTTATACACAGATTATTCACGCGCCATGTGACACAAGTCGAGCCTAAGTTTACTAACGTCGTAAGTTTGACGTCGCCTCGTTAGGGCTGTACCAAGAAGACGTCTCTACCCCAAAACTAAAAACATTAATCTTAGGAGCTTCGGGATACGCCTGAACTTTCCGACGGTTAATAAGCGTCGGGATTTAATTGATCGTCACAAGAATTAACCAATTTTATTAAATTGCTCAACGATGATTCCCGTTGCAGTTGTATTTTTTGAAAGCACCAGATGCACGTGCAACGGATACACCTTGTCACATTGTTTCGTGGCTTACCGTAATTCTGCCGTTAAACTTGCGGATTGAAGGTGTAACATATTTATCGGATTTCCAGGCAGTTTCAATTTCCATAAGTGGAAGTACCGAACGTTGAACCGCAACGCGGTTTCGTTCCAGCAAAACCGAACCCAAATTACTACAAGTAACGCGACCGCTCAAGTTGGCTGGAACTGATTTCGACCAGATCTCTCTCGAAACGGCTTAAGAGAATAGAAATAGGAGAGGGCAAGAGAGCGCGAGAGACCACGGTGAAAGACGGGCGTTCCGACCGGGGGCTAGTCACGTCAACTTGGGGAAGAGCAAGGCAGGCCGCCGCTTTGTTGGTTGGCAGGCAACGGCTGCCAGCCCGCACCTTGTTTCGCTCCACTTGGGCCCGGCAGGAACCGAACTCTCTAGCACTTAAGCACTAGCCTTAATTACTCGTACGCCAAGTCGAGGAGCTGAGAACGAAGATGGAAGTCAGGGCGTTTCGGTGATTATTGACATATCGCGGTTGGACAGAAAGAGGTCTCGAGATGCAGCACGAACTCCCCAAAATTTCTCTCTCGCTTTGCCTAAACTTTTCGTCCCAAACTTCAAATTTATTTCAAAAGGTGTGCATACCTCTACCTACCCTATCCAACGTATCGGCAGAGAATCGTTGATAAGAAAATTCGGATCGTTTCGCCGGTAAAAGTTTAGGCGGCAGATCGGAGGAGACTTTGTAATATTCTCTAAGGGGCTTGCAGTTAAGTTCGGGGAGGGATACCCACTTCGGTCTGTAGAATCGTCGAATTCGATTTTCCAACTTTTCAATCCAGAAACCTGAATTCTCGTACTTCTTGCCTGAGTCAAAGGGATCCCGAAAGAATTCAGCCGGAGACTCGCCACGCCCTGAATCGCCGCGAAGTCAGCCGCGAAACTGGATCTATTTTCATCTCCCCACAACAGTTCGTTCGGTTCATCTCTCGTTGCACGGACTGTCGTTGTCTGAATACTCGGCGTTCGGATCAAACGGTACGGCGAGTCAAATTCTCGCTCGATGTAGAAAATACTTGGGATAACGGAATCTCCTTGAAGTTTCGACGCGCGCGTGTTTCACTTTCTTGACGGCGTAAAGGAGCGGTACGTGTAGGCGCGCGTGTGTGATGTGCGAGTCCTGAAAGCCGGTTAGAATTCATTTAGACATCGTCGAGAAGCTGATCCAAAAGTTTGGAAGCCTCGGGGAGCGACGCCGATGAGAGTATCGGGTAGTTGTCAAGGAAGTCGAGAGCAGGGGTCTTCGGTGAGAACGATAGCGGAGCCAGGCGGGCAGTTGCCGTTTCTAAGAGGCTAGGAATTCCGTTAGAATTGAAAGAAGTCGCAATTACTGTCAGCCGCAGACATCGCGCTGGTATACCGTCAGCTACGAAACACACCTCCGGAACAGCGATCCTCGCATCTTCCCGACGAAACAGCCTCGCGTAACGTATATCGTCGAAGACTTCCGGCCCCGCGATATATTTCCTGGAAGTTGTATAATACAGTGCACCGGAAACCGTGATATCTTTCTATAATTCAAGTCTTATAGCCATAAAACAGTCGAGCGGCAGTCTGGCTCCCTTGCACCAGCTTCCTCGTACGCAAGAATGTACGTATACGGGGCATTCCACGCCAACTCGGTAAACGGTTGACCATGACAGTTTTGTAATTTCACCAAGGATTTTTCTTACGTTAGTGCGACCTCTGCGTAACCTGTCGTAAAAATTTTCAAATTTTTTTAATCACTCGTCGTTATGCTATGATTTATAACCCCTCAGTAGTCAGGCGACAATGAGATTTTCGTGACACTTTTGTGTTGGAAAAAAAATTTCATAGATTTATCCTATAATTCAGCGACCTCAAAAACGATGATTTACCAAATCACAGTAAAATGGATGTAGTAAAAACATGTATTTTTCAAATGCCGACATATGTGTCACGACACTAAAGTGACACGACTTTTTTCTGCCTACATGTGTGTCACTGACAGTCAAGGGGTTAAACCCATCTCAAAATCACCCAAATGGATTTTCATGAAACAAGAAAAAAAAAAAACATCTGGTTTCCGAACTGAAACATTTTCACGCAAGATTTAGAGTGGATCCTCGTTTTTTTTTATTTTTTAAATAATTTTCTCTTTTATTTTCATACCTGTTTAAAACCTATTACAATACATACCGCATCTCCGATTTTATTGCTGATTTTTTAAATTGTTTCTCCAGTCCTAAAACACACTCGCCATTTTTTTCAATACTTTCTCACAGATCCCGAACAGTTTTAAATCACGTCGCTCGTTCATTTATTACCTTTCTGAGATGCCTCGAAATCTTGTCTCCGTGTTCCCAGGGAGTCACCCATCCCTGGCTAGGGTTGCAGTCCAGCGCCCTTGTCGCGTTGGCCTGATGACCGCTCCCCGATACGCCGTTGCGTCTGACGTTGCTCTTGAACTGATCCGGCTTCTTGCGCAGCATCTTGCTGAACGCCTCGACGAGGACGAAGACGGCGTCGTACATAAGCGCTGCCTGAGCCTGGTGAGTGTGAATTATTTGCTCGAATACATTGGAGAACAAACGACGACGGAAACCGACCGGAAAGGAAATTCTGGTCAAACCGACGAATGAGCGGCGCTTCGCATAATTTTTTCTAAATTGAACAATTTCCACAGCTCCGTTCGTTTTATGAAAACACGCGCTCCGCTCCTTTTTTCACGTCGAGTAATTATCCCTTGTGGTATTACCGCACCGACGGTTACTCCATTCGCCTACATCAAATGCAGCAGCTCATGTCCGACTGTCTTAGGCATTTAAACAACGCTCTGCGGGGTTGTCAACGGTGTAAGTTAAAGGAAAAAACTAATTGTGAGTACGCGTGATCGCGGAAAACGGATAAATGACAAGTAAACTCTGCAGTTTCTACGCTGCGACACTTTATACTTTTACAACCGAGATTTATTTATTCGCTTTTAGCGGTTAAGCATTCTTTCGCCTTTCACGTCCAAGGAGTTTAGGTATGTACGTTTATAATCCTGCGAGGCGGAACTTTTCGAGAAAATTAAATCGAACCTTGAGATAGACAACTCAGACGCTTTGTACGTACGGAAATGGACTCGCGACCGGCGCCTTGGGAAGTAGCCAGCTTCGAGAGGAACTCCTTGACATGGCGTCGAGTGGCGTCCACGATGCGAAATCCTGTGATGTTGATCGCCCCGTACTCGATCACCTCACTCTCCCAACGGTCGTCCATTATCTGATAACATAACAAGGGAATAACCCGCGTAAGCCAGGGTTCGAGAAAATTCTACTCAACTTCCGCTTTTCGGTGTAGACTACGATATTATCGATCGCATCGGACAAGTTAATCGGAACGTCCGACCTACGACGAGTCCCCAACTTTTGAATTAACCTTTTGAGTCACACGTTATTCTACCGAGACAACTTTTATGTAAAGATAATATTCTGTGGTTTTTGGGGTCGCTCGTTACAAATCTGAAATAAGATTTTGAAAATTCCGAATAGTGGATCTAATATGGTGGTCGAAAATATCAAATTTGATCGAATACGGTAAAGAATCTCTAAGCAGGGGTTCTCAGGGTCGCTGATTGGATTCGCCGTACTAAATTTTCATAATCTTGTTTCATATTTCTAATCAGCGACCCCAAAAACTCCCGGATAGAGTTTTTTCTCCGGATTTAATCGAATTTGAAACTGCTGTCCGCCAGATTGGATCCGCCATGTTGAATTTTTAAAATCCGATTTCAGAATCGTAATGCGTGACCCTAAAAACATGTAATTTATTTAAAACATGTGTACGTGTAGAGGGGTAACTTTCTCGGAAATGAATTATGCCTTCAATTTTGACGAGTTTTTTCAATCAATTTGTTTCTAACAATAATAATTTACATTGTATCGCAATAATTACTCTCAAGTATTGAACACCAATTAGTATAATATCAGAAATAGCAAAGAACCGCAAAAAAATATGTTGAAAAGTTCTGTAAATATACAAAAAAATGGATATAAAGTAGGTGGTACTTAATACTGCGACTAAAAGGGTCAAGAGAAAATCGCTCCTGAGTGAAAAAACATGAAGATTTTATCTATCGTAGTATTCTTTCCGATAGACTCATCAAGATCCCAACGATCAACTTGTAAATTTGGCATAACTGAGTCATTTCGTTGAATAATGATCGTTCGTTCAGTTTTTTGTACAATTGTTTTACAACCTGATGGGATTTGTATTCTCCCTGCTTTCGAAAATTGAACGGTACCGGTCCGACCCTTAAGTGCCATTCCGTTCTGTGTGCGAATGACCATCACAAAATAAACGTGAATAAAATGTTATTTTAGGCAATGAAATCCTGCGTCGTGTTAGCATTTTATTATTTATACATAGCAATCTGGCTGAGAGAGCAATCTTGCGGTGAAATTTATATTGCAAAACGTTGCACAAGCATTCAGAAGAATATGCGCGGTATTTATTAGCACCGTTTTTATTTATTTTCCAGCAGATCGGATATTAAGCAATGTCTGCCAAAATTGACTCTGGTATATCGTTGTATTAATCAAACTTTGCAAAATAAGACAAGTACGGCGGTTGAGCTATTGATCAACTTTGGAAAGAAATCCCCAGGTTTACTCATGCCAACTTTCTTCCGTTCATTCTTATTTTTCTTCTTTCTTCTTTACTTCGTTATTCGTACACATCCGTGCTTGATTCCTATCAAGTTCCTGATCGTGCAAAGTGCAAACGCTGCGCTCTAGTGGTTGGTCAGTTTGATTTACGTCAGCATTTTCAGCGCAGGCTGATACTGGAACGGTAAATATTTTTCCCCGCACACCAGCGTTGTCGGATCGACGATTTTCCCGGCGCGCGAGGACGAAGGCGAACGGAGGTGGATGCCGGGTGCACGGGGCAGGTGAAAAAGAGGGAGAGATCGAGCAAGGATGAAAACGTGGATGAGAAGTGAAACGAGAACGCGAAGGCAAGAGGGAAATCTTTTATAATTATGTTTGCATTCGCCTGGTGCTGTTGACAGATTTCATTTCCTTAAAATGTTTAATGTTTTAACGGTCTGTCAATATTAACACCGAGTAACTGACACACTTCGGGGGCATTTACGTCCCAGTGGTTGCCTGGTTGAATTAGGATACGCGATGTATGCACGCTGCAATTCGCGCTGAATAACCGGAGGTAAAGCCGGCGCTCTGAATCGCGTGCAAGGTAAATATTGCATAAATTCGATAATTAGTCGCGATGCCAAGCCCACGGCGGTACAGCGACGTATTTTACGTTCCGTGAATCCTCGGCCAGAATCGCTCGAGCGACTTTCGAAATTCTCGAGTCGGTACGCGCAATTAAAGAATCTGACCGAGAACGAGAACCTTCACGATCCATGAATTGCGTGTAATTAAAATTCCGTAATCTTAGTACGTAATCGCCTGTATACTAAATTTGTTCGAAACGTCGCCGAGTCCTCTGTGGTTTCTAGTAATTTACGGGATCCCGCTGCAGTTCTCAAAGTGTTGCACGTTTGTGAATTCGAGGTGTCGCGCCAATATGCACGACGGCTTTTGGCACGTTAGCCGTGGCAAGTGCTCACCAATCCGCTCAGGAGATAGTGATACGTCCTCTTTCCCAAGGCTACGTCTCTGACGTGGCTGACCACGATGTCCTTCGCCATATCGGTCGGGCAATCAAGGACCACGTATTTGTTGCTCCATCTGAAATTAAAAATAAAAAAAAAACCCAATTAACAAGCGACATCGTTTCTTTCTTCACGCTATTCCTGCGATCCGTACCGCAAAGGCTAATCGCGACTGTCAGACGACGCTACCTCCGTTCATCTCGTTCCGCAATACTCCTGGGACTAGATTTTCTCTGTGTAATTTGGCCGAAATTTGACGTGTACCCGGCGTGTAGTCGCGTTTTATGCGCAGATGGATGGATGTACAACATATAATATATACGTGTACCTACCGAGAAGGAAAGCCTCGGGCGCAAACCTCGCCGCGCGTTCTGGGTTTCGCGAAGCTCGAAAACCGCAAGAAACTTGTCTCTGGAGGATCCTGCGGTTCGGAGCGGAGTCTACTTTGCAGTGAGCAACGCGGGGCGTAAGGTGACAAGAGAACAAGGGTGGACCAGAACTCGGGGACTGCGGGACGATCGTGGTCATCTACGAGTTCGCCCGCCCGCTCCGCGGTACGTATTCTAAACTGTAATAAACCAGCCTGTGCCGCACTGTCCGAGAGATATACGTTATTAGCCGACCAGCCCCGGGGCAGCAGCCCCCATGGAAGTGCCGGTGTACCGGACCGTGACAGATGCGGTTGAAATTCTCGAGAAACTGAAATACCGCAGCGCGTCCACCGCCTCCTGCGATCCAACTTTCGAAATTCAGATATTTCGGGGGACGTTGCTCCTCGCGAATGAGGTTTGCACATCCGAGCACTCCGGAGTCGGGAGACTTATAGATATCATTTTCCGCTAGCTGGGAGGGATTTATTATTTTCAGAGAAGTCGAGCCAATAACCGCCGCGCGGTTATTGATTGTGTTTACTCCCCGAGAGTCTTTGTAAGATTGAAAGTAGAAAAAGTTCTCATACGACGCGAGATTCTCGATACTTCGGGAAGAGTAATTGAGGTTCGATTTGAGAGTGAGAAATATCGTCTGTAAGTACTTTTAAACTGATGTACCTATCGCTGCACCTTCGCGAATTTCATTTCTAGCAATGGATGTTTCGAAAGTGCTGCGGAGTTGATAAAAAAAATTGGTCAATCTGGGGGAGGACGAAGTGCGAGGTCTCTGTAACAAGATAAAATACGTCTGTACGTATTTTGATAACCTTACACCCGAATCCTGAATCTCAAAGCGTTTCGCAATCCGAACGGAATTTTTTAAGTTGTTTTGTTTTTTACTGTGTTGAAAAAAAAATATATTTAGCATTACAATTTTCTCAACGTATTCTCATTCCAATTTGGCAATCAGTGTTTCACTTACCTACTCAATTCCTCGAGACTTCGAAGGAAATCGATCGCCTCTGACATGTTCTGTATCCTCTTTACCGTTTCTACTTGGAAAGAATCGTTGCCTGGCCTCAATCCTTGGTATATTTGTTGCAGTCTCAGGAGACCTGAAAGAAGGATCGAATATTGCTCGTAAGTTCAATTATAATGATGGACTAGGTTTATTATTATTGTTCTCTCTTCCGAGAGTTGGCGTGACGCTATTGATTCAATCTGTCTATTTTCGCATTTTACGATTCGGGAAAGGCAAATTGCGAAGGCAATTACTCGTATCGAATTCCAGGCGAATACCCCGTTCGCAAATAAAGCGAATGGTTAATGCTTGTAATGGGTTTTCAATTTTTATTACGCTCGTCAGTGCCGAACTTTTTCATCCTTGGCCACCCAGGCTCGAGAGAGCAGATTCGAAATTCAAAATTATTGCCAAATTTCAGATGTTCAAAGAGAAAATGATTCTAGTTCGTTAGGTTTTACCCTGCTTCACTTCTGTTTGCAGAGTGGTTGAAAATGGATCATCACTTGGTGATGGTCTCGGCTATCTATGGGAAAAACTAAAAGTAGCACACTGACTGAAGTGGGAGTTGATGGAAATGAAACGGTAAAAATATTTCAGTCTGATGGATGAAAGCGGGAGGCTGAGCTGTATAATCAAACCGATGGGGTCGTTGAAGGTATTTTCATCCACGCTGCGAGTACAGCTACGTAAATGTATCCATCGTCCAATTATTGATCCGTCGAATCCGAGGGTACTTTGTCGTGTTTGATTAAGGGATGGTTTTGATACCGTTTTACTTCTCTTGTTACATAAAAATTTTGAGACTCAATACAGAGGAACGAGGTAGTAGCTCGTGAAAGTTTCGCAAGCGTGACAAGTTACTCTAATATCTGATATTTTAATAATAATTCGACACTTTCGCACCTTCCGAACCCCCGATTTATGATTTATTACTTTGTTCGCTCTTTGATACAACAACGCTGTCAAGTCTAGAAGCAAGTTTCCTCGAGCAAAATTCTCCAAATCCTTCACTCGTAACACTTTCAGTCGCAGTTCTGGCTCCGGTTCAACTGAGAATTCAGGTATGTTTGACATAGACTCGAAACACACGTGAAACGTGAATCCGTCAAAGTGACCTATTCAAACAAAGTCATCATCCCTGTCGAGTCCATTTCTCAGGCCGGGTCTGCCCGTAAAGCAACGATTCACCGAAGTGAAATATGCGGGGTGAGTGCTGGGGGTTATTTCCCCGAAAATTTATACCTTAAAAACCAGTAATCCATTTTTAACGAGCGATGGCCAGGTCATGTATTAAACGGGATTAATAGGGCGACGCGAGGAAAAATCACCACCCCCCTGTTCTTTCTGAAAAAATTCTCTTTTTACTCTCAGAAAGTGTCCTTCGCGTACGGAATCTGAAAAACGTTATCGAAAGTTTCTCTTCGTAATTTAAATCACGTATTATTACCAGCTGCGTATTTATTCTTTCGTACGTATATGTATGTTTTAAACCTACAACCCGACTTACTCGCCCAATTTCACTTTCCAAAAATGGAACGTATCAAAATCCGGTACAACCCTCGCATGCTCGGCCCGAGGGAGCCGCAGTGCCTACGGTGGGCAGGAATTCGGGTCGTGCTGAAAGCCGAGGACCCATTACACCGCAAAGCGTAGGCACACTGCTTTAATTAAACGGTGTTGAACGAGCCTGATTTATTGAAACCGCCATTTGGTAGTATCAAATCTAGAAACGCCTTCCAATCCCCCCAGAATCTATGGTGCTCCATGAAACTCTACCGTATCGGCTTTACGCGGTCAGTAGACGGCAGAAACTACCCGGAACAACATATGTTAGCAGAAGTAGAGATCTAGAATTTTATACACAGATTATTGTTAAATAATATCCATTAACAATGATTAGAATTTTAGAGAATTCCAACTTCGACGTTATAAGCGCAATTTCGTCAAGGGTTCAAGTTTCGTTGGATTCTTTTTTTTTTTTTAACCGTAGCTTCTACCGTCTCGTATTATTAATAATTACACATCAATTCTTGTTAAAAAATTACAAACTGCGGTAATAAAAAAACTAAATATTTCTTCACCGAGAAATTTATGGTAAACAGTGTTATCGACCTCTTATAGAAGATTGAAATTGACTTGGTGGTATTAATTGAAAATAAAACTGCTCAGAGGTGAAAGACGCACGTGCGCCATTTGATTACGTTCACCACCCGATCGACCGAGCGCTTATTACCGCTCGAAATGTGCAGGTATATATTCTCCTCACGCGTAGCGATGCTCAGAGGAATTATTCGGAATTTCTGAGCTATCGGCGCAGTTAAGAATTTCTCTAAAATTTTCACCATCGGTTTATACGCCCACGCGTATTTATGCCCATACATGCAGACACACTCATACACACAGACAGTCGTCCTCCTTCTATCAATATTCAGTTCGCATTCGTCCGAGCACTTCTCGTTCCGCGCTCTTTGACGCTCCGATCTTTTCCCGAGATCTTTATTCGGGTAATCCCCACTTCACCTCCCGCAATCACCATCCAGGTTCCCGCTACCTCAGGATGAATTTGCGAAAACAACAATAAGCCTAGAACTCGCAATTCACAATTTTTACTCTATTACATTTGCCTGTTTCCAAGTATAATGTCACGCTATATATTAACAATAAGAAGGGTGCGACACGGCGAGTCGGGCGGGTTGTCGGGTGGATGGGGAAAATGGATTTCTGCAGGCTACCGCTTTTCCGGATGGCCTCCAGCCCTAAACAGTTACCGCAGTAAAAGACGCCGGGCAATAAAACAACTGCAGGGCTGTGTTTTCCCATCGGGAAATTGCGAGTATCTAAACCCTGGGATTATACCGATGCTGTTACGTTGGACGACGAAACAGGATAATTTTCTAAGGATGTGGCCAGAATCCTCATCCTCTCCTGATCAACGAACAATTTATTCTCTTTATTCTTTCATTATCGCATTCAGGGTCATCGAAGTCGACGAATTTCGCCCCGAAGCGTGGTTATTTTCATTATATGTGGTGTAGTCGTGCCATTCGTTCGGAATCATTCCATCCTATTGCGGTGACAGCTTGTCGCGCGGTTTCAAACTGACGGATTGCCCGATCTTGTTAATGCTCATTTCATGACCAGATAGAGTGTTCAATCATCGGTATAATTCACCTCTTGACTTTTCCGTACGAGTACAGCCAATTTCCAGCAGTAAAATCATCTTTGTTATCGATCGTCCAGATCGATACGTTGTTCACCGGGCCGATGATGTATTGATAATAAGAAAAACTTCATTTAGATCTTGTTAAAATATAAGAACTAGAATGAAATGAAGATTCAAATACTTCAAGTCTTCATATCATACATGAATTTATACGGGTGGCACGATGGTGTATTAATAACTTGAGTTATTCTTACAATCACTCTTAGTCCCTTGCAGCTGTTACTATTATTATTACTACTACCATTATTATTAATGTTGTTATCGTGGTATATCAGTATTATTACAGGTCTGCAAAAGGGTGCAAGTTACGGTACGATCGTTATACATATATATATATATATATATATATATATACATATAACGTTATATATATAGGTGGGTAACACCGGCAGAGCCCGGGACTCTGCGAGAGTTACGACAAAGGAAGGTTACCGGAGATGGCTACCCGCGGTACTATACCAACACGTACACACAGAACCCTGAAATATTGAACTGGTAATGGGATGCCCCGTATGATACAGGGGGTGCCGATCCTTGCTCAAAATAATCGTCCAACTAAAAAGGGAAAACAGACAGGAGAGGTAAAAAAAATCTCACTACAAACAAAACCAGGAGTGCAAAATGGCAAACGGTATTAGAATTCATTTTTTACTGGCTGATCAATCTCGTTAGCGAAGTTCGACAAAATTTCATACGAAAATGAGATTTATCTGCGTGTAAGTAATTTATGGAAAAACTAATGACCAGAAGAAATTTCAGACCATCAATTAAGTTAGCAAAACTGTGGATTCAGGAAGAACGTCTCTTGGGTTTGAAAAATGATGACTTCTTAGGGTGAAATTGTTCGGAAATAGATTTTTCATCCGTACCACGATACCGAATTCGGTTGTTTCGAACAAGAATAATTAAATATATTATAAGTCATGAATTTTTATTACGACTCTTGTTCAGATTTCATTCAAGAACTTGCTGCTGCTGCGTATACACCGCGTAGAGATGTAGTCACCGCTTTTGTCAATGAGAGTGTAACGACGCTGGAAGTTTTCAACGGGAGGTGAAAAATAGAGAAAAAATGATCCCGAAGGGAAACGTGGGCAGGCTGCTATTCCCGGGGAGTAGATACAGACTGGCGGGCGGGGTGTTGCGATCCAGAGTCAGTGAATCACCCCTCGTGTCGTTGAGGGTCGATGCGTCTGTGGTTACACTTCAGTGACATTTAATTCGTGCCCCGCGTGCTGCAAACATTCCTACGTCCGAGCGTGTCACCAAAACGCGGTGCTAATTAGTGGCACTGCTCGTTTTTCGTTTTCCCGGTGCTTCCCTTCGTCCCGCAATGGCATTTGCGCCGCTCGTCACAGCAAAACCATTGATAGATAATAGATGTAGGTGTGGCAATATGAAGGGTGGGTTTTTTCGTCAAATTTTTCGAACGACAGGAAAAAAAAAAAAAGAAACTTTTCGCTTATTACTCGCACGCCTGTGAGACGGGGAATTTTTTTTTCTGTAATAAATGATAAATTGCCTGTGTCGAGTGAAAAAGTGTTTTTTCCCCTCTTTTTCTTTTTACACTTCCACTTAATTCGAGGGTGCGAGTTTGCGGAATATCATTCAAGTTTATCAGAACATGAAGAAAAAATAATAATTCTCAAGGTTCCAAGTCACCGCCGGAGGTGGTGGACACATTCTTACCAACCTACCAGCCTACCTGCCTCGCCAATTATTATACCGCTGTAACCTTCTTCATCCTTCAGGCCTGTAGCACCAGCCTCTGGCATGGTCGCAACTTTGTTGTAAATTGATATTAATTTTCAGGTCGTATATCATCCCCGAGCGGCGGTACGTTCAGATCCCGCCTTTTCAGCCCCCCTTCGACCTCCTCGCGGACCATTTTCACCGTTACTCCCGATCTCCTTGCACCCACGCGCCACACTGAGGACACTTATTTGATCGTTAGGAATATTTAGCTCGAGGTTCAAAAGTAACGCGACATCGACCGAACTTTGGCTTATTACTTTCTTAAGCTAGCTATAAGCGTACCTCTACACTCTGCGGATTTTCAATGGTGTATAAATTCTAATTCGGGTCGGGAAAAAATTTTACCTCGCGATCAGATAACTGGGCAATCTGCGCGCGACCTCTTACGCATCGAGACGTCCTTGCGAATCTTATTCAACTAATCTACTGCACCATTACGAGTAACATATCCGACATACTTGACTGATACATAACTCGGCGTAATACGGTTGCATAACTTCCTGTTTATATACACCCCTCTGTTTCGAGGGTTGTAAACAATTCTCTGTTCCGCCCTTAGTTCGAGTCTCGTAGGAAGGGGGCTGCGGCTTCTCGGTCTAGTGCCTGAAACCCCATAACCATGCCAACGCGTCGGTACGTAAAAATATTCAACATTACACGCATCAAAAAATGGCAAAGCGGGAGCTTTTTACTGTGAATTCGATTCCAGCAGTTCATTATTAATGCTTTTTTACAAGCTTCCTGGTCAGACTTTTCAAATCGTCTGCAACAGAGCGTCAAAAGTATAGCGTGGAATATTCTATATAGCCGATAGAGACGCTCGTCAGTTTTTGTAAAAACGGTTCTTCTGTGGATTTCCATTTTTTGATTTTTTTTTTTTCTATTTGACGTTGAATATTGGGGAGGAAAGGTACAAGCTAGCTTGAATTTTCAAATTCCTACGCTACGAGTGGCGCCGACCTTTGAAGTTGTGAATTAGATTTTAATTGGATTGCGTCGGAAATGCTGGTTTCTATAAGTGAAAGAAGGGGAAATTGAGAAAAGTCACCTTTTACTTTTTACATCGGTCGCAATGCCGTGCCGTGTAGTTGCCGATGAATCGAACCCCCGGACAGGGGAAAATAAAGGTGAAAGGCAAAGAGAGAGAAAGAAACAAGTCGGAACCGTAGAGGAAAAATGAAAGTTACAGTCCGGCTTTGTCGCGGTCTACGGATTAGACCTTAGCGAAGCGAAACTGACCTTATTTGCTTGGTGACCCAGCCTCGGGGCTGCCGGTGAGAACAAGAGACGAGGGTTGGACTGATTAGCGCGACTGTCCCGGTGTTCCCTCCGGGCAATTCGGAATTCTCTGACTCCTCGTAGCCGTTCCTTCATGGAAGTCTTATCAGTCTGTCTAAGACGGGATATTAGCTCGGTGAGACAAAAGACTTGAGAAATTTCCTACTTTCTTGCGCCCCCTCATTTCTCACCCTCGCCGATTTTTTTCTTTTTACTTTTTACTTTTTCTTTTTACTTTACTTTTTCATTCTCTCCAACGGTATACGCGTTCCCCCGTCGCGGTCGTGACGAAAGATTGAAATCTGTCTTCTTTTCCCCGCTTCAATAAAGATCACGTGATACCTCGGTGTAGCGTCAACGATATCTGCCAAATAAAAAGCTCCTCCGTCCTCGTTCATTCCCCGTTCACCCCGCAAGCATTCAACATCTTCCGTGAATTAAAGGGAGTCGACCGCATTTGAATTCAAAAATTTTTCACTGCCGTGTTTGAGTGGGGGGAGGATCACGTTTCACCAAGTTACTCTTATATACGAGCAAACTTCCGCAGAGCTGATTTATGAAGTTACCGAATTATAATTTGGCATAGAATTACGGAGGGAAATTCGCCATCTACGCAATGAAAATTTTACCGTCCTCTCTCTCTCTCTCTCTCTCTCTCTCTCTCTCTCTCTCATTCAGTTAATATCCTGTACATCGTATCGAATGCTGCGTTGCAACGGAATGAAATACGCCGGGGTGGATCCTGACGAGCGACGACAACCGGTGATAAACTGGTTGTCCATGGAAGTTGGGATCTGAAACGCGGAAAGCTCGGAGAACGCATTACGGAGAAGAACCGGGCGGGGATCGGAGGCACGGGGATTCTATCGTGCGGCTGCCGAGGACGGCAAAGACGCACCTGCTTCCCTACTCTCCGGTTATGAACACCCTTATCACTAGACCCCTTTAGACCTCCCTCCAAGGTCCCTCCCACCTCACGGTAGACAGAGATCGATCATTCCTTTCAGCCTGTTGTCATATATACATATATATGGTTATACCAAGAGATATCTCAAAGCACCGGGGATCCCGTCGTAAACATCTTGTGATGTGTACGTATTCTCGACCGATATTACATTTTTAAAGCATCGAGATTGCTTCCGGAGATTATCGTATTCAGATGCATCATCCTCATCATCGTCAAACGGAGAGATCGCGCTCGTGTTAACTTATATCGCATCAATTTAAACGACGCGTTTTCTGCCTGACCGGTGATTAACGTAAAGTAGCTTCCTTCCCTTTCAGGGGTATCAAACATTGCGAAATTTCACTGGAGAGCGTCCGAGAAGGGGTGAAATTTGAGATTTGATTTTCAAAGGACGCTTAAGACAAATGGCCGGCGTGTACGCTCATTTGTTACACTGTTATTATCCGCCAACGCTTCAAGGTGTGATCTTTCAATAAGAGAGCGCCATCACTCGACATCGCGAGAGGCGAGTCCACCCGTATTTCAGTATTCCAGCACCCTCGTCTGCTCGTTGAACTTTCGTTCACCGTTCCCCATCCAGGCTTCTCCAATTGTCGTCCGGCAGACGGTAGTATTTTCTGTCCAACAATTTAACATAATGGCAATTTCACCGAGCTCTGGGACCCTCTTGTTCAGGTTTGTTTGTCACGCCAAAATGCCTCGATGCACGTATAGCTACGAAGTTCCGAACCGTCTTGAGGCACGGACAAAATTATTTTCAGGTTCTAGCGGTTCTTGAAAACTCGAAATGACCCTCCGAGGTCTCGCAGACTATCTGCCAGGCACAACGGCCCAGAATCACCCTTGTGCTCGACGGTACGACGTCGTTGCTGCAGGTATATACTACTCAGGGAACGGATGTAGGTCAGCCTGAGAGAGGGTGCAACATCGTGCTGGCGTATGCTATGTGTCAATTTGAGCGTAACACTGGAGTAATTAGATGACCGCGTTCTCCCAGCTTCGTCAAGGGTTGCGGGTGAGATATATATTTAATCAGTCGATAATATCGTATGGCTTATATTATCGGCCATAGTGTCAGGCGAATTTGGATTACCCGATTGCTTTAAGTTCGTCATCGTCGAAGGTAACAGAGCAGCTGTCTGTGAACATCCGTGTTGGACACGTTGCTCGAGTGTACGAAACGGAGCTGGATAAATAATCAACCGAGTGCAGAAATCACGCTGTCAGCTATATTCAAGATGTCTTGCCTGCGACTTAAACCTATCACTTGAAAGTGTTGATAACAAACCGTTAATTAACAGCCAGCGGAAACGTTCTCAGATGCTCGATTGATTGTCAGATCGGCACGAGACGATCTTTGGGTAAAACCCAGTTACGTAACTCTTACCAGAGAAAACATGGCCTCGTATCTATCGTCAAACGTTATGACGTCTCGTGTAAGGACCTTGCAACGAGCTTACAGTCACGTCACGTGTGCAGGCGAACATAGTTGTACGTATAATAGAGGCGTTCATTAAGGAACGCAACGCTGCTCTCGCAAGTCTCAAGAGGGTTTCAGGGACCTTCGTTGAACGTCTCGCCGTGCCGTCTGGTGCGTTCGCGGTCGCTTATCTGCACTGCGACCTTTTAATTAGTCGACGGATTCTGCACCTCGCACGTTTCACGCCTCGCATTTCGCGCCACGAAAATATTCTAGGCCTATAGCTTGCTGCTTAGAATTAACGCGGCAGTAACTCCTGCCAGTGGGGTGGGGGGAATTCGTCCTTTCGAATGTACAGCGAAGCGGGAATGGTATGTCGCAAGTATGCCGACCGGGAGCCGTGTCGGCGCTGTGCCCGTTCATCGGATAATTGAATTGAAATTGAAATACTCTGGGTCCTAATCGTAAGTTGGGGTGGTAAATACGCGCGGATTATATCTCGGCGTGATGACAGAACGGCTGTAGGC
This sequence comes from Neodiprion fabricii, assembly GCF_021155785.1. Taxonomy (NCBI): domain Eukaryota; kingdom Metazoa; phylum Arthropoda; class Insecta; order Hymenoptera; family Diprionidae; genus Neodiprion; species Neodiprion fabricii. The sequence continues at coordinate 35,422,524 of NC_060240.1, forward strand.
AATCAGGGCGGCGATTTAATTAGGGACAACATCGACCTGGCTAAGTACGTCTAGAGTATAACCGGGTATTGTTTAGCGTTTAACAAGGCTTCATAGTGTCGGTAAGGAGGCTCCTAAGCGCCTCGATCGATCCTCGCGAGTTGTCGCGGAAGTTTCGACACCGAGTGCTCCTCGATCCGAAGCCAGGATCGTCCGCCGTTGCGCGGAACATTCGACGAGTTAATGGAGATCTTCTAATCTGCCGAGTCGCGTCAAGAAATCAATTCGAATATGTCTCGGATCTCTTCAGCTCTTGAACTGATTCTGCTCAACGGCATAGCCATCAACTGTTGATTGAACCAAGACTCGATAAACTGGGTGAGGATTAATTGCATTCTCCAGAGGCAGCTCGTCAAGGCCGGGACCTCGAGGGATAACGTCTAACGTTTAAACTACCTCGCGTCGAATGGAATAACGGTCACGTACCGTCGTGTGTGCGTTCGGTAGAATTCAAAAAAGTCCAGTCGAGGATTCCGACCACCGCGGATCGGTTATGACTGATTGCGAGCGAGTAAAACGCGTGTGTTGCGGCTTTTTTTGACGTATGTACGAATATCGTATCTTGAAATGTTCGGCACGTTCTTGAAGAAAAATTACCCCCACGAAATCGCGTGCTGTACACGTGTCCGAAGTGATTCGGGAAACGTGAGAGTGGGTGAATTTGTCACTGCACCGCACCGACGTCTCGATCTATCACTCAGATCTCAGTCAGTGGAGTTATGTTTTCCGTGAAAAATTTGCTCGGTTTTAATAGCATATAAATGAAGGGAAGATTTTCTCATTTCACGTAATCGTAACGGACTACCTTCGAAATGAGGAATGCTGTTCACGGCATGTACGTGGAGTGGATTTGGCCTCTCGAATCTCATACGGTTGGTGAAAAACATTTGGCAGAATTGAATTAAAGTGGAAGCAACCCTATATCCTATCCACTCTTCCCCTGCGGGAATAAAGTTTAGAGAATCCGTACAACCCGTCGTTTAGCCCCGAGAAAATAGGAGGCTTTCCGAGAGTGTTGATTAAAGCGGAGCTTCGACTTACCCGGTGAGTTTTTCAAACATCACGATATTTCACATTCATGAATTTTGACAGTTCAATGTGCATTTTTTGGATCAAAAAGGACGGCCTAATTTTATTGTAGAGCCATTGGTAGATTCAAGTAACTCTCGTGTAAAATATAACTGGTCTGTTGTTATTTCCGAGGGCTTAAGCGACGGCATACGTTCAAAGGGTTTGTTTTAATCAATCGAGCGAATAGCTCTTTCGTTAATGGGGAGTTGATCCGTGCGAGAGGGGAAGAATAATGCTCTCTATTTCTCTGTCCGAAAAACGAGGGTTAAAATCTGTGAACGTAAAAATAGCCGCGAATCTGAAACATCACTTGCCCACTTCACTCCTTCACAATTCATCTCGAAAATGTTCATCATTATCAACAGAGCTTTTTTATGTTAATTTCGAAATAACGTGTCAGTTAAGGTCAAAAAATACCGAGCATACGGAGACAAAACATCCACATGTCACCCAAAACCTCAAACTTTTGCAGCCACACGAGAGATTCTGTCGTGATACTCTTACAATATTCATGTTTAAATAGCTCCTGGCTTATTGTACGTTGGGGAGTGGAAAGGGCGACGTTATTTGCAGGTGGATTTCGTTTTTCATCCCCATTTTACTATTTATTATACATATTCTATCAGATTTCAAAGCGTCCGGAGAAACATCCTTGAAGTCCGTGGTTCCCGACTCCGGTCACGCCCGACCGCAAATTGAAATTCTTGTTTCGCACGGCATTTATCATGTGGTTCTACCGTGGTCGATCTTCGGGGTTGTTTGGCTTAGCCCCGGGATCTTGGTTGGCGAGGGTGTCGAGGTCTAAGGGGCAAACATTAATTTACCAGGCATACTTACCGGGCGAAAACCAGACTGAGCTGAGTCTCACTGATCCATGCGCCGGAAAAGCGATAGTTCGCAACTTCTAGCTAACTATTCGGTACATGAAGAGCCGATCAATTAATTGAATCGAAAGCTTCTCGCGTCAAGTAATATGGTAACAATGATGCTGCAGTACATCGGCTCTGGTCTTTCTCTCGTCGTCCGACGGCTTATCGTCTTGAGCTGCGTTCACTTACCGGGTAGGTAACTTATCTAATAAGATCGTGAGTTACTGGCGACGTGGGTGTAGTTTCTGACGTGGCGCGAAGTGACTATGAGACCCTAAGACCAGTCAACACTTTTGGATTATCCCGATGCTCCTTCGACATTCCATTTGGATTCTCCATAGTCTGGCTTCCGTGTCGTTGCACATTACGCCACATAAATTTAGGTATGTAAGCCTCTCATATAGTCGGTACATACCAACATGGACCCAACCAACCCTCGATCGCGCATGGCCACTGAGGCAAATGGACTAAGCCTGATTGGATTACGGCCATTTTTTTGAGCGCTGTGTCGCCCAGATCTGTCGACGTAAGTTTCTTTTTGTGAGGAGTGTACAACGAAGATCGACTACTTTCCTCCGGTCCCAGCTGGTCAGTTAAACACATGAGTTTTCGCGATTCGAGGGTTTTGAAATATTGATATCGCGATAAGATTGATTAAATCCATTTGCAGGTACATGATTCGCGGAAAAGAGATTCGAAGTCTAATCACGTCAACACTTGAGATACGAAACCATATCAATGTAAATATCAACAAATGCACACTAGGGTGGTTGAAAAAAAATTTTTGTTTTTTGATCCTACCACCTCAAATGTTTGTCATCTGAGAAGTACCTATTTTCTCTTTTCTCGTAAAAATTGGTAGTTTTCAGATGACTGTAATGTGCGTTTTATTGGTGGTAACTATGCTTTGATACAGAGGTTTGGAAAGCTTAAAGAATCAGCTTTAAGGGCCCATGCATAAATTTTGAAAATTTGAATCGTTTAAGAGTATTTTAACTTTTAACGAAAAGCGAAATTTTTCCTATATTAAATGAATGGAAAGTAAAAATTAAAGTAACGACTTGTTAGACTTGAGCTAGAGAGCTCATCTTTTGGGAGGATCTTTTTTCCTTCTAACACTAACGTCTTTGGGGGTGAGAACGAAATTTTTTTTTGTTTAATCCAAACCACTCTAACGCACACCTAGCACCTACAAACATGTAGAGCGACGTGAGATCGACTTTTCGGAATTCCCAATTACTCTGGGCGTGATGCTGAGTTGTATACAGAGTGGCAGAAAACGCTCGGGCGATGAAAAACTGTGAGAATTGTATTTGACAACTCACGAAATTTTACCCTGGCTCGTGAAATTTACCGAATGTAAATTAATTCAGCCGTGAGGATAACGGCGCGCTGTTTGAACGGTTGAAAAAACAGTTCATTCAAGTCTAGTTGTGAGGTCTCGTGTATAGCTGATATATGTCGCCAGCACATGTTCCAGTATTTGAAAACGCAATTTGAGTTATCATACCCCGCTATATCAGCTATATTCGGCGCTTATTTCATTTCTAACGTTTGCTCCCTCAAGTCGAGAATTTACTTCTATCGGACCAGCACCACAAAGTTATGTAATGCATTTTTCAAGTAAAGGAAAGCAGAACGCTTACCCTTTGGTATGCCTGTACTTTGTCTTGATCTCATCAACCTAATTCTTACACCATGGGTAGAAAAAAATGTGCGTTCAAGTACCAGAAACCAGTCTGACCTGACAGACCTCCTCCAATTCTAGCGCACACCCCTTCTTTCCACTCATCATCTAGCGAGTGCAGGAAACTGTTGAAAACAACGTTGTTACCCAAAGGTTTATGGACAGCCTGGTATAGCATAGTAGGATTGGATGAACGCGGTCTGGCGTTACGTCGAAGTTTGGAAAACGGCATCACCTTGAACGCATCTAAGAAACGAGACGGGATGTGAAAGGATACGGAGTGTGGAAAAAAAAATACGACGCGAAAACGCGGGTGGAATTTTTGTGTATACATTTTCTTTATTCTATTCGTAGGGATAAATAATATAACTAGATGGTCTTATCTGAAGCTCCGCAAACGCTTTTCTCAGCAATTTCTTTCTGCTCATTTTTCATTCGTCACCGTCTGATCGTTCACGAGTGAGAATAAAGTTGCGTTACTGGAATCGGTGTTACTTAATAAAACGTACGGTGACAAAAGACAAAATAAATAGAGTCGACATACACGTACTTAGAATAGCAAACTAGAAAAAAGAATTCAACTGTAGGATACCAATGGCGATAGCATCTCTACTATTTTATGGGATAGCCTTCGGAATGGTTCACGCGTGCTCCCCGTTACCATTTTCCTGATGAAATGTTCTCAAGCCTTATGGTTTTACGTGAAAATATACAGGTTTCTTAATCTTCTGAAGGCCGTTGGGGAAAAAAGTTAACTGCACCTTGCCGCTGATGACGCGTTCTGCAGTAAATGATAGATATCTAAACTCGATGTCCACGAGTTTCGAAGGTTCTGCGAAGCCATGGCTGCGACATTCGATATCTACGCGCTTAATGCATGTGTAACCAAACAACTCAAATTTGATGCACCTAGGATCTGAAAGCATCACGTGAATATTAAGCTTGAAGCACGTGAGATAATTTGCTTGGTTGTCTTCTCCTCGTGCAGTTCCCGTTGTATAACTTCGAGACTCTTTCCTTCGGTCTCAGGAACGATTACATAGATGATCGCCCACATGATTGTCGTGAAACCAGCGAAGACCCATAGGGGGACCTCTATGTCGTAATTGTCCCAAAGAATCTATAAGTGGGAGAGAAGGACGAAGGTCGTAAACACCGGAGCACATAAATTCGAAGAGTGCTGGCAGATTTGACTAATTATCTGATATACGTTCTCTTGTACGTTTCAAACGAATAACTTTGACATGAAAATAACATCGCTTTAAATCGCTTATCCGCTAATTATTAGATTTCTGGATTAGCGTCCTCAAATCATGCCTTCGGACGTGACCAGGATAACGTAACAGCAATTTCAGACGACGAATGTAAACCCAGTTGATAAACGTGAAAAAATGATAAAGGTACTACTAACCTGGAACAGCTGGACAGTAACGACGCCCAAAATGGCGTAGAAGAGCGAGCATATCATCGCCGATAGAGCTTTGACGTTGTCGGGAAATACTTCTCCCTGATAAGCGTATGCCATTGAGTCTAGTCCGAGGGCGTAGAATACAACATATCCCACCATACAGACCAGCGGAATCCAGTTGACAGAGTCAACCTCAGCCCCGTACTCTTCGAGGGTGAAGTACAGAGCGATCGCTGCCAAGAAGAAGGCGGTGAACGGAGCTGATATCAGTAGCAGAGTGCGTTTGCCGGTGAACTTGACGATGGAAACGCAGACCCATCCTGCTACGACTAAGCTCAGACCGGCACCGATCACGCTGAAGTTCGTCGAGATGCTGAGATGCGCTCGTTTGAATATCTCCGCCTGGTACGAAAGGACCGGTACGTTTCCAGAGAGCATGAGACCGCTGAAGCAGATGAGGGTGATCCTTAGAGCTTTTCTGTTACCTCGCCTCGATACGATTTCACCCGCATTTTTCCAAATGCTTTGTTGCTTCGTATCGTCATCTCTGTAAACGTAACGTTTTATTTCCTCGAGTTCGTCCTCGACGTTTTCCTTGACGAGTGACCATTTCAACACCATCTCTGCGTCGGTGATCCTTTTGTTTTTCACGAGATACATCGGTGACTCAGGCATCCATATGAATGTCAGGAGAAATATAATCGGCACTGAGAGGCAAGTCAGAGCCAGTGTCATTCGAGATACGTAGAGACCAATCGCATAGACAACCAAGGTCCCCACATTTATCATTACGGCAATCGTCGTGCTCATCGGTCCTCTCATTTTCTTGTCGGCAACTTCACCGATGTAAATTGGCGTCACTGTCAGCGTTATACCGGAACCAATACCAGCTAAGAATCTGGCTAAGTAGAGTACCCAATAATTCGGTGCAAAGGCTATCAAAATCCACGCCAAAATTTTCGGCACTGCTGAGCAGACCAGCGTCCATTTTCTCCCGATTTTTTCCATCAAATAGAACGCGACGAAAGGTCCGACTGCTATGCCGACATGCAGAAATGCTATGATCCATGATATTTGACCGCCGGTCACCGATATATTCGAGTCTTCGGATTCGAGTTCCGGAATGGACGGCGTCGCCCATCCGTCTTGGAAACCATTGTCAAACATAACAAGTGTACCTGTCACAAACGTGAGTAGTTGTTATCGATTTTTTTTCTTCTGCCCGCAACCGTAAAATGCGACTTATTTTTCGTTCTCTGTGATATGCCAAGTTTCCAAGATCATTGCAGATACTTGTGAATTTGTCCACGATAAATTGAATAACATACAGTGATTTATCGAAGCGCGAACAAGTGCAGGAAATACGACGAAGAATGTCATACTTACATGTTATTGCGATTAACATCTGACGAAACACAAAACTACTGTTCATGTCTCCGGGACCTCCGAACTTGGGCACAGTAATAATAAGGTTGGAAATCTATGGAATACCTTCCGACGCGTTGTACGAATTAATGCTTATGTCAAGATGGAACTCAACCCTGACTGATGGAGACAGAATTTTAGACTGAATTGGATTGCCTTGAAGTACTCATATCGTCAGATGCAAAGTAAACCTGGTGATTGTATCGGCGAACTGGTTAACTGATTACTGATTAAAGAGCAATCGTGATTTAACAATGTCAGTAATAATCCGATGAGATGCATGAATTTGAAATCACAAAGGTAACGGGAATATTGCACTAAAAGACTACCAGTAATAAGGCGGTGCTGAGCGAACCGCTGTAGATCAATTAATGGATCACAAATGTTTGAATCACTGTTATTAAATCCTCTTTCCAAATAAACTGAAGACGCTCACATCGCTAACCTTGGAATGACGTTTTAGCGACTAACGCACGCCATGGTGCGTGGTAATCTGTCTTTCCGGGAGCTATCTACTTCATTTCAATCAATCAGCGTCGGTATAGACAAGTCGATATTGTTGATTGATCACAATTACTAATTCTTATCGTTGAAGTAGCGATTACATTCATTATATCGCCAATAGTAACGGTGATATTAAGAACGCGTCCATAGCTGATGATCGCTGTCTTCGATGAGCTTAGACATAGTATCTGAATATCCCAATCCAACCTAGTTAAATTTATCGATCGACGGGGAACTTGAAAACAACGAACGAGTGCACCAGGCTTACTAACTATCACGTTTTTCATGCTGCTGAAATATTTGCTCGTAACTCGAGAATTTTCGCAAACGCAGAATTATGACGATCGCGATATAATTATGGACTCCAAAGTCATTTTTCGGGGTAAGATACAAAATTAGAATTTGCTGGGATTTTGTTGATATTTATAAGTTACGTACTATCAGCAGTAATTTGCCTCAGCGAAATATTGTCGATCGAAATATTAAATTCCTCGACATGCAGCGTGAATACATTCCTCGTCTCGAGTCAAATTTCTGACATTTTTCAAGGTGTCAGAAATCATTTCGTAAAAGTTTCCGATCAAATCTCACATGGGTAAATCTTATTCGACGATCTGCAATCTTCACTCAGCATAGAAAGTAGCGTGATTGACATCGTGTGATGACAAAGTGCGCGTACGTTTGGCTTTGTCCTTGATAAATTTTCACTGATGTTGGTCCTATTCATTCAAAATTGTCCCTATCAATTCGCATCAAGTGTTTTGGCGACGATATCGCGGCTGATAAACATTCATGGCCTTTTTTCACACTAAAAATTTCCGGGCCCCTACGTCTTTGTTGAATAGAATTGTACTTGTAGTTTAAAGTACTCGTGAACTAATATTGATTTGTAAATACTACCTAACGCGTATCACGTTGACATCTGCTACACGTAAGATAAACGAGTGATGCGTTTTAGAGATATATTGCGTCAAGTGCGTATCGGTTCAATTTATCTTGCAGCGATTAAGATTTCCACTGTTTATATTTGCTTGTTGGCTAGCTGATTGAAGAACACATTGTACTAAAATTGACCTTTCTGCAACGTGATCAACGCTTTCTCCTGTCGACTCGCAGAGTAGCAACAATGGTGAAATTTCATGATCGAATTTTACTTCATCCTCGATAGTGAAATAGAGTTTCGTGTAAAAATACATGCTCGTAGGAAGTTTTCCAGCCTTAATCAATCCTTGTCGAGAGAATGGATGAGCCTGAAAAAACGATTTCACTCCATAACCCTCGAGTGTGCGGTGAAGATGATGAACGTAATTCCAATAAATTTTCAGCCCCCGTGGCACGTGTAGAGTTCATTTAACACCAGGGCGAGCACCGGATCTCTTCCGCGATATTCGCAAGGTGCCAACTTCCTCGACTTTGTCCGCAGGTCATAGTTGGACGAACCGTCGTCGCTTCAACTGCGAGTTTCGCATCGACTCGTCATTTTGTCAACGTTTTGCTCACAATCCTCCGTTTTCCGTTTATCGCACATCGCGTGGGTGATCCTCTCGCTAACAATGGGAATTTACACGTAGCGAACCCGACTCACAGTGAACTTTACGGCTCCGCGTATTCGCCAGCTGCTCCCAATGCACAATGTGTGCCAAAATCGTTGTTGGTGGTGGGGGCGGGGGTTCAGTTGTCGGAGAATAGCTGCAGGTGGGAACGCAGGTATGCAAGCGCTTTGCGGTGCACAGTCTGCCCTAAATTGTATAACCCCTGACCTCGTAGGTACGGATAACTAACGCCTCTCCGGGCAACTAGATACTAACTAGATCTCCGACGTCATATCTCACAGTGTTACAACCAACCGGTCTCGGGTTGCAAGGGAATACAATTCTCAGCTGATACGTTATACAGCTGCCTCTCTACGCAATCTGCGCGACACAGATATCGCAATCGTCAGCGTTATCCGATATCTCAATACCTCGTTGCTCAACTCCAGTTCAGACTCTGATTTCTGGATTAAAGCGTCATAGAACGTGCTCTTGACTGATGAAAACGAGATTCTTTGATCGTTGAGATTATCACACCGTGTTATCTTTATCAATGGAAGAAAGCGCACGGAATATTCTAGGCGCGAATTGAGCTTTGCACGTGCGGCTGCAGATCCTATTTGAATATTTTTCACCCTCGCTAAAAATTGATGCCCCTCAAATTCGGTTATCTCGTGCGGTCACCCGCTCAGGTGCCGCTCTCGATGGTGGAATTTAACCATATCGGAGCACTGTGCCGGTGTTTCGCTTCCCCGTCGTATCGGGCTGGGTTGCTTTACGCCACGCAGCCCTGGCACGCGAGAATCCTCGTATGTTTCATCGAGCGCCGTTTCAGGAGCGGAGTATGTCACGTTAATCGAGTTACCGTTCGTGTGTCCACTTTGCGGCAGACGCTGCGTTTCGGTGTTTAAGTTTTGAATGGAGCTTTCAAGGGCGGTGGTGCCTCGTTCTCAGAAATCGCAACCAAATCACTGTAATGTATTTTTATTCATCATTGGTTGTGTCGTTGGTTGGATAAGCCGACATCGACTTTACACTCGAAGAATCTTTCTTGACCTCACATTGAAAACGGGCGAGCAATACTATATTCGTATTCATTTTCAATCATCGATACAATGCATATGAAGACATCGACATGCACAGCTGGTGTGTACCGGTAGTATCGGGAAAGCACCATTCTAATTATACATTTGTCGAAACTCGAGGAAATTTCGAGGGCGCGATATTTCTTTCCATCTCACGGTCTACAAGCAGCTTTGAAGTTAGTTTTATGCTTTGATCAGAGTTTGTCGCGGGAGGGGGAGGGGGGCCTGTGCCAGCGAGATTAAATTTTCATTTAACCGAAAAGACAATGCGGCCACGCAATGATAAAACTCGTCTTCTGCGAGAATTTCCCCGTATAATTTATGCCCGTGATGCTGCCCGCTAAAATTGTACGAGTGTTAAAAACGTCTCGACGTTGATCGTTTGTCTGTAATCAGCTTTGAACCTGACTAGACACGCCTTGATTTCTGTAGTCTTTTGATCAGATCCTCTGCCGAAGTACCACGAAAACGTGAGAATTTTTTTCTTTACCAGGAAAACAACCACCGTCAAAGTTTAAGCCGCTATGTTGAAATCATTCACCTTCTGGGTAAGCACGCGTGATGTATGACCATTCAGTAAAATTGTGATCTACGTATAACCGAAAATTTATCGTGTAGACATTTCAAGATATTAAAGTCGTTCGCGGGGTATATCCATCTTTGTCAGAAATTCAGAATATACAACTGTAACCAGCAGCATCTCTGACGCTATCAGAACGAGTGCTAACATAATCGTAATGTTTACGTTTCCAGAATTTATACGTGACACAATTAAGCTAGACTAATTAGCAAATATAATACAACGATTTACTGACATTCAACGAATTATGAGATATCCGTTGACATCCCTTGCGAACATTGTGCATTACGACAACGCGAACATTTGGATACAATATCTTTAAGGTTATCAATATCAGTTAGAATTTAGGTATTCCCTTTTCGAGACTTAAGAGATTAGATAATTGCAGATTTATGCTTCGTATTTGAAAATATATACATCGTTTAAAAGCCAATTAGAGCTCAGAGTTAGGATCAATTGATGCCGTTGAGTGATTCTAGCGAATCGTCTACGTCAGAGAACGAATAAGCCTCCGGATGGGCAAATTTCCGCAGCATGCTATCACGTAGTAGATATATCATGATACCCGATCGTGAGTTTAGCAAAGATAAAATACGTCTGCACATTTGCGCGATCTGATAAAAATTCCGAATCACTTCGTTATAGCTTCACGGTTAATAAAACCGATTTATCAATTGAAAACTCCAATTATCGGAACGTTTCTGTTACAAAAGTATCGATGGTAAATATATTTATTAAAAGTCCGTACGTATAAATATCAGATTGTTCTTTGTACGTTTAATTTCCCAAGAACGGTTCGGAGTATTTGGATGTTCGATGTATTCTCGATACTTGCCATTCCGTCAAAGAACCGTGTAATTTGTAATTTTTTGTTAGCAAACTGTAACGAGCAGTAAAATCTCTCGGAATCAGCTAGGAAACTAACGATATTTGAGGAATATTTATGCCGGATAAAAATTTCAGGTACGTTATGCAATTAACGCGCTAATGATCGACACGTCGACGAAACGAAGATCGATCGTTGTTTGCATCCGATAATAACGTGGGTGTTTCCCATGCGATCGTAGGAAATGAGACGCAAAGTCAATGAGTGAGACGATCGGATCTGGACGTTTTATATGACTGATTTGTTCGGTCTAGCGGAAAGTCAGATGCGACAGGGAGAAATACGTGAGGCCGAGTCGAGTGGAAACCAGAGATTTGATCGGACAAGTTAATTTATTATACACGAACCTCGTTCTTCTCGGTCTCCAATTCCTACCAACTTGAGCGTCACCTTTAGTCGATAAGGTAATTCATATTCCTGCACAATCGCGCGTATCCATCATTATCGCAGACCTTTCCTTTCGATTCGAGAACGAGAAAATTGGCGAGGAAAATTACCCCAATTACCTTGTAATATACTATAATTTCGTGAATTCATTGTCACCGTCAGCGCGACATTGTCTTGGCCCGTTTATTTTTGCAAGAGTGTTGAAAGCAACACCATGTAAAATTGCTGTTTGAACGACTATGTAGTCGTAATAAATCCACACGCTAAAGTCTTAGTGGTTCTCATATTTACCGCGCCTATAGCTAGCGTGTATTTACAATGCACATTGTACACATACGGGGACGTCGATCCCCTTGGGAGCACTACGGCTATCTTTATGGGGTAATTCCTGTACACGGCTGTTGAAAGATGCCAGTGCTGCAGAACTCGCCGCATGGTACATTCAACGACCCACTGAGCGGCTTCCAGGCACATTTCTTAACAGCCTTGAGCTCACAATTTCTTGATTTTACATTTGCGCGTGTGGTTTATTTAATAAAAAGAAAATGACGCAGAAAAAATACCGCACAGAACTTTGTATATCTAATCGCGAACTGAGGCGCTTAACTCGGTACGCATGGCCTCGATCCTTTGAATCGCGAAGCCTTGTAGGTGTACGGAATGCCTCCAAGTACTTATGGATACTGCGTTAAACGCAGTGAAACGCTTATAGATAGTCACTCTAGCTGTGACCTCGTACGAAAATTGAAATAAATACCGACAAATCATGGAGACTACTTGCAGATCCGAAAGCGATCGACGCACACGATAAGTTGTACGCCCCACCACTTTCACGGTGAGACGCAGACTTAAAGAAGTACTTTGCTCTTGGTTCTGCAGAATCAGTGAGGTTATACGCATTCCCGGCTACGCTGCAGCAAAGGGCACCCTGGAGACCAGAAGGATACAAAAGACCGCCTTCAAACCAACTTCTGCAGAAGCTTGAAGGGAATGAAAGATGCATAGAAGCAAACCGCACTTACCGTCATGGGAGTCGTAAAGATAGATGATTTTCTTCCAGCCGTAGTACCGCACCGTGTCGATTATGGCCCGATGATAATCCGGCCGCATGCTTATCGCGTAATCCAAAAATCCCGACGACGGTGTCAGCACCTGAAATCAGTCGCGCAATTTTAAACAAAACACATTGTATACGCTGTCTGATTAACGTGACATGTACTTTGACTTCGCGATTGAAAGTCGTGTAAGAAGCAGTAAGAAGGTGTACCTTTTCAGGGAACCAAGGCGTGACGAACGGCATCTGAAACGTATTGCTGTACGAGTGGAGAGTGTCGAACGAGTCCGGACTGACGGCGCCCAGCATGGAATAGACGCCTCTGCTGAACTGGTTGCATACTGGAATTAGGTGAAGAAAAACGCATTGCAATTATAAACCGGTGAGTTTACAAATTTGAGTGCCATTAGTATCTAATTGTAACTACACATGTAATACTTCAAATGTTTACCGGCACGTGTTACTCAGACGTTCACGCAAGCCGATTTCAATAAGTAGGTAAATTATTGAAGCTGATTTGACATTTATTAATTCGAGTGTCAATATCGCTATGCGGCAGCGCCGGTAGGGGGCTATCGATATAATTTGATCAAAAATATCCATGCTTTGTTCGTTCAATATGAGGGTAAGAAACAAAGTTAAAGAATGTAAAACAAAGCTTTGACGGAAAACAATCAATCGGAACAACATGGTATACTGTATATAAAGTATTTTAAGTTCGGCATATTGATTAGAGAGAAATCCGAGGTGGTGTCTTAGTAAGAATTGATTCCAATTGTTCAATTTTACTCGCTAAACTCACGCCAGGATCAGCCTCTAATCATTTTGTTTACCTCGCGTAGCGATTCTGTTCAACTATATCTAATCGCAATAATGTGGGGGCAATTATTGATGGATCTTTATTCGAGGAAGATTGAGATGGCATACCTAGCTGGTAGCACAGATGACCGAAAGGGAGTATATTGCGTTACTACCGAGACGTTCTACGGCTAGCACAAGAGAGCACAGTGGCTATGTCCAACTTGTCTCGACGGAGGAATCTGCAATCCCTGGGATTTCGTTAGGAACTCTAACTCCATCGATGTCGGGCGAAGGCCCCAAGATGACTGCTGGCACGGGGAAAACTTGTGTTGGCAATAAAACTAAAATAAAAGTTTCCCAGGGATATAGGGAAGGGTGAACTTTCCACCGATTCTGCACCACCTAGATAGCTATGGAAACAGGGCGAAGAGGGGTGAGCGAGAGGGGGAGTACGAGGGGGATACAACTAAGGGAGAAAGACAATCTTGCATGAACCAATAGCAAGTGCCTCCTCGTCCCCATTTCCATTTTACCGTTCGTTCCCGATGCCCTTTGGGGAGGAGAGAAAAGAACGACTAACAGCCTCGCGTATCGTTCAGCCAATTCGAAAAGAGAGGAGAACAATTATGCTAATTAAATCTGAAGTTGGTTCGTTACTGCAATACTCGTCGCGTGTAACCGTGCATCTGTATAAACGACAACAAGTGTAATTTTATAAACTTTTTCACTTTACCTCGACAGAACTCGATTACTCAAAGTAATAAAAATGTAAATTAAAATAACTCGATTTGGATGATCGATTCCCCGCGATGGCTACCGGCTAAAGTTTCAGCAAAAACACGATGTGCATACATCGCTACACCGTTTCATTATCGCCTTCGCTATTTTCGTTCAGCGTTCCAATCAATTTCCGTTAACGATAGTCATGTACAGCGTAGAAATTATTCTTCCCAAAAAAATTTAAAAAGGATTACAGTAACCGTGATCCTGATGAATTTTCCAAACAATCCCCACAAATTTTTCATTCCATCACGGATGAGCAATCATTTGGCTAAAAGATCCGCAGTAGTTACAAAGTTCTCCGAAATGAAAGTCATTTGGAAACATTGTACCGAGTTGGTTGTATGGAAACGGCGAATGCATGCCCGTCGGAGGTTTATCGCGATGAAATAATCACCCCTCACACATGCATCGTACACGTTGCGTTGCATTTCGAGAGGGTTGCTCGTAGATACGGGTATGTATCCACCACCGGGGTTGTTGCTTGCTACTCGAGGAGGGAGAAGGTGCGAGTAACCTTATCCACTACCCGATAGCTGCTCCCGTACGTGGTCAGGGAGCAAACCAGCCGTGATGGGGTTGGTCCACGGTGGTACGAATACCTCCTGTACACAGTTCGAGGGGTGGTTGTGCTACACACTCGCAGAGGTCGAACAAGGACGCGTGCGATAGCGGCGAACTTGCCGGAAGTTAAATGGCTCGAGGAGGATGATAGTTTGCCCTCGGTTGGTCGCTTCATTCTTGGTAAATACAGACCGGCTGAGCGTCACTGACCCGCCGGGCCGTGATTACATTAGTCTCGGTATGTGGGGGGAAAAAATTAATTGAAATGTCAAAAAATCCCGACTCGAAGGGCTCGCAATCCGCGAATTGACGATTTAATTTAACGACGAAATCTTCCACTGCACGATTCCAACGATAAGCTCGATCATACGGGTAGAATCGATCGGTGTGTCGGAACGATTTCGATTCCACGCACGATTTATAGCCTACGTAATGACCACGGCGCAATTAGCGCTCTACATTGTTTCAGATAATATTGTCATTTTAGTTGGCACCGGCTACAAACTTTGGCTATATACGTGCATTGTTGGCAAGGCACGGAATTTACTTTGCCTGCTATATTGCCCGTGTAATATCGGACGATAACTTGGTTAGCTTTAGTATTGATAGAACCGATAACTTGTGGACTGCGCGACAAATTTGCGCACCAACCGCGTGCAAACTTCATGCTTACTGCACTCGGTGAATACGCGGTAAAAGTGAAAAACTACGAAACAAATATTTGCGTCGCGTTTATCGATCCGTTTGATTTTACGCGTCAGATTCATTCCTCTTCTTGAATTGTTGCCCGATTATCGTCGCGGCCACCGCTCGAGTGAATACAGAGAATCCTGAGAGTTCTCCGGCGATGTTTTGCATATTTCGCAATATCGGATACGAAAAATGAAAGTAAAGCATGAAAAATTTAAATAAAGAGATGAGGCTGACCAAGGTGGACCAAGCGGGCCATACATCAACCTGACTGGCGTCCCCGGCAACCCTGGCGTGCCCCATTATGCTTATGAATATAAGTGCCCCCTTGAGCTCCACAATGAGCTCTCTCGTAACGTCTGTCCGCCTCTCTGTACGCCTGTTCGGTATGAAACTCGAATAAAACAACTTTCCGCCGGGCGAACGGGCATAAAAGAATAATTAAAATAAAGTAGTCCATGCATAATTGCTAAGGAATTTTCACGAGGATCATAACAATGCGTGCCACTGTCATCAGCGAGAATGCGTTGGCTTTTTCTGACGATATAAACGAAAAAAGAAATGAGGGATAAAAACGGGAGTTGGCAGGCATAAAAAGTGACAGAAAAAAAGACGAAGAAATCCATAGATATCTCTCTCGTTCTCTATATCTCTCTTGGTACGCTTTCGGGATCCACGGTAACTGTAAAGCTGTGATTTCCCGTCGAGATTTCACAAGAAGAGCCGGGAGAACCGTATTAATACGCCAGGTGATGGAGATGCAATGAAAGAGTGAGCGAGCGAGACGGCAAAGGGGCGAACTGAAAAGCTACGCTGGATTAAAATTCCATTTATCTGGATGACGCCGTGAAGATTTCACTTTCAGACTGGCGCATTTTACTATTGGATCGATGAATCGCCGAGAGTTTTTCGACCCCCGTGTCTCAGCGAAGACTCTTTCGCCGGCCGTACACGGGTAGGTAGCTCAAAATCGACAAGTGAGAATCTTTTATTGTATTCCCCCTCACTCTTCTCACTATTCTTATCAACGTTCAATTCTCTGCTAGATATGAAAATGAGCATCAGGAAAGAGTGTGTACAATTGTACGTATGCATGTCGCAAAATCCCATGAACCACTTCGCTGCAGTCTGTTTATGTTATCTATCCACGATCTGCAATCCTCGTTACACATCTGTCGTTCTTGTTTCAATTATCGTAAGAGAAACAGAATGTAAACGCATATTTCTTTTCTCATTTCGTTCGGTTTGTTTCCTTAAATTTACTCAGCAGAGTCCCTCGTCGTGTCCTCAATCTCAGATGTACGTAGATCGACATAATTTCGTTCACAATCAGATATTTGACACGTGTTTCACATCAATCCTACTTCGATGATCTGAAAAGATGAATTGGCTCCTATTCCGTATACAGACGTATCTCAGATATCTGTATGCGTGATTATTCGCTTTTCCCAGGTGATCCGAAACAGGGAATTTCATTGGCTGGAGTCTACGCCTCTGACTTGGAAGTAGGTACATCACATCCTACACTGCAAACTCAACTTTCGTCCGGCGTTCGGCGTGATCGCCCGAAAGATTTTCACATCCTCTTTACAGGGGAGGGAAAATGACGCGTTTCCATCTCCTTCTGCTCCCAGAAATCCCACAAAAAATGGCATGAACCTGACAGTACTTGGCGCGGTAGACGTTCAGGAGCGACCGAGAGACGGGTCACACGGTAAAGAAGACAGGTCCTTAAAAAGGACGTCGTGATCCTGATGGAGGGTCCTCGCCCCGCAAAGAATACAAAAATATATCCGCCCCCGGGAGAGCCAAGGTTTTTCGAAAATTCATAACTAAGTGGGGTGTGTGCCCATATACGATATATGTATACATTCACACTTCCAAAACTCAGTCCCAAGAGCCTTTTGTTGCTTTAGGATCTTATCTGAGAAACGAACCAAATTACAGTACCGTTCAACGATATTCGCAAGAATCACTTTCGGGCACGTTTTTATTTCCCGTCAGATCGGCAGGTGTTGTGAAAAAATAAGTATCAGAAACGCATCTGCGCATAACATCGCAGACTTTGTAATTTGACCAAACTTACAATGACAGACAGTTCGAAACGTACGGTTGAAAAAAATCTTGTACGGTGGGTATTCCTGTGATAATAATTGCAGATATTGATTGGTCACGTGCGGTTGAACGCAATGCAGTGAAGTATGAGCTCCATACTAGGATAAGGGAATGCAAATGACCATTGATATGGCTGTAATATTTTGTCATAAATATCCGTTCGAAGTGAGATATGAAAAAAAGGGCGTCGGAAACTGTATCCCTCTGGAGTCGTTAATCCGATCGTTGAATACTTTGACATCGGTTACACGCGTTACACCAGAGCGATACGATATCCTTTCGCCCGAAGGACACAGCGTGTAAAGTTTCTTCTTTTTTCACAAGTACGGCGTTAAAGTGATCAAGAAGGGAAACAACTTGAAAAATTCAATTATTATCTCCTTCGGCGGTTGGATAAAATTTCCAAACAACGCGCAGTGACCTTTTTTCGCGCATCGCCTCGCAGACCGCGGGCTTTCAGCTTCTCGAATGGCACGTCGTGCGCGTAAATTGATGCCAAATTCGTTCATTTCAAACCGGGCGACGTAAAGCAACAGAGATGATTCTACTGCGGCTCGGGTTACACTGCATCGAGCTTCCCGCCACCCACACACACACACAGATAGGTGTGAGGCGAACTCGGGGCGCAGCAATTCGTATATGGACGATTTATTCCAACGCCGTTTGAATTTCGTTCTTATATATGTACACCTAGAGAGGGTGAAGCCACCCCCTTCGACCCGGGAGTGCGAGAACAAATAGAGAAGTGCACCGGCGGATTGAAGGAGCTGCCTCGCTTCTCTTATCACGGGAAGAGTTTTCCTCCTTTGCGAGACTCGCGAGGCGGTTGCAGCGCATTCGAAGCAGCAACACCCGGAGGTACAGGTATAGGTATACGTGTAGGTACCTTATACTGCAGTGTACGAGGCGAGAAATAGTCGGTGGCTTTGTCGGGGCGCAATGGCCGTGAAAACGAGCTCCTTATAAAAATGGCGCGGGGACGAAGAAAAGGAGGAAAAACGAAATGACAAATATTAGGAGACCACACGGGAGCCGGGTTAAGTTACTCGAGGTGGAGGGCTTACGACGGCCTCTCGACGCCGCTCGACGGTTTTCCACAGACACCCTGATGGCGTTTCTCTGTTTATCCGGTTTAACCTCTGCCTTTTCAGCCACGATGCCATTGAGCCAGTTTCATACCTTTAAAATTCCTTCAACCCGGCTGCACTTCTCCGTTTCGCGCATAAAGGAAACGAAATGAAATTTAAGGAAGAAAAAAAAAAAACGAACGGAGAACGAACGGCAGGAAAACCTGAAAGTAATTCAACATTTTCCACGGTAGCGTCGTTGCAGCCGTGTAGCCGTATTAACTTTGGCGAGTACAAAATAAAAGAAATCCGACTGCGGTTACGCGCGGAGACAGTAAATTAGATGAAAAGAAGAGGAAAATCCGGAAATAAATTGTATACGGTACATGCTTGGGTATACAGCAACAACAATTGATTCAGCCGAAAATGCAGCTGCCTCGAAAACTTTGCGGACGAGAAACACGGAAAACTTCCTGCTCATTTCAACTGCGCATTCCGCATACGGATATATTTATTTTTTTTCTTTCCCCCATTTTTTTCGTTTTTCTCTGTCTCTTCTTTTTTATAGTTAGGAGCCTGTTTACTGCAATCTCGTATCGTCGCGTTCGTGGTACTAGATTTTTGAATGGGATTGCATTCGCATATTTGGCCGAAATATACACTTCTATTTGCTGCCGTATTTCTCTGCATTTTCATAAGTTCAGTGGAAAAAGTGTAGGAAACTTTGATACGAACGTAATCACAAACAGAAAAATTAGAAGACGAAAAAATGAACGAGGTAAAAAATAAAAATCCCGACTTCATCCAACTCGTGGTGGCCGCACGCAATTCTAACTCAAACACGTTCTAACGCACCTCAACTTTTCCAATTTATTTCGTTCGGTACACGTATAACGGGGTTCCTTTTTTTTATTATCATTCCTTTATTTTTATTAGAAACAAGGTGCCAATTTTTTGATTGAAATTTCAAATAACCATTGCCTTTTATGAACCAGTTTTATTCAAGCTTCTAATCTATTGATCCTATTGTGAAAATGAACGGTCAGCCTAGGAAGGATCGAACACTGCGACAATGGCTTTTGTTTGGTTACCGTTACAATTGAAAGAACGGCTAGCCATTAGCTGCAGTCCGGCGTTGGAAACGAGATAGTTTTTTCGACGAAGTATCAGGGCAGGAAAACCCGTCATCCGTATTTCAAAGATACGGACAAAAAAAAAGAAGGGGAAAATAATTCGAGAAAAATTCCCCGCCGTATAACACATTAGAGGCGGAATCTATCCGATAAAAATATGCAGGGAACAACCGAAGCGTGAACGGACTTCATGTACGATATAATTAGAATTTGAAAATCAAATCAACTTTTGCTGGATTGTAAAAAGAATTATAAGAGAGCCAACCGCAAATCTTTACTGCCTGGGGTTAAAACGTTATCATTTATATGTATAGTATGTGTATATATATATATATATATGCATACGTAATCGCCGTTATTCGGTGCAGGGGTGAAATATATTCTGTAACGAACGACCCGATTCAACGATGAGAATAGGAAAACAAAGAAGATTCAAATTTAAATTCAAATACGTACTCCGATTCATTAAATCTTTTCAAGTTCGAGCTGCGTGAAATACGCCGCGTATGTCAGCCGCAGACATTTTGGGGATAAAAATTTTATACCGTGGCGGACACGCGGACCTGTCGCCCCTGTTTGTCTGGCGTCCCTGAACCGCGAGAATATACACTGGCGAATATCCTGAAGGTAATCCTTCAGGATGTATCTGCACGTATAAATATATATATGTATATATATACGTATGTACAAGGTATATAACCCTGGTTTGATTCACGGAGAAATTCAAGGGGTCCTCAGTCGGCTGATTAGGTTGCGGCGAAGCAGCTTGCAAGCTCTGCGGCCGCGACGATGTCCGGCTAGAACGGGGGTGGATTTCTGGCCAAAGGGGCGAACTTGTAAAGGAAAGGGATAAGGGACAAACCAAGCTCTAATTCCGCAGACCTCAATTCAAGTCGTGCCCAACCCTTGGCAGTAATAGGGAGCTGCTGCTTAACCCTGCAGCCTTCGCGTTGTTCGCAGGGAAGGACGATTACGTCTCGCGGAAAGCAAACGGTATACCTGTACATACCTATGTACGTACATCCCGACTAAGACTCGATACGGCCGAACTGTGTGTACCTACCATTGTCAAAATTTGCTCCCGCCGAGAAATACGCGTTAATGAACCGCCACGCCGCAGCTTAAAGTCCGTTCGCCGGAGAATTTCACCCTCCGAGAACGTAGCCGGCGTATTAGTAAAAGCCCGCAATCAACGATAATCTAACGAATGCAGGCAAGTATAAATTGCAAAAGTGGAACTCTACCGCAGAGTGACTTTAAGCGCGACGGGTGATATTCGATTCCTCAGTTCACAACGAGGTTACGTTATTCCCTTCAGCTTGGCGGCTTCCCCCCGGCTTCTCTTATCCTTTGATTCTTTCGCCGTCGCGTCCCCGGCCTTGTCTTCCCAAAGGGACAAGATTGGATTTGTTGGCTCACCCGTGCAAAGGACTTTACATCTTGGCGACCGACGAGATCACACGTCCCGTGCCTCGCCACCTCGGTAGGATAGCGGGAAATGCATAAACTCAAAGGCGAGATTCTGTCTCACGTTCTCTGGACCCGGGATCAATCGGCGAACTCGAGGAAATTGGAAGTTAGCCATCCCCGTGAAAAGCCCTTCTTTTCCCCCCCGCAATGCCTACCTTCGAGGAGTGATGCGGGCCAAGTGCAGGCGGGCCTTTTTGCCGCGCGAGCGAATAAGAAAATTGAAAAAATAATAAGGCTATGGGAAAATATACACGCCGCGATACGAGCTGTCTCGTCGATACGTTTTTCTTCCGTACAACAGTAGCTGGTATACCTGAGAAATTTTCGAGTCTCTTGAGCTTGTATGTTTCACTTTTCTTTTTTTTTCTCACCAAAAGATACAAATATCCTCAATAACGATTCGCCGCGTCTTAAATCCTTCGGGTTGGGACAACGAATGTCTGAAATTAGTCCGCGAGTTCCCCGCAACAATATACTTTTTCGTTATCGTTTCCGAACGCCTCTCACACGAAGTCGAGCCGGAATGAATGCGGAACGTGGGCAACGGTGCGGCGCGGGACGCGAGTGTCAGGCCGAGACTAATCAGACGGCGGGGGAGGACGAGGGGCGCGAGGAAGGTCCTTCCAATAGGATTAACCCTCGTCCGGTTAATCCTTTTATTGGGGCGGAAATCCTGTCACGGGACACGAAAGGGCCGCGAGAACCCCGATCGGCCTTCCCGGACCCACCGATTTCAAAAGAGATTGCAATCTCCTAAACGGCAACCGATGCGTGCCCCGCTATATTTCCACCTCTAGATCCAACTGTTCGTTAGCGTTGTTGATCACCCGAAACGAGATTCAACGCCGCCTGTGTATCTTCCGGTCACCGAAAGCTCGACGCGCTCGACACTATTGCCTTCCAGGAAAAGCCGAATCATCGATACATCGACAATTTCTACAATTAATATTGTTAAAAAAGGTTAAATCACCCGTTTTGTCCCACTTTTCTGATCTAGTAGTCGGCATAGATAAAAGCAAAGAGATGAGTAAGGTTGCTGCGTTAACCAACATTGTTGTAAAAACAGTCTTGTTTCAGACTTTAAACTGTTAACACGCATTTCCCGATAAAAACATTTTTTTCCATCTATTAATTTCTCTGACTGTTAATTCGCAATTTATTCTGTAAAGCCCAGATTGTTAGATTTATTGGCAGAAGTGGGTTTTTTGAGCTGTGCAAGTGAATCGATTCGGTGCGCGACTTCGAACATGAGTATCAGCAGAAATACTCGCTCTCGGGTTTCGTTCCGATCCGATCGTTACAATATTCCCATCGAGAATTGGATATCAAGCTTTCACGCGTCTCACGGATTCCAAGTTCTACTTCATTGCTTGAACGAAGAGTTTTATATAAAACTCATAGCCAAAGCTCAAAGTTTGAACACGTCTAAATACTCCTTCACAGAAGGCTCCTGATACAGTACAGCTCCGAATTCGCATAATTACCAGTGTCCAAATTTCGTATCATGTATACGCGTCCGTTGGTTTGCGGATACCGTGAATCGCGGATTTTGGAGAGGGCGGGATACCATTAGCATTATTAAAAGCCTCTCAGTCTTGCAACGCTCGGTGAGCAGGAGACATTTTTAGACTCCGGTCGAGAGAAGAGGGGAAAAAACACCTTTACTTGGTGGTAACTGCTGGTTGGCACATCTCTTTATACTCGGAATGTTGTTTCGCGACTGGTGAAACTCCGCGATGCTCGAAAAGGGATGAAGGTATTTGTTTTTTTGTTCTTTTTTTTGTTTTATTTCAAACCGCTTCTCGCGACAGGAACTTTCTCGCCAAGTTTTAATTTGCCTCTCGTTCAAACGGGGGTTAGACACAGGGGGAGCAGCGAAAGAAACGGAATAAAAGGTAGCAGGCGAAAAGAGGCAAAGAAAGAAGAAGAAGAAGAATAAGATCAGTAAGATGCGAAGTACCTCATGTCGGTGCCGTTTTTTCATGATGAAAACTTTTCCCTCGCGTTGTTTCGCCCTTGCTCTCATTTTGCAGCGCAGCCCTTTTTTCATTCATTCCGCACAATCGGCGTAACTCACAAGTAGTAGAGTATCACACCTCCGGATCACAGGTTCTACCGAATACTTCTAGGGCTGTTTCTTTGACCCAAAATATAGAGTTTCTGACGCATAGTTCCATCCATTGGGCCGTCCTTCGCTCAATTAACAGTATATCAAGCTGTCGAAAATTCTTGGTTTATACTTAACCATGATTCTGAAATAACAATAATTCATCCGTTCGCACTTCAATCTATGATAACTTGTCATCGAAACTTTAAGAGAGGACAATGTGAATTAACATTTCAGGGAAAAATACACAACAGTTTTTGTTCATTAGGACTATCCACTCGTTAAACTGCTGATATAATCAATTTCAGACGCAGCAAAGAACGGTCCAACGAATGAATTTACGCATCAGATGCTCCGTATTTTGAGGCATAGAGACACCCCCTCAAATTTCAGCAGACTCTGTGATCCGAAGGTTTGACACTCTCCCTGTTAGCACAGACCACGTTGAACGTTCCTGTGCTGGTCGAGTTTTCTCCGTGCTCGTTTTTCCCGCTCGTGTACTACTATATCATCCAGTGAACAGAAGCAAAGACAAAGTGCTTGTCAATAAAACGGTCGATTACCTAATCGCGACGAAAAGAATTCGACGTCATAAGCGGGGTTGAATTCCGGTGGCGTATGACAGGAATGAAGATAAATTCGTCACGCGTGTTATACCCGCGAGATTGACTCCAGCTTCCAATTATGCAAGGACGAAGGACGAGTTCCGAGGGCAAGCGTGATCTCAGATTTTGCGCATTACTGCAGCTACTTCGCGATTCTCGGCGAAACGACGCTCGGCTCGGCTCGGATTGACTCTGCAATACTTTTATTGGCGGGTAGGGCGGTGAATTTATTCAACCCATTCTCAGCCCGAAGCTGCTGCTTCCTCGAGAGTCGAAATGCCGGGGAAACTTCTCGACTTGTCAGTCTCGTATTGTCCCACGCTGCGGCCTTACCACATTTGCATTCTCACTCAGTTGCCTTATCTCAAGTTAGTAGCGCAGTTTTAGAGCTCACCGAAGTGGGAAAATCAGTACCGAGCATTTTGGCGAGGAGCAGCGTGACTCCGCGAACTCATGCGGGTAGTTCTCGGTGAGGAGAAACTTGTCGTCCTGAGTAACGGACAGAGTGGCGGGAAATACTTCTTGCCTTCGAGGAGGCTGAAGGAAAATACGATCAAATAAATATGACCCGGAAAAGGAGGAGGAAAATTGCATTTCTTTGAAATCCCGAGATAATGAGAGACGCTGCAGGGATAAGATTGCGGGAAAACAGAATGAGAATAGAACAGAATAGAATAGAATTTTATTACCATGGGACAGTGTCCTCTGGGTGGCATCATAAAGGTACATAATACACAAAATAAATATACGAAAAAATTTAACAAAAAGTATATCCCACATAATATTGGAATAAATAGTAGAGTAATATAGTATTCCATATTCGAAGGAATAAAAATAAACTGGAAACGCGTAAGTAATACCTCCTCGAAGTACAATTCGAAACAAAGAAGCACTAAATAGTGACACGAGAGAGAGAAAGAGAGAGGGAGATACAGGGAAGACTTGGAACGTCGGGGATGGAAAACAGCCATCGCTACACACTTGGTTTTCCGATTCCGGTAAAATTACGCTTTCCACTCTTCGCCTCGTTCTCCCACAACACGTTTCAGTAAATTACAAGTGCAACAATATACATCTGGGGAGCTCCTTCTGCTCCATGGCTGTATCGCCGCATACTTCCGACTTTAGCCAGCTAGCGCAGCACGCATTGCACCGAGCCCTCGGTTCATCTAACTGCAGGGGTCAGGGATGTAATTTTGCTTTCAGACGACAGTCGGAAAGGGAAGGACCCCGTATAATATCCACTTACTTTTTTTTCGTGGTTTGTTTTCCCCTTTTCTTTTCTCTGTTTCTCCCTCTCCCTCTCCCTCTCTCTCTCTCTCTCTGTCATCTTCATTTTATTATTTTTTTTATTTCTATTCTTTTTTATTCTTTCTTTGCTTTCCTTTTCACCGCTATACAGCCGAGCGATATTTCACAGCGTTTTGTTAACCTTTTTTCAGCGCGCTTCCGCGAAGGAATAAAAGTAATTTTACTTTCTAATAGCCAAGTCGTGGCGCTGGGAGTTTCCCCGCTGTCAGTGCCGTCGTGGTACTTGATGTCGTGACATTCCCACGCGCAAAGCGCACTATCTATCTAACTACCCCTGTGAGACTATGCCGCATTATAACATCTGAGCGCAATTCCTCCCCACCTTTTCGTTCTCGCCCGTTTTTGTATGCCATTTCTTTTTATCGCCATCAAAATGTCTGCTTTTCAAGTGGACGAAGTCGAGTACCTTCCTCGCTTTTCTGCCTGATACAGGATTGGGGTTGGTGGAATAGCTTTTGAGAAAGTTAACGACAG
The DNA here is from genome assembly GCF_021155785.1 of Neodiprion fabricii. Taxonomy (NCBI): domain Eukaryota; kingdom Metazoa; phylum Arthropoda; class Insecta; order Hymenoptera; family Diprionidae; genus Neodiprion; species Neodiprion fabricii. The sequence goes on from NC_060240.1 coordinate 35,448,168, forward strand.
TCTATAAAATAAAAAAAAAAGTACGGGATGGATCTGCGCGAAGATTGTCA